>NC_139233.1:34574834-34613182 GCF_977018435.1 Lepisma saccharinum
CGAGGCTACAATCACTATCTGAACACTGAAATCTCAGATTGAAACTAAAGCTTAGGCTGTAACTAGGGACTTAGTATGTATATCGACAATTTATAGGACAACACGAACCTTACAAAGGATTGTAGGTGACGTAGGACCAGACACCAGAGCTTTGTTAATCTTCAAGAAGCATTTACAGCTAATATTACGAGGAAATGAGGTTGATTTTTACTGTTTCACAAGGAGGCTATTTTTTACACAACCAATATTTGCTTTTTCAAGTAACTACATGTACCAGAAGTACTTACAGGCCAACTCTAACTAGACTTCGACTTATTCTATATCAGGTGCTAAATTTATAAAGAACTATGATTGTGTATATTTCTGAGGAAGTACGCAAAAGCAGATTACCCGATTAAAGTATCTGAAAAAACAGATTTTTCTATGTAAGTATATTTTTATTGACTGGATTATTTAACAGATCAAACAGGAGGACTGCAAAATTCATTAAATGTAGTTCTATAGTATAGGTGGTTTCAGAGATATAAAAAAACAAATATAAGATTTCGCTTTTTTTTGCTTCTGAGGCTAATCGCGGACGCTAAGGGTAAATGGCGAGGAAATGTAACGGAGGAGAAACAGTCCTAAAAGTTATGGGCTGCATGTAAGTTAATACCACAGAGATATTACAGTAGGTGTAGGTTCTACCACCAGAACTTTTCTATCATAATAATAATGGTTATGCTGTACTGTTAGCTAAAGATGGTGATATTTGAGAAACTTAAAAGCTTATTTGCAAAATTTTAAGATAAATAATAATCTGTTAGACTGTAAACATATTTTATATCCATTCTGCGCAAGATCCGATGACAAAATTTAAAAATTGTTATCGTCCAGACAGGGACTCGAACCCTGGACAGATAGGTTAAAAGCCTAACGCTATACCAACTAAGCTATCTGGGCACAAGGTATTCTTTTTTTGAAAAGTTAGTTATTTTAAGAAATATATTGAAACACTTGAGAACACTTTTGGTCTGGTTCGACAGACAAGGAGACAACATTTCTAAATTTTTACAGACTGGGTGTATTTTTCCACTATAGAGGCCTTCACTATATGCAATTCGAAACGCTAAAGTTCAGCTAGCTTCCAAAATTGAGGCAAAGATTGTGTTTGACGAGATTAACAAGTTACAATTATATCCAGTTACGGACAAATAAAGCTAAAACTCTCAGATTTACTGTACTAGCCAAGTTTTAGTAACATTTTCTTCACTTTAGTACAAATACCAAAGAAATAGGTATATTTTATTTATAATTTGACAAAATGTACTAGTATTTAATTCACAAAGTTAGGTAAAAACAGTATTTTTTAAAAAATATTGTTACCGCCTTCAAATTTTATGTTATTTAGCCACTAACAACTGGTTTACACTGTTTGGCATCCTTTAAATAGGAAAATAAGGAATTATTTGTTTAGTATTTTTACTACTTTATATTTATTTAAGAAAACAATTCTACAGTTTAACTTAATTTTTAACAAATTGTTACTAATTTATATATCAAAGTTATGTTATTTAGAGTGTATGAAGGCGTATAAAGTTAATATTTGCACTTATCAGCGCAACTAACAATTATATTTTACACACAAAAGATAATGTTTACAGTTAAATTACTTGAATCAGAGAATAATATTTTACAGTAATTGATTCATTCAGCACTAGTCAGTACTTTTATGCATCAGAAAGTTTTCTTAATTTTCTATTATGCATGCTATTTTGTGCTATTCTTAAAATGTATTTCTAAGGCAAACTGGTTTAATTTTCTGCTTATAATGGAAAGTTGACATAGTTTTCGCACAATGCTTTGTACATTTGTTATATTCACTACTTACAATTCAAATATTATGCTTATTTAATGTATAACTAACTAACTCTCTAGCCTTCTTAAACCCGAAGGTTCATGGCTGCAGCAACATATGCCTCTCATCTGTTCCTGTCCTAAGCAAGATCTATATACTCCTTTCCATCCCTACCAATTTCCTTTAGGTCCATCTCTACATTATCCCTACATTTTGTTTTGGTCTTCCTATTGGTCTTTTACCATCAGGTTTCCCAACAAGAATCCTGTATATTTTTTCCTCTCCCATTTGTACCACATGATCTACACATCTAAGTCTTCTTGATTTAATCATTCTAATAATATCTGGACATGAATACAAATTATGTACTTCCAAATTATGTAACCTTCTCCACTCATCTGTCTCCTCATTTGTTTTAGGTCCAAATATTTTCCTAAGGATTTTATTTTCAAATACTCTCAATTTATGTTCCTTTTTCAATGTAAGGGACCAAGTTTATTTACTGTATTTAACTTTTATTTTTTGTAATTAACAAAATTAAAAGCTTATACTGTAGTTATTATATCTTTTTCTATCAGCTTATTTTGAAATTAATATTATTAGGTATAGTCTTTGATTTATAACTATATTGCTTTTTTTATCAATTTATCTAAGAGTACACGCAGACAAACACATGTGTACACACGTTTATGTAAATAGATATGCCTTTTTTTCAATATTTTAGTATGAAGATTGCACTTTAGTTATTTAAGCAAGGGTAGGAAAGGTAGGATTTCTGAGAATTTGTTGCAGGATTTTGTTGTCCAAGTATAGATGAGAACTGAGCTGGGAGACTGTTTTGAACCTTTTCATGGTAGTTTGCATGTGAACTGTATGCAAATTGAGCACTATTGACTGTGCATGCTTCTAAGTTTTGCTGTTATTTTACATCAAGTCTGTGAGACTGTAGTCAGTTTTCCCTTTTCAAGTAGTTTTTATTGATTGTATTTGTATATGGTTTTGGGACTTAGCAGTTTTATGTTATGAGTCAGTTTGTTGTAGAATATTTTTACATGATTGTTTTGAGATATTGAGTGTCTGCTGTTTTACTTGTAATTATTTTCCTTCTTGTGTTGTGTATTTGACTATATTTTGTCCAAGTTCGTATTATTTAGAATAATTGTTATTGACTTGTAGATGTAGGGAGTAATAATCCTTTGCAAGATGCCCTATACTTTAGTCTGAATATTATTCTTAGTGTTCACTTTTGAAGCCTTAGTATTCTGGTAGTATTATTAATGTAGAGGTAAATTAGGCTGAAACGTAGGCATTTTTTCTGATAAATTATACTCACTTAGTTGTTTCAGCAGGTAGAAGTTGCATGATGGTTTACTGCTGATGATGTTAATTTGCTCTTCTTATGTACTACGTATGATGTAGCTTACTTGAGTAACTGGAATTTTCTACTTAAAAAAGGATTGCTTGTCTATTTTATTCCTATGTTGTTGAGTTTGTCCATAAGCAAGCCATGTTTTTACTCTATTCTATGCCTTGGAAGAATCTAGATATATTGTGTTTGCAGTTTTATGTTTCTCTAAGGTTTCAGCTATGTAGTTTTTTAAACTGTGCTATGGCTTAACTATTGATTCCTTTTTCTGGATGCCATGTTGGTTCTGTGTATTTCTTTTGCTGCTTGAATTTGACTTAGGTTGTTTGCTTTTTTTCTTAGATCTTTATTTGTTCAGTAATTTTAATTTTTTAATATTCTTTTACATAAAAAATTCAAAGTACATTGTTAAAGTCAAAGTGTGTTAAAAATCAATTTTTCAAAGTTAAAGTTTTAAAAATACAATTTTCTAAAATTAAAAGTTATAATAGTATATTTTTGTTAGTAGAAGTTTTTATACTAGGGCAAATTATTTTGTTGTTAATGTAAAATTTGTTAGTTAATGTAAAATTAAAGTAATTAAAAATCAATTTTTCAAAGTTAAAGTTTTAAAAATACAATTTTCTAAAATTAAAAGTTATAATAGTACATTTTTGTTAGTAGAAGATTTTATATTAGAGTAAATTCTTTTGTTGTTAAAGTAAAATATGTTAGTTAATGTAAAATTAAAGTAATTAAAATTCAAAAAATTAAAAATTACTGAACAAATAAAGATCTAAGAAAAAAAGCAAACAACCTAAGTCAAATTCAAGCAGCAAAAGAAATACACAGAACCAACATGGCATCCAGAAAAAGGAATCAATAGTTAAGCCATAGCACAGTTTAAAAAACTACATAGCTGAAACCTTAGAGAAACATAAAACTGCAAACACAATATATCTAGATTCTTCCAAGGCATAGAATAGAGTAAAAACATGGCTTGCTTATGGACAAACTCAACAACATAGGAATAAAATAGACAAGCAATCCTTTTTTAAGTAGAAAATTCCAGTTACTCAAGTAAGCTACATCATACGTAGTACATAAGAAGAGCAAATTAACATCATCAGCAGTAAACCATCATGCAACTTCTACCTGCTGAAACAACTAAGTGAGTATAATTTATCAGAAAAAATGCCTACGTTTCAGCCTAATTTACCTCTACATTAATAATACTACCAGAATACTAAGGCTTCAAAAGTGAACACTAAGAATAATATTCAGACTAAAGTATAGGGCATCTTGCAAAGGATTATTACTCCCTACATCTACAAGTCAATAACAATTATTCTAAATAATACGAACTTGGACAAAATATAGTCAAATACACAACACAAGAAGGAAAATAATTACAAGTAAAACAGCAGACACTCAATATCTCAAAACAATCATGTAAAAATATTCTACAACAAACTGACTCATAACATAAAACTGCTAAGTCCCAAAACCATATACAAATACAATCAATAAAAACTACTTGAAAAGGGAAAACTGACTACAGTCTCACAGACTTGATGTAAAATAACAGCAAAACTTAGAAGCATGCACAGTCAATAGTGCTCAATTTGCATACAGTTCACATGCAAACTACCATGAAAAGGTTCAAAACAGTCTCCCAGCTCAGTTCTCATCTCTACTTGGACAACAAAATCCTGCAACAAATTCTCAGAAATCCTACCTTTCCTACCCTTGCTTAAATAACTAAAGTGCAATCTTCATACTAAAATATTGAAAAAAGGCATATCTATTTACATAAACTTGTGTACACATGTGTTTGTCTGCGTGTACTCTTAGATAAATTGATAAAAAAAGCAATATAGTTATAAATCAAAGACTATACCTAATAATATTAATTTCAAAATAAGCTGATAGAAAAAGATATAATAACTACAGTATAAGCTTTTAATTTTTGTTAATTACAAAAAATAAAAGTTAAATACAGTAAATAAACTTGGTCCCTTACATTGAAAAAGGAACATAAATTGAGAGTATTTGAAAATAAAATCCTTAGGAAAATATTTGGACCTAAAACAAATGAGGAGACAGATGAGTGGAGAAGGTTACATAATTTGGAAGTACATAATTTGTATTCATGTCCAGATATTATTAGAATGATTAAATCAAGAAGACTTAGATGTGTAGATCATGTGGTACAAATGGGAGAGGAAAAAATATACAGGATTCTTGTTGGGAAACCTGATGGTAAAAGACCAATAGGAAGACCAAAACAAAATGTAGGGATAATGTAGAGATGGACCTAAAGGAAATTGGTAGGGATGGAAAGGAGTATATAGATCTTGCTTAGGACAGGAACAGATGAGAGGCATATGTTGCTGCAGCCATGAACCTTCGGGTTTAAGAAGGCTAGAGAGTTAGTTAGTTATACATTAAATAAGCATAATATTTGAATTGTAAGTAGTGAATATAACAAATGTACAAAGCATTGTGCGAAAACTATGTCAACTTTCCATTATAAGCAGAAAATTAAACCAGTTTGCCTTAGAAATACATTTTAAGAATAGCACAAAATAGCATGCATAATAGAAAATTAAGAAAACTTTCTGATGCATAAAAGTACTGACTAGTGCTGAATGAATCAATTACTGTAAAATATTATTCTCTGATTCAAGTAATTTAACTGTAAACATTATCTTTTGTGTGTAAAATATAATTGTTAGTTGCGCTGATAAGTGCAAATATTAACTTTATACGCCTTCATACACTCTAAATAACATAACTTTGATATATAAATTAGTAACAATTTGTTAAAAATTAAGTTAAACTGTAGAATTGTTTTCTTAAATAAATATAAAGTAGTAAAAATACTAAACAAATAATTCCTTATTTTCCTATTTAAAGGATGCCAAACAGTGTAAACCAGTTGTTAGTGGCTAAATAACATAAAATTTGAAGGCGGTAACAATATTTTTTATAAAGTACTGTTTTTACCTAACTTTGTGAATTAAATACTAGTACATTTTGTCAAATTATAAATAAAATATACCTATTTCTTTGGTATTTGTACTAAAGTGAAGAAAATGTTACTAAAACTTGGCTAGTACAGTAAATCTGAGAGTTTTAGCTTTATTTGTCCGTAACTGAATATAATTGTAACTTGTTAATCTCGTCAAACACAATCTTTGCCTCAATTTTGGAAGCTAGCTGAACTTTAGCGTTTCGAATTGCATATAGTGAAGGCCTCTATAGTGGAAAAATACACCCAGTCTGTAAAAATTTAGAAATGTTGTCTCCTTGTCTGTCGAACCAGACCAAAAGTGTTCTCAAGTGTTTCAATATATTTCTTAAAATAACTAACTTTTCAAAAAAAGAATACCTTGTGCCCAGATAGCTTAGTTGGTATAGCGTTAGGCTTTTAACCTATCTGTCCAGGGTTCGAGTCCCTGTCTGGACGATAACAATTTTTAAATTTTGTCATCGGATCTTGCGCAGAATGGATATAAAATATGTTTACAGTCTAACAGATTATTATTTATCTTAAAATTTTGCAAATAAGCTTTTAAGTTTCTCAAATATCACCATCTTTAGCTAACAGTACAGCATAACCATTATTATTATGATAGAAAAGTTCTGGTGGTAGAACCTACACCTACTGTAATATCTCTGTGGTATTAACTTACATGCAGCCCATAACTTTTAGGACTGTTTCTCCTCCGTTACATTTCCTCGCCATTTACCCTTAGCGTCGCGATTAGCCTCAGAAGCAAAAAAAAGCGAAATCTTATATTTGTTTTTTTATATCTCTGAAACCACCTATACTATAGAACTACATTTAATGAATTTTGCAGTCCTCCTGTTTGATCTGTTAAATAATCCAGTCAATAAAAATATACTTACATAGAAAAATCTGTTTTTCAGATACTTTAATCGGGTAATCTGCTTTTGCGTACTTCCTCAGAAATATACACAATCATAGTTCTTTATAAATTTAGCACCTGATATAGAATAAGTCGAAGTCTAGTTAGAGTTGGCCTGTAAGTACTTCTGGTACATGTAGTTACTTGAAAAAGCAAATATTGGTTGTGTAAAAAATAGCCTCCTTGTGAAACAGTAAAAATCAACCTCATTTCCTCGTAATATTAGCTGTAAATGCTTCTTGAAGATTAACAAAGCTCTGGTGTCTGGTCCTACGTCACCTACAATCCTTTGTAAGGTTCGTGTTGTCCTATAAATTGTCGATATACATACTAAGTCCCTAGTTACAGCCTAAGCTTTTAGTTTCAATCTGAGGATTTCAGTGTTCAGATAGTGATTGTAGCCTCGTATAATAAACCAAATGGAAATAACCCAAGTGTTGATGCACCCAAAACACCAGTAATACTTCAAAAATACCTTGAAAAAGGCTATAAGGCTAAATTATTCTTCTAGCATAGAAAAAAAGTTTAGGAAGTGGACCTATGGTCCATATAGTCAGTCGTCTGTGAACTTCGTCTTGTCCTGTGAATTGAGAATATATTGATAAATGGTTATATATATTTTTTTTAAAAAAAAAACAATGTTGGTAAACGTCCAGTTGTGGACCCCTCGGTAAAGGGATTTCAGTCTTTATAGACACACAATAATTTTCGTTACACTAAAAATTTGGCCTCGTATAAAAGTAAATAGTCGAAATGATAAACATTTCGTGTACTTTATCCAGTAAGGCTTAGCTAGAAATACAATAACAGCGTTACAGACATAAAAATTAAGCAAGCTTTGATATTCTAGTAGCACATAATAAATATAAAATATCCTTTAAAATACACTGACAAATAGTTGTGGGTTATCTGAAATGAAAATTTTCAAGCCCTCTCTCCTGCATAAATAGGCTCTAGAATTCACTAAGCCTCAAAATAATATTGGGTACATAAAATAAAAAGCAGATGGAGAGTGATGCTGATCACATCATCTCCAAACAGCAAAAACAAAAGTATATGGATGGAGCCCTTCCTGATATATTTAGAAAACTTTACCTAGTATAAAAGTAACAAAATACTCAGCAAACTCTAAAATAAACAAACTTTCCTACGTAGCAGGCGGTACCTGACCTAAATAAATACATATAGAAATACAGAACCAAAAATAGCATAGTGGAAATCAGTAAACCCTAATAATAATAATAATAATAATAATAATAATAATATATTCTGTGGCTTACATTTTAGCTAAAAGTACTTTCTCTTTAGTGTTTTTGAAAAAAAATTAAATAAATACTAAACTCTAAATTAAAAATTTGTAAATGTATATATGATACGAAACAAAATAAATACAAATTAATACATACCCTGCAAAAATCAGTAAAAAAGTTGAAAACATCTCTTTGTGCATCCAAAATATAATAACAAATCCTTCCTGACTGGATTAAATTGTGTTATTTGAGTAATAAAAATCCTAAACTTGTAAAATAAAAGGGTAGAACTTGTCAAAACATACTTTTGCATCCAAAATATAATTCAAAACACATCTAAATTGTGTTATTTGAGTGGAAAGAAACCTAAACTTGGAAAAAATCTCTCTCTCTCTCTCTCTCTCTCTCTCTCTCTCTTTCTCTCTCTGTGTGTGCGTGTGTGTGTGTGTGGATGTGTGTGTGTGTGTGTGGGTGTGTGTGTGATGGTGTGTCTGTGTGTGTGTCTGTGAATGTTTGTGTGTGTGTGTGTGTCCAAAATGTAATAAAAAACACGTTCAAATCGTGTTATTTGAGTAAATATTAGGCTAAACTTGTAAAATAAACAAATAAAAGTTGAGAACACACACTTTGTGTGTCGAAAATGTAACTAAAAATCTTTCCTGAACAGATAGAATTGTGTTATTTGAGTAATAATAAGCCTAAACTTGTAAAATAAACAGATAGAAGTTGAGAACACACACTTTGTGTGTCGAAAATGCGACTAAAAGTCTTTCCTGAACAGATTGAATTGTATTATTTTGGTAATAATAAGCCTAAACTTGTAAATAATAAGTTAAAAAGTTGTAAAAAAATCTCTTTGTAAATACAAAATTTAATAAAAAATGTTGCTTGAATAGTACAAATAGTGTTATTTTGGTAAAAAAATTAATATAAAGTTGTAAAATAATAAGTTAAACGTAGAAAAAAATGTCTTTGTGAGTCCAAAATTTAATAAAAAATGTTGCTTGAATAGTACAAATAGTGTTATTTTGGTAAAAAATTAACTTAAAGTTGTAAAATAATAAGTTAAAAGTTGAAAAAATGTCTTTGTGAGTCTAAAATTTAATAAAAAATGTTGTTGATTAGTACAAATAGTGTTATTTTGGTAAAAAATTAATATAAAGTTGTAAAATAATAAGTTAAACGTTGAAAAAAATGTCTTTGTGAGTCCAAAATTTAATAAAAGTGTTGCCTGAATAGTACAAATAGTGTTATTTTGGTAAAAAATTAACATAAAATTGTAAAATAATAAGTTAAAAAGTTGTAAAAATATCTTTGCGAGTCCAAAATTTAATAAAAAATGTTGCCTGAATAGTACAAATAGTGTTATTTTTGTAAAAATAAGGATAAGCTGTGAAAATGTTTGACATAAAGTCAAAGATTGGTAAAAAATAAACTCAAAATTAAGTTAAATAGCACACAGTAACATACATTTACTACCTAAATCAATAATCAAAGGGTCCTAGGTTCGTTACCCCGTGATAAAAGCAAATGGTGAAAACTGTAGGCCCCGTCCCTAATAGCTCTCCCTTCTTCATAGTACAGATAAAAAAAACCTGCGCTAAAGCGTCCTGTGCCTTGGAGGCAAACCTGAGCGGAATATTAATTGGCGGCGGAAACCGCATAGCTTCAGAGATTTGACCCTTGCTGCGCATTCTCAGACATCCTTTGTTGTCTGGTTGAATCCCTCCCCTGCCCTACAGTATTGCATAGCTTTCCCCTGTTATTGCGTACTGGTTAACCTTGAAAAAACCGGTTCTGAAAATCTACCGACGCGTTCTCTGATTGGTCAATCAGATTCCTTCTTTGTTCTGACGTTGTGACGTCATTTGACCTTGAACGCGCTTCCCCAAAATTCCTTTCTCCTCTACCTGCGCTGAATATTAATTCATTCTCTCTGTCTGGCATCAAAGCGGAGTCGAAATTCTGAGACAGTATTCTGTCTAGCGTGTTGCACCACCGTGTTTCATACAATAATAACATACATTATTACATAGTACTAATTAATAACATTACATATCTCGGGTTCGAGTACCGGGACCGTCCCCAATCGTACCATTACCACCGTTCATAGCGGTTCATAAACCATAGAAAACTTATTTTCAATATTATAAACATTAATTATTATCGATTTATACATTACATACTTTGCAGTAATGAATATAAAACCATATGCATAGCGTTTAGTACCTCTAATTACCTGCTATATACATATTTTTCATAAAATAAATAAATATATATTCATAAAAAGTTATAAACATGCAAATACATAAATGTAAAGTACTCTAAGTACATGCAAATGAATTCTAAGTACGTGCGAATTAGTTCTAAGTACGTGCAAATTAATTAAAACCCGTGCAAATTAGTTATAAGTACGTGCAAATGAATTGCGAATATTAAACGCCCGAGGGCACAAACAGCCACTGGCGCGTTCAACTTCTACTGGTTCTATTGGGTTCCGATGCAGGACCGGAACATGTTTTCTCTAACAATTTAAATTCGGTCCAAGTTGCGTATTTTTACATTGAAAAAAGGTTCCTGGACCGAATTTAAATTCTTCCGTAACAAAGGTTCCTGGACCGAATTGAAATCATTAACAGATAAAAAGGTTCTTTACGGTCCAGAACCCATTTACGCTTACTGATTTTCTCTCCGGGACCGGAATTGAACTTATTTAAAATTCCTGGACCTTTCACTACCCTGAATTGAACATCAACAGGATAAAAAATTCAATTTTCTTTCTAGATTTTTGTTCACGACATTTCTGCTCTGACGCTACAAAAATGTTGGATGGTATGGACCACAGATCCAGAGTTAAATTAAAATACAGATTCTTGAGTGAAGTGATGGAAAATTCCGCACGTGAATCTCAATCGAAAAACTGAGTCGGTAAAAATACTACTGCGCTGTGTTGGGGAAATCCCCCTTCCCCACCCGCAGGAACCCGAATACAATTTCGCATGCAACTGGGAAGAAAAATCGACATTCTGCGGTCGGAAAATTCAATCATGGACTTATTGCGTTATAACCTTCGGGACAAGTTGTCACATTATCTTTCCCGCTGTCGATAGGAGGAAAGTTGGAACAAGAAAAGACAATAGAGTCTTTTTCTTCGCTCACAGCAAAACAAGCCTCTTGGCAACTTTCTTCTTCCTTCTCTCCCCTCTCTTTCTGGAACTCCTGAAATTGGTAGATGACGTTTCAATATCAACTTTTGCAAAGTTGATCATCTTCAATTTGCTACCTGACGAAGTAAAATTGCATGTAACAGACGGTATCACGTGGCAACATTTAATATATTTTATACAATGTATTTTTTACACACCCTTTCTTCCTTCTACACAGTATATCTGTCGTTTGCTAATTTTAACTTTTCCTTGTTCTTACCCTACTGGAAATCCTTACTTGCCAAGAAGTATGACGAACCACTTAACCACTGTTAGATATTTCAGTGCCTCATCAACACAAGCTTGCACAAGTTCTTTGTGACACTTAGCATTTCTTACACGTGCAACTTGAATTTTGATGAAAGCAAATTTGTTCTTTTCGTCCGAATATTGTTTTAGAGCGCATTACTCAATACGGCTATAGTCTGAACAGTGCTGCCGCCAAACGCCAATCTGTAGAACTTCGACATATCATGTGAAGAGGCGGGAACAAAGCCATTATCTGAATCCACGATTCATTGTTCCTCAGTGGCACAACCACAGGGGGAGCATGGGGGCATTTCCCGTCCCCCGCAATCTTGGACGGAAGTGAGTTCTAGGGGGAAGGGGGGGGGGCAAAAGTGGACGGTTAAGTGTACCTGCAAGGGGGCAATTACCACCTAATATTTCAAATTTTCTTGCTCGCTTCGCTAGCAATCCCTGCTTTTCTTAGCCTTATCAATTTCAGAGCCGTATCTAGGGAGCGGCAGGGGCCGGCCCTGGGCGCCGAACGATCTAAATGAAGAAAGTTGTAAAAGAAAGTATGCCATGGCACCCCGTGAAATTATTTGCACCCTATTAAATCAATATTTATTTCAGTCTGCAAAACAATTGGATCTAAGAAATTTCTTGATCGCTTCGCTCGCAATGTGTTTGTTTTTTTGTAATGCATTGTAAATTTCCAGAGAAGGGAGTGGGATTTCTCTTAATTAATTTTGTCTTCAATGCATGAACAATTGTTTTGAGGAAAGGGAGCGCACACATTTGAGAGTCAATTTATGCAGTTTTTGCTTTTGGTTTATTATGAGATGGATGAATTGATTGTGTAATGTATTCAAATAATATATGTTGTATGTATATGTATTAAAGAATCTTGCCATACGTTCAGAATTTAGTGTTGGCATGTTGCGTATGTATTTTCTTATTTTACGTCGCTTCATGTTGCATGTGTGTGAAACATATATCGTGCATGAGTTATACATGTTAATTAAAAAAATAATTATATTCGGATTGCATTTATGAAGCATTTTCTGTCTCAAATTTTTTTGTGTGCTTCTTTTCTATTATTAATGTGATATTGAACATGTTGAAATATTAATTCAAATAGTTTGTTCGAAAATAAATGCTTTAGCACCGACTTCTACGCTCTTTTTGAGTAATTTACGAGGATAATAACGTCTTTATTATAACATTATTATTATTATTGTTATTATTACTATTATTGTTGTTACGTTTATCCAGGTACCTGCCCCCCAGACAAAAATTCGCGGTTGCGCCTCTGTTGTTGCTATTAGTGACACACAGTGGACATATTGTTGAGTAAGCACTTTTTTTTAAGAAAAAGAAATGATCCTCGTATATTAATATTACAGTAAATGTAAACCCGAACCTATTTTATAAAAAAAAAGCTGAAAAACACATGTCAACACAGGAAGATTATCCTGATTGTGGTCGATTAGCAACAGCCTCGTTAGCCTGTAGTTGGCACGCAAGTTGATTATAACTGATTGTTCCAAACAGTGACTCAACATCCACCATCCTCACAAAATGAACTTCAGAAATGTCTTTTTCCAGATTAAGATATTGCTTAAATGTTATAATGTATCTACTAGAAGGTAATTCAGAAATGTTGACAACATTTAAGAATACCAACAAAGCGTATTGTTTATTTCCAGGATTACGCCATCAAAATTTCGCAATTATATCTACCCCACCTAAAAATTAAGTTCTACTGTCAAAACTTCTTGGCGAATAATGAAAAATAATCGCTTTCTCCAGAAAATTCACTTTCGATTGCACAATAAGAAGCGTTCACCTTTTCGCTTGTCACAAGGCAAGATTATGCTTCATACAGCGTTCTCTTTTCCACAGACTACCCAGTTAGTACAATAATTTAGCAAACTCAATAGATATTTTTGAAAACCAAGCACGTTTTAGAAGGCTGTTGTGTAAAAATTTGTAAGTCACTTTATCGCAGGTAATTATAGTTTGTTATTTTTTGTTGCTATTTTTTGTTCTTAGTACATTCGAATGTAAAATGACTAATGCTGTATTTAGAATCCTCTGTTAAGTAAATATTTAAATTCTTAGACCCTTCAAATTCCCAGGATTCCTCCATAAATTTTTCGCAATAATATCTGCCCTGCATATATATTAAGTTCTGCTATCGAAACGTCTTGACAAATAATGAAAGATAATATAGAAATTTCAGCGAGAAATGCAGGCTCGACCAGGACTCGAACCCAGCTGTCTGGTATACCGTGCCATTGCTTTACCAACTGAGCTAAGTTGGTAAAGCAATGGCACGTTATGCCAGAGTCCCTAGTTCTGGTCCTGGTCAAGCCTGTATTTTTCGCTGAAATTTCTACATAGTACACCTGCTGTGTGTGCCAAATCTTAACGAAAAATAAATGTCATAGTACAAACATTTTTGTACTCTGTCTCCGGGAATCTATGGAGTATGTGAATGGAAACCAGTCTCTGAGCAAGTAGTGACTGAAGAGTCCTCGGCCAGTGAACGCGTGAGAGGGGAAGGTGGGGCATGGAGGGGGCAACGCGACAGCCATTTACAGCAGCGCACACTTTGCAGCAGAGCACTACTCACTTTCTCCACTTCTCTACCGTTATGCGAGCCTTGCCCCAGAGATTCCTGAAACAGAATATAGACGATTGGAGACGAATTTGGAAATACAGGAATACCTGAGGGTGGGAAGCTATACTCTGTCCCAGCTAACTGGGAAATCTGTTGGCCAGAGCGAAGCAGTAGACGCTGATGGGAAGGCTGGTAACTTCAGTCGCTTTCCCCCACTTCACGCAATTCCGTTCCTCTCACGTGTTCATTGGTGGACCCGTCTCGCGTCACTACTTGCGCAGAGACTTGTTTACGTTTGCCTGCTCCACAGTTAGCTGGGACGGAGTATACCTCGATGAACCACTTCATCCAAGGAAGTGGGCAAGGAAACCAGTTGTCAAAACATGAGACAATCTAGTTGGGGCAATCAGTTAGCTAAACAGTTGAGTATCAAGTAAGGAGTTTCACATCTCCAAAGCAACTTCACGAGCGGATGCAGGTCAGGAGCCCTCCACGGGGCGCTGCTTGGAATTAAGAAGATTAGTCGAAGAGTGGTTTATGGCAGTCTAGTTATTACAAAGTGATGGATGCGGAGAAGGTCGTCGACGTGAGCAGATGGTAATGCAAGTTGAGCATCTGATTTGCATTGACCGCTCCCAAGGTGCCGGCGGACCATTTCCGGCGCTTTTAAAGCTTTCGGTTCGGCGTCGAGAGGAGACTTTTTAGTCATTCTTGCCCAGTTCCCCTCCCTTTATGAAAGCTCCCCGACATCATCAGGAGCCTCTCTATATGCGAACAGCCCCTCTGCTGTCCCCGAAGCGGGGGCTGGAACTTCTGCGACCCGCAACACAGGGAAAATCCCTTAAATTAAATCTCCGTCTTCGGCGAGGAGCCACTTCTGGGATATTGGGGGAAGGGCTTTCGAAGGAAATGCGGGGAAGACTTTCCTGAAGATTACCCCGCCAGTAAATAGAATAACAGTTAATGAGGCTTAATATGAGTTGTGTCCTTATGAGAACGCTTTGCTTAGTTTCCGCTCTTTCTTCATAGCTTTCACGATGGCTGTACCAAGATGCGAAAAACCTCTGCAAACTAAAGTGGACAGTCATTTGTTTTTCTCCTATTGCTTCTCCTTCGCCTATAGCGAACGTAGCCTCGCGCTCCTGGATAACCTCTGCGGGCGGTACCGTTTCAAGCGCGCGCTTTTCAAATTTACACCCACACAAGAAAAAAACATCCCCAGAACTAATTTTCATAGAGAGATGAAATCAGTTTTGAGTAGATAGAAAACAGGCATTTAAAAACAAACCGGTTATAACTGGTTATACAGGTGTAATTTGCCAATGGGCACTTAACAAGTGCAATCAGGTGACTCTGTGTCGGGATGTGTCATGTGCCCATCTTGCATCTTGGAACAAGCATGTTAGAACATGTTATTTCCCAGTAGGGAACAGTGCATCTTGGGCTAAACTGGTTATAACTGGTTATACAAGTGTAACTTGTCATCAGGCACTTAAGAAGTGCAATTTAAGGCTATGCCTACCCCTCTGCAAGAGGCCACCCCTCTACAAGAGGCTACCCTTCTGTAAGAGGCCACTTACACTCACTTCCGGTCCACTTCCGGTCTAATTCCGGTCCACTTCCGGTATCTACTTCCGGTTCACTTCCGGTTATACAGTATAACTTAGAATAGACAAGATTGGACAAGACAGGACAAGAATAGACAAGATTCAACAAGACAGGACAAGAATAGACAAGATTCAACAAGGCAGGACACAATATTACAGATTAGGACCAGTCCAGACAAGATTGGACAAGACAGGACAAGAATAGACAAGATTCAACAAGACAGGACAAGAATAGACAAGATTCAACAAGACAGGACAAGAATAGACAAGATTCAACAAGACAGGACAAGAATAGACAAGATTCAACAAGACAGGACAAGAATAGACAAAATTCAACAAGACAGGACAAGAATAGACAAGATTGGACAAGACAGGACAAGAATAGACAAGATTCAACAAGACAGGACAAAAATAGACAAGATTCAACAAGACAGGACAAGAATAGACAAGATTCAACAATGCAGGACACAATATTACAGGTTAGGACCAGTCCAGACAAGATTCAACAAGACAGGACAAGAATAGACAAAATTGGACAAGACAGGACAAGAATAGACAAGATTCAACAAGACAGGACAAGAATAGACAAGATTCAACAAGGCAGGACACAATATTACAGGTTAGGACCAATGCAAATAAGATTGGACAAGACAGGACAAGAATAAACAAGATTGGACAATTAATAAACAGAAATTTCGATTAGCTAAAACAAACAAAGTTTTGATTGGCTAAAGCAAGCAAGGTTTTGATTGGTCCGACAAAACTATATTGTTGTACCCCCGTTTACCTGGGGTTAGAGGTCACAGGGAAGTTTCATTTAAACATTTAGGTAGAGCTTAATAATATCTGTGGCTGAACCTGCTCCGATTAGGAGGGTAGAGATATGGAAAGTTGGTGTAAAGGTTATTCACGCTTGTTCATACCTGGTAGATGTGTGTGTTGTCTTGTCCTGATGCTCCTTGCAGACCGAATCGTGACAGTTGCCAAGGTTCTATCCAGCGACCCTCAGCTCACCAAACCGAGCAATCCCTTGCGCCTTGTAGCATGCTAGGCAGCGGTAACTCCGTGTTCCATCGTCATAGTTCAGCAGTGTAATGTGTTGTAAAGTATCGGACTAATTATCCATGTAGCGTCGATGAGTGTCAGAATCCAAAAGAGAGCGAGTATATACTATAAACTCAACAAATGATGAACCCCCCTCAGGCAGATTTGGCTACACTTAAATCTTGCTCAAGATGAGCATATGAGCTTTTTGCTCAAGTGTAGCACCCTGTCTAATCCAAGATTTTTGTAAAAATGCCCTCGGGAATTTCCCGAAACTACAGTGTACAAATGATGAGCCCCCTCAGATTGATTTGCCCATACTTACAAAAGTTGCATCAGCTAGATTGTTGTCCATAAGCTTGTTAAAAATATGCCCCTTCTTGATATTGTTTTGGATACACTTGAAATTAAGCCAAAATCCTCATAAAACACACACACACACACAAAGCACATTGTTGAACCCAACTGATATTTTTTATTAAGTATAGAGTTTTGATTTGAACCCCAAGAAATTTTATATAAATACCAAAGCCAAAAATATTCACACACATACACACACACACACACTAAATATACAAAACACACTGCTGAACCCAACTGATATTTTTTTATTAAGCATAGAATTTTGATTTGAACCCCAAGAAATTTTATATAATAAACCAACAAAATTCTAATATTTATTTTTGTTTAACAGGCACAACAAGTTCTGAGCACATAAGCAGTTTCTGAGGAATACAAGGCAGCAGCAGCAGCAAACAATTAACTTATAGAAGGCAGTGTGTATCCTATCTAATTGCATGGAAAATCTTGATACAGGATTTTTTGAGAGAAGATGTATTTCAAAATACATAAAATCTAAGTCACTTGTTGATGATTTAAAGCTTAGATTCTTTGGCCTGTCCGAGTATGACCTGTACAGTGGTGAAGATTTCAATCCAGAGTTTGTATCATATTCCGACTATATATATTTGAATGAGCTTGTCATGTATTTTATAAGGCAAAAATTTAGAGATTGCACTTATGATTGTATTGTTGAGGCACTGGGGCAGAATAATTTGCATAACATATGCAACTGTGGGAGAGTTTTGTCCAGCCTCTCAGTGTGATTTCAGGCACAGGAATCTGGCAGTTGGGAATCAACAAGCAGCAGGCAGCCCTGATTATTTCAGCAGAGACAGCAATCAAGGTAAATAAATATTTGCTGCAAGTGTAATTTAATTCTCTTCTCATCAGTGTAACACATTTCCTGTCTTATGCAGTTCCAAATCCCTACCCATCATCAGTGCTGTAGAAATATCAGCCAGGCTCGGGTCTGTATGCAGGAAGCGGCAAGACATTTGTTTGAAATCTGTTTTGAAGCCTGTACCTAATCACAGCACAGCTCTGTCAGAGATAGGGACAATGAGTAATATCTGTAATTAATAATTCAGTAATCATTTCTAACAAGTTTAATTTTCAATAGGTTCTTCTCATCAGTGTAACACATTTCCTGTCTTATGCAGTTCCAAATCCCTGCATAGCAGTGCTGTAGCCAGGCTCGGGTCTGTATGTAGGAAGAGGCATAGTTGAAATCTGCTTGGGTATAATTTTTTGAAGCCTGTACCCATCACAGCATAGCTCTGTCAGAGATAGGGACATTGAGTATGTATTTTTACTGCACCTGCCCCATCTCTGACAGTGCTATGCTGTGATGGGTACAGGCTTCAGAAAATTATAACCAAGCAGATTTCACAAATATTATGCCTGTTCCTGCATACAGACCCGATCCTGGCTGCAGCACTGCTGGGCAGGGATTTGGAACTGCATGTGAAACAAGACAGGAAATTTGTTACACTCTGACAGAGCTGTGCTGTGATTAGGTACAGGCTTCAGAAAATTATACCCAAGCAGATTTCAAACAAATGTCTTGCCTCTTCCTGCATACAGACCCAAGCCTGGCTGATATTTCTACAGCACTGATGATGGGTAGGGATTTGGAACTGCATGAGACAGGAAATTTGTTACACTGATGAGAAGAACCTATTAAAAATTAAACTTGTTAGAATTGATTACTGACAAGAATAATTATTAATTATTACTCAATGTCCCTATCTCTGACAGAGCTATGCTGTGATGGGTACAGGCTTCAGAAAATTATACCCAAGCAGATTTCAAACAAATATCTTGCCTCTTCCTGCATACAGACCCAAGCCTGGCTGCAGCACTAATAAGCAGGGATTTGCATGTGAAACAAGACAGGAAATTTGTTACACTGATGAGAAGAGAATTAAACTTGTTAGAATTGATTACTGACAATATTGATTACAGATTTTATACTCAATGTCCCTATCTCTGACAGAGCTGTGCTGTGATTAGGTACAGGCTTCAGAAAATTATACCCAAGCAGATTTCAAACAAATGTCTTGCCTCTTCCTGCATACAGACCCAAGCCTGGCTGATATTTCTACAGCACTGATGATGGGTAGGGATTTGGAACTGCATGAGACAGGAAATTTGTTACACTGATGAGAAGAACCTATTAAAAATTAAACTTGTTAGAATTGATTACTGACAAGAATAATTATTAATTATTACTCAATGTCCCTATCTCTGACAGAGCTGTGCTGTGATTAGGTACAGGCTTCAGAAAATTATACCCAAGCAGATTTCAAACAAATGTCTTGCCTCTTCCTGCATACAGACCCGAGCCTGGCTGATATTTCTACAGCACTGATGGGGCAGGGATTTGGAACTGCATGTGAAACAAGACAGGAAATTTGTTACACTGATGAGAAGATCCTATTAAAAATTAAACTTGTTAGAATTGATTACTGACTTATTGATTACAGATTTTATACTGAATGTCCCTATCTCTGACAGAGCTATGCTGTGATGAGGTACAGGCTTCAAAAAATTATACCCAAGCAGATTTCAACTATGCCTCTTCCTACATACAGACCCGAGCCT
The DNA here is from genome assembly GCF_977018435.1 of Lepisma saccharinum. Classification (NCBI taxonomy): domain Eukaryota; kingdom Metazoa; phylum Arthropoda; class Insecta; order Zygentoma; family Lepismatidae; genus Lepisma; species Lepisma saccharinum. Next base: position 34,594,856 of record NC_139233.1, read on the forward strand.
AGCTACAGCACTGCTATGCAGGGATTTGGAACTGCATAAGACAGGAAATGTGTTACACTGATGAGAAGAGCCTATTGAAAATTAAACTTGTTAGAAATGATTACTGAATTATTAATTACAGATATTACTCATTGTCCCTATCTCTGACAGAGCTGTGCTGTGATTAGGTACAGGCTTCAAAACAGATTTCAAACAAATGTCTTGCCGCTTCCTGCATACAGACCCGAGCCTGGCTGATATTTCTACAGCACTGATGATGGGTAGGGATTTGGAACTGCATAAGACAGGAAATGTGTTACACTGATGAGAAGAGAATTAAATTACACTTGCAGCAAATATTTATTTACCTTGATTGCTGTCTCTGCTGAAATAATCAGGGCTGCCTGCTGCTTGTTGATTCCCAACTGCCAGATTCCTGTGCCTGAAATCACACTGAGAGGCTGGACAAAACTCTCCCACAGTTGCATATGTTATGCAAATTATTCTGCCCCAGTGCCTCAACAATACAATCATAAGTGCAATCTCTAAATTTTTGCCTTATAAAATACATGACAAGCTCATTCAAATATATATAGTCGGAATATGATACAAACTCTGGATTGAAATCTTCACCACTGTACAAATTCCCATTATCAGTTGTAACAAATTCAATCTTCTTATTTTTAGATATCTTGTTAATAATTTTATTTGAATATTTATAATGTCTCCAATTTAAACTCTGAGATGCAATCATGGGCATCCTATACTCAAAACAATGCTCATAGCAATTGTTGAACCAATAATTGTCAAACAATTTCAACCTTAAATTATAATGGCACCTGTCTGTATAAAAATTAACAAAGGATCCAACAATTCTCCTGAACCTGCTGTAGACAAGCTTTTCAAAATTGCTGATAAAGTTGAGATACAGGCATTGGAATGGCCTGTCACTGGCAAGCACCCACTGCATCTCAGTCTCATTCTGTACAGCAAACAGGTCATACTCGGACAGGCCAAAGAATCTAAGCTTTAAATCATCAACAAGTGACTTAGATTTTATGTATTTTGAAATACATCTTCTCTCAAAAAATCCTGTGTCAAGATTATCCATGCAATTAGATAGGATACACACTGCCTTCTATAAGTTAATTGCTTGCTGCTGCTGCTGCCTTGTATTCCTCAGAAACTGCTTATGTGCTCAGAACTTGTTGTGCCTGTTAAACAAAAATAAATATTAGAATTTTGTTGGTTTATTATATAAAATTTCTTGGGGTTCAAATCAAAATTCTATGCTTAATAAAAAAATATCAGTTGGGTTCAGCAGTGTGTTTTGTATATTTAGTGTGTGTGTGTGTGTATGTGTGTGAATATTTTTGGCTTTGGTATTTATATAAAATTTCTTGGGGTTCAAATCAAAACTCTATACTTAATAAAAAATATCAGTTGGGTTCAACAATGTGCTTTGTGTGTGTGTGTGTGTGTTTTATGAGGATTTTGGCTTAATTTCAAGTGTATCCAAAACAATATCAAGAAGGGGCATATTTTTAACAAGCTTATGGACAACAATCTGGCTGATGCAACTTTTGTAAGTATGGGCAAATCAATCTGAGGGGGCTCATCATTTGTACACTGTAGTTTCGGGAAATTCCCGAGGGCATTTTTACAAAAATCTTGGATTAGACAGGGTGCTACACTTGAGCAAAAAGCTCATATGCTCATCTTGAGCAAGATTTAAGTGTAGCCAAATCTGCCTGAGGGGGGTTCATCATTTGTTGAGTTTATAGTATATACTTTTATACTACTGTTTTGTTTTCTTTCTAATGCACAGGGATTTTAGTGGAGGTAAAATTTATACCTTTTTCCTCCCAATAACGAGTGTTAAATGAAGAAGAAGAAGAAGAAGAAGAAGAAGGAGGAGAAAATTGAAAATTTTCAAAAAATATACCGAGGTGAATGAAAGTCGCACGAGTTTAACGCGTTAGTTCTGCCCATTTCATAAGTCCTGTGGTGAAGACTGTGAAGTTCATTATTGCGTTTCGTAAGCCGATTTTCGAGCGATGCTTCAAGTTCTTTCTCGCACGAAACGCACGGACCTGGAGGCTGGTTTGCTAAGTGAAAATCGTCTGCTGCTTGCAGACAATCAGTGTGCATGATGGCTTCCCAATGCACTATTTCGAAAAATACAGCATAATTTGAAGACTGCGATATGAAGCAACGTGCACACGATGAGTGTACCTTGACTGTTCCTAAAATGTAATTAAAATTAGCATGAATGTCTGCAGCCGAGTTTAATTCTGTCAGAAGGACACGCCTTCAATGGACGCTATGCAGAAACTTTCTATTAACAAAACACTTCGACTGACGGTTTGGCCTAGTGCGTTCTTTAAGTCGGCAAAGTTTCACCAGGTTCACGAGGAAAGTTTTTTCTTCGATTTGTTCGTTTCGTTAAGACTTCGGAACGCGACCCGAGATGAGAAAAACCCGCGAACTAAAGTGCTTTCTCTTCTTGATTCCCTGTCGTTTGTGTCTGAGCTCTTCCGTGCTGCTTGCTTTATTGATTGATTGATTGTTTTGGTGTTTTAAGTCCACACAGTAAGGCTAATCGGGACTGGACCTACAGTTTAAAGTGGAATCCTAACCACTATGTGCCTCCATCGGGTATCGAACCCCTTGATTATGCTTACTTTATTGTCAAAAAAAATTGAACACTATTAACTATTACGTCTCTGCTTTCGCTGTGTACGTTTTTTCCCTTCATGATGACATAAACATTTGGCACTCAAGAAAGGTGTTGAAAAACGTCGTACATTTTGGCAAGGCAGGGGCAGGATTACATGGCAAGCAGCTGATTGCATCGCCCAGGAATCTCAGTTCGAGTTCCAGCTGGACCATCTCGACCTTGAATTTATCAGTAACATCTAATGAACAACTCAAATTGAAAATACAAAGCAATCTGCGGTGGTTGCCTGTTAACAGAAAACATGCAAAATCAACGGTCAAAGTTTTAAGTCTACTTTATACACAGGTAGGCTAAACAGGACAGAACGGAATCCAAAACGATTCAAACGGCACAAAGTGATTCGAGAATTAGGCATGTTTCCACATAAATTTCTACATATGCCAACTTATGCAATTGCATATATAGACTTCTCTGTGTGTTCAGCTTGTGATCGCAGTTCAAGCACACGCAGTCCGAGGAAAATGACACAAGTGTTACACGTGCTGCTTCCCAAGAACATCTCCCAAGATATCTGACCGATTTTATATGTCTGTAAGCTGACGTGGATATAGTCCTCTGACACGTACACATGGATATATGTGTGGAGAAATACATGTCGAAGTAGCATCGCCATTTCAAACCAAGTGCTACCGATGATCGAAATGAGTTCGTGGCAGGGGAAATAATGCAAATAAACGCACAAAAATGCACGAGGTAGAATTTCTATATTAACAGGTTACCGCTTAAATAATGTCGTCCAGTTCTATGTAGAACGTCCAGGAAGAATGGTTTCACGATCACAACTTTCCCCGAAATTAATGGCCTTTCTAGAGAATACCCAAGGGATGCTCCACTCACGAAGCGAGGATATATTGAGCCTGGCTTCCGCCAAAGTGATTGGCTAATGAGCAGCATGTGACGCTGGAGAGGCATTATCCCCCGTGTTCCCTCTGTGTACCTGAGAGTGCGGTTTCCTGTCGGGTCATCACTCAGGACGTCATCAACGCAGAAATTCAATCTAACAACCGTAACCTTTATTTTATCCTCTTGGAAAGCCTAGAGCTCGTACTGTGAGAAAAAAGGATAGAAATTGCCATGATTCTCATTGAAGATTGGACAAACATAGTTTACATTCTTTAAGGGAATGAGAGTTCCTAAAAAAATGGAAACGCATACAGAAGTCTATCGGATGCTTGAGTGTATCCAACAGTTTGTGTAAATTATGTTTGGAAATATTCAAGTTGCTCTGTTTATTTCCAAAGTCAATAATTTTTTTAAGTTTATTTCTAAGTACAGTTTATGCACAGATAAGCTAATCAGGAATGGACCTCCATCCGGTATCTTTTTTCTCTAATCTCAATAAGCATTAAAATTAGATATTAAGTAAGGCAATTAATTTAAGTTAGATACAAATACTTCCAAAATTAAATAAAATTAAAGATAATACTGAATTATTTTATATTATTTAATAAATAGATTCTACTTATTAAACATAAAAACAAAAATATAATATTTTTTTTAGCTCACTGTTATAATTAACATATAAATAAGATGCCTGAAAAGGGATTACCATGATAGAGTAAAATATACATGAAACCTAACATGTTCTTATTATTCTATAATTGAAAGAATTAAACTTTCCCCAATGGTATCAAACCCCACAGTGCACCATTCACCAAAATATAATAAAAAGGAAAGCGAATTGAGCTAGAAGGCTCATACCCCACGTATGAAGGTTCATAATCAATCCCTCCCTTTTTAATGCTCACAACCCCCCCCCCAAAAAAAATATTCCTATTGACCCGCACAATAGGAACCGTCCTTTCTATTTCTTCCACCTCATGATATGTAGTCTGAATAGGCTTAGAAATTAATTTAATATAATTTATTCCATTAATTTCTGCACCAAACAATCAACGAAATACAGAAGCACCACTTAATATTTCTTAATTCAGCCATTAGCATCATCATTAGCTATTATAGTATCGGGGTGTAAGGGGTACTTGCCACGTAGGCGCACAAAAGTCAACCTCAGTTCCACGTAGTGCACCCTGGACTAAAGACTAACGAGGCTCTGGCGACTGGCACTATGGCCAGTATAATTTTGTGTGTGTTGTCCTGTTTTTTGTCCTTGTGTGTGCTGAGTGCCCATTTACAGCGTCAGCTTTTAACAGAAGTCAGAAGATTTTAAGATTTTTAGTTATGCAACGTTAGAGTTGTTATTTGTAATGATAAGGGGCTGGCCCCCGTATAATGTGACGGGAGCAAAATAGCCTAAGTGCTGACGCTCCCAAAATTTTAACTTCAAATTCAAATTCAAGCTATTATAGTATCAAATTCTCGAGAAATTTTGAGAGATACTTAAATATTTCACCTTTAACCAAGAAATGCAGTTTGATTTGGTTTTTGTTATTTAGCGTCGTTTTCCTTCCACCTTTGAATAATTGCGACGATGAGGATGAGTTGAAATTAATGAATGGACAAACATAAAGAACACCCATGCCCAGGCCGGGAATCGAACCCAGGAACCCTAGCATCGTAGCGCTATGCACTAACCATTCCACCACAGAGATCGGCGAAATGCAGTTTGAAATTAGAGCTATGGCCAGTTATCAGCATCACTGATGCCCTCCCCCTCCCCGAGGAGTGGTTGAATTAAGAGAGACAGCGCTTCGTGTGTCCACCTGTTAAAATTCAGCGTCGGTGTTGCAAAGTACACTGCTTTTAAATCTCCAGATCTTGAAACATTGTACGTGAGGTAACACCGTTATTGGTTTTCAGTTGTAAGAACTGGTTTGCTCTTTCCGATACTTTTCCACATCTTTAACCCCTTCTCGTAAATTTTCTTCCCTGTGTTTTACGTTTAATTCTTCTCGCACTTAGGTCCGTTTTTTCCTTGCGTTATTTCTCCACCATATATTCCTTTAAAGTATTTTTGAGGCTCAGCTATTATATCATAATAGTTTATGGCTTTCTGCGCCACAATGGTTAGGAAACAGCGGTCTACACGGTTGCATCCAGGAAAGCCGCTTGGCGCTCTCACCGCCTAATTTATTAGAAAAGCGCGAGTGGAATCTGCAACTTGTTGCTGCTGCGAGAAGTCAAAAACTTCACTTGGCACTTTGCTCTCGAAGCGTCTACTGATTCTTGAGGTTTATGAGCAAGAAAATAAGACAAAAAATCAATCTTGGATAAGTAAGGATCATTACGAGAATCGAACAAAAATTACAATGGTGGATAGAGTAAAATCAAACATGCAAGAAATGAAGAAGAAAATGCAGCGTTGGATAACATGAGAATCAAACAAAGATACGAGAATTGAACATGGAAGAAATGAAGAAGAGAACAATCATAACAATAGCTTAACAACTAGAAAAGACAATGGTCACTCATTCGGTTTTATGAACCTTCGAACCTGAATCATGCCTGGGTTGGGATAATTACCTATCTATCTGAAGAGTGATGATTAATTCAAAGTAACGTCGAATAAAATAAAACTAAGACCTCTCAAGGCCTCGTTGCTCGTTGACCAGGACTCGCCTCACTTTCCCTCAACTCCTTTCTCCAAGCTCCTCTCTCTCCTCAATCCAAAACCAAAGTTTCCCTTCTCAGTCTGTGTCACCTCTATATCACCAAGGCCATGGAGACCTTCCTCCACGCCGAATCGTGATTTTTACTACCTCTATTGCAAACAGCTGACTCCATAAATCTGATGGAACTTCCTATATCCTGAATACATCAGAAAGTTTGCATAGCACAACACTGTGCATTATTCACATAATACAGAGGTTGAGACAACTTGAGTAAACAAATGAATGCCCTGGTCAATATGAAGCATCCAGAGACAGTTTAAATAAAATATAATTTTATACGAGATTAATGCGTAATGAATGAAGTGTTGCAAAATATCACGGGAATCAAACAATAATTATAATAATTTTGGATAGCGTAAAATCAAACATGCATTAAATGGAGAAGGAAACACAAAATGCAGCATTACATAACATCGGATTAAAACAAAGATTTCAGTGTTCCATATGAGAATCAAACATGAAAGAAATAAAGAAGAAAGCAAAGAATGCGGTGATGCATAACATAAGAATCAATCATGCAAGAATAAAGGAGGAAACAAAAATTTCAATCTGGAATACAAGAATCAAATACTAAAGAAACGAAGGAGAGACCAAAGAATGTAGTGTAATAACTTCACGAGAATGAAACAAAACTTTCAATGTTGGATAGAAGAGAATTAAATATGCAAGAAATGAAGAATGAAACAATGTAGCGTTGGATAACACCATGAGAATCTAAAAATTAATTCATTGTTGGATACGAGAATTGAACGTGAAAGAAGTTAAAAGAAAACAAAAATTTCAATCTTCTAAAGGAGAATCAAATATGAAAGAACTGAAGAAAGCAAGGAATGGTGTTGGATAGCATCATGAGAATCGAACAAAAATTTAATGGTGAACAGGAGAATCTAACATTAGATGTAAGCACGAAAAGCAAATCATTCAATCTTTGATAACATCAAGAACATTCAAACATAAATACAGTGTAGTTAACGACAAAATGAGATGAAATTAAATAGTTGGGCATGTAGAGAGATTTGAGTAGATCTAGTGTATATCTCGCTGGAAGCCGCGACACACAAGGGAGAAAACCATCATGTAGGAATTGTAGCTTTGCTGGCGACGTGATTGAAACAAGTATTCTTGTTCGACTTCATGTGCATTTTAGCACGAGAAGGACCTCCTAAGAATAACTTCTCATCTTAATCCAAAAGTCAATTACTCATAATTCTTCGTCTGCATCTCTTACTGTGGACCAGTTAATGTTTAGATAGATTTCATTGTTATGTTAGTTTCTGTCATAAACATACATCACTGATCCTAATTACAACTTTGATTAAAACACCAACTTTGGTCCTACATGCTTAATATCTCACGTCTAACATTTCCACATGTATCTGGAATTGAGTAAACTTCATGTGATGTACAATGCAAAGAACACCGCGAGCTTTCAAATGTTTGCATTTGCGAATCAGTTCCTTCAAAACTTAACAGCAAACGTAGCAGCTCCTCTGTGTGTAAACTGCTATTGACACAAAAGCAAGACTGGCTTATAATTCAAATTTTCCCACAGCAAATGTATTAGAGAGTTAACACAGTTCGTTCCTGCACTGTCAACAACCAAGATTTCGCAACTGATAAGTGAGACAACTTACAGCATAATGGCTGCACAAGCTACAAACGAATTTCACGAAACAAATGACTGAGCTGGAGAGAAGATTACTTCGTAACTGTGTAAACAGGAAAAACAATCTTGTCTTCGAGATCCAAGAGTCGCTCTGTTTTCAGACCCACTTCTTCCTCGCCAATCTTCGCAAATTCTCAACAGTGTTTAAGAAGCGAACTGATTTCCTGAGTAAATTTCTGTTCGACTGGGAGAGATTCACCGCTCTTTCTAGAGTGTGACTCTTTAGGTGGCGAACGAAAGCTATAATTAGATCGTTTCGAGTACATGGTTCCGCTTTGGAGCACGATGTCGTCTGTTTCACATGCAGTTCTGCACACTTTACCTTTCATCACTATATAGAGATGTAATCGCGAAAAAGACTTTCCTTCATGTACGTATTTAATCTTATTCTCAGTGTCACATTTCATTAAATGTGTCGGAAAGCAACACACATCTTGTATTAGCATTTTCTTATTACACATTCTGCTTCTGTGGACTAATTGCCAAGCCGAAGGTGAATGATGATGAGGTAAAACTAACGAAGAAAGAAACATCCATCCTCAGGAAAGACTTGTCATATCGTTGCACCAATGTCAAAAACACGAATGTACTAATGCCTTTGAGATAAAAATATTTTAATATTACATATCCCGAAAAAAACAAAAAAAAACAGGTTTTACATTCGGATAAATGGTGTCATCGGTAAAATATATATATACCCGTTTATTAAGTCATATTAGTTAACATAGAATTCTATTTTTAAAAAATAGTCAGAAAGTGCAGTAGGCGAGAAAGTCAAAATCTGCACATTCGTGGTTTTAACATTTGTGCAACGATATAGCGTTTGTTTCAATGAAAACCTTACTTATTTAAAATTCTGCGAGAAACATTTGATATCTTGTCTCTTCATTGTAAGATTAATGGCTATTAATAGGGTGCTGTCGAAGCCGAGGCGGTCTCCAAAAATCTAGACCAGACCCCCTGGAGAGCGGTAGGACATTTGAAAAAAAGTACCTAAACAAAATCTACTTTGCTATGCTATTTCTTCAATCATACCAGGCTGATATATTCTTGACTATTAGTAGATAATTTATATATTTGTGTGTAGTGGTGGTTGTGAACCTGCAGGGTTGCGTGGTTGTTTCTGTTCAGGAGAAATTTTCATTTTTTAGAGGCTTCGTAGCGTCGAAACGAGGCGTGAAATCAAAAATCTATTAGGAAAGGTTGATTGCCTATTTACGCTGTGAAAATTTGTATGACTATACGCAGTATCGTTGTTTATTCTGTATATTTCGAGATCGAGACCAACAACGAGGTAGGCATTTACAACTCGAGGCGACAGCGAGCTTCCGCCAAGTTTCGTTTCGACTTGTCTCAACGCCACACCTAGCTATGAAATAGAACAGCTGACTGGAAAAAAATAATGAAATTAGATTTACAACCAGTTACAAGCAGGATTCGTTTCTTTGGCAGAACATTTGCAGAATCATCTGGCACTCTCCTAAGTCCAAATTTTCAGTATTCACGTTAAAATTGGTTAAATTTTATTATTCTATTATTATGGCAACAAGGAGTGTTTTACAGTGTTAATGAGATTACGATAACTTAAAGTTCCTATTCATAGACTGTAGAATGGCAAAACATCTCTCCAACGTTCTACAGATATTCTCCAAAATATTCAAAATATCATAATTACGAACCTCGATTTTTCGATGTTATTTTTTTCCATTTCTTTTAATTTTCGGTTTTATTTTTCCAAAAAGTCGCTTTTTTATGTTAGAAAATTTTTCTGACAAATATACCTAATATTATTAAACCTCCATTATGCTTTTACAATAGTATTTTAATTGGTAGCTCACAAGGCCTATGCCTATTCGTGACAGTTTGATACGCTGGAAACGACATTTAAGAAAGTTGCTTTACATTGTTTCTCGTGCAACAAATTCCGACGTTATGGCTTTCGTATGACCGTAGATGCGCGCTCGATCTCCGCCAAAACCACATATCTTTACTCGACAATACAAAATGTTCCGACAGAAGGTGAAAAATCGTGCGGAACGTCCATTTACACGTGGTTTCTTACAGCAACACATTTTTGGAGGGATCAAAATTTTGCAAAGCGTGCGCGTTATACATGCGTAAGAATTTTTAAGGCTAAAATACAGGAATGTTGTATTCTCGCGGATTTTTTTGCTTTTTAAGCACAAAGTTTGTTGAAATTCTCTAAAAGATAGCAATTCTCATTTTATGCCAAATTCAAGTTTCTTCTATATTTCGAATGCATGAAAAATGTGTTTAGAACATGTCATTATTTTTTTTGTTTTTATGGTCGGTAGTCATAATGTATATCCATTCTGTACTAAATTCACAGTTGCAACCCCAAACTATGAACATATTGAAAATTCTGGATACACCCTGTTCGTTGGCGAACAGTTTTTGGAAATCAGCTTCGATCAAGAAAATGCACTCTCCAGCGCAAAAAAAAAAAAAAAAAGGATGACGTCTGGTTAACACACACCAGAAGGAAAGGGAGAAAGCGACGAAGGAAATGGTTTTCCAACCATTTCCAACCGCGAGACGTACGGGCACACATACAAAGACTTTCCCTTGATTGCTCACGTATTGTTCCGCGGCGATAGAAAATTGAATTAGCCGCTCATTGGGCCCGTCTGTTCCGAGGCCTCCGCTGCCTGTTCCGGCGCTGATAAACGACGTCATGCGAACCCTGATTGCTGATTGGCTGAACGCATTTCAAAGAAAAGGCTGAGGGCGCAAAAAGAAGTAACTGTGGATTCGGGGGGGTTCGCTCGGGCGCACAATCGAATGGCGTGTGTGACGTGTTGTTTCTCAAGTGACTCCCATTGACCGGGTGTTAAGGGTCAGAAAATAGCCCTTAAAATCCCTTCAGTTGGCAGTTGATAAGCACACGTGACCTGATTTCCAGCAGCAGAATGTTTCTTCTTCTTTCTCCTTCGCTGTCGTTAACGGCACCGAGTAGAAAAGGCTCTCCTAAGATATTCCTGGGAACGGGCCTCTTCGTGGTTCTAAGACCTCGTTCACATCTAGAATGACATGTTCGGGTTCGAGTCCGGGCCTGGACATAGATAAAAGTCAGAATGGGTTACGGAAAGTTTTGACCTTGTTTCCTATGGATCTCTTCAAACAATCTTTACACTAAGACCTAAGCAAGAGTAGATGGAGCCAGATCTGGAATCAAAAGTTGTACGTTGGAGTGCATAGCTATCGATCGTAAGTTTCTAATCTATCACTTTTATACTTTTTCGGTTAATCGTGATTCAGTGAATGCTGATGAAGTTAAATGTGTGATGGGAGAAACATAATGGCTTAAATTTTACACATTAAACCTTGTTTTGACGAGGAGTCGAATCCGGATCCTCTTGCTCCACAGCACTTGACACTCATTACTCTGCCACAGAGGCCGGCGATCTTACATTTCGATTTTGTAAATGTAACATCATTCTTCTATTCGTATCTATATCTGGAACAAACCACAAATATAAACCATTATTATTTGAAGGGCTCGTGTTTAAAACATGGGAAGTGACATTTTGGTAATTTTGAGTTACAAAGTAAAATGTGCCATCCTTCAATTTTAGAGTGAAATTGCCATGTCATACAATTTGCATTGGACTCAGTGAAGCCTTGTGAAATTGGTAAACACAACACGAAAACAATTTATTTACACTGTAGCTTCTAATAACCTCTATTCTTAATGAACTCAGAAATGACCAGAATGTCACTTACCATGTTTTACACCCGAGCCCTTCATTTGTCTAATAGGTTCTTAGGCGAGTCTCGCTTACTTGTTAGTATGTTTTCAAACGGTGAGCCTTGTCCTGGGTTCTATTCCTGGTGGACGTTGCTCGGACTTCACTTTGTTTATGTTTAGGTACAACTGTGATTAGCTTATATGACCTAGGAAACAGTGGTAAATTCCGATCTTATATATATACTCTATGTGATCAAAAATATCCGGACACCAGGCAAAATGTGTGTTGCGCATAGTAGGCCACTCTGTGGTGCCATCTGTAGCGAGGTGAGGCAAGCAAGGGACCACTACCGAGATACCTTTCGCCACCTGATTGCCAGTATGCCTGCGAGAGTGGAGGTTGTCATCAAGGACAAGGGTGGCCCTACACGGTATTGATTGCCAGTGCATCCGATGGAGGATGCTTCGAACTTCACGCCCTAATTCCAGTGAGTGTCCGAATATTTTGATCACATAGAGTATATATACGCTTATATAATGTTTGCTTTGCTCATTTAAAGAGTGAACCTGCACAGTTATCAACCTAAAGTACAGGTTAAACGCGATGATAAGTATTATTGATTAATTGTTGAAACAAATTAAAAGTCCATATCTGACACAGTATCGAAGCCTTCACCTAACATGAGATTCGATTTTGCCTTCTCTAAACAACTGGGCCGGAACCGCAGTGGTCTAGTAGGTAGAGCATCTGACTGCCATCCGAGAGAGCCAGGCCGGAGTCCTGGGGTGGGTGATTTAAGGTCGGAATTTTACCGGCCATATTTATGCATAAAGTGACTCTGAAGTTCACCAAACACCAAATAAATGGGTACTGGGGGCAACTCTGGGGAGTAAAGGCGGCTGGAGCGTTGTACTGACCACATCACCTCCGAGATCGAGAATGTATAGGGCTCTACTCTACTCCCACATCTCCCGATGTGCTTGTATTACATGCTGCAAAGTGCAAGGGGAATCTCTGGACCAAGATAATGAAAACAAGTCTCTGCGTGCATGAAGAGTAAAATTCGGCTACAGCTACCAGTTGTTAGCACGTACTGCTCAGCCAACTCAATTTCTACCCTTATGCGCGGCCTTGCTCCACAGGTTCCCGGGACAGAGTATAGGATTCGCATCGCAATAACATCAATTGCCGCCACAGGACAACTATAACAAGCCTCTCGGAGATCAGTACTGAGGAAATAATGGTAAATTCCGATCTTAAAAAATTATTCGCTTATAGTATAATCTGGGCTTTCGAAAAGCCACCATTACTCACCAGATGTCTCTGGTGGAATTAGGGTCTCCTGGTTGAGACCCGTTAAAAAGAAACCCTTCCGCCCATTTGGGAAGTCAATAAATTTGAAAGGCAGCGGAAATTCAACCATTTATCATGATTTACAAGCGCCTTCCTGGAAAACGAACTTAATGTAACGAGAAGTATCGATTTCTTAATCTTTCCCCTTCCCTCTCCAATGATATACTACATGTTCTCTTCAAGACATTGAAGGTGGGTCTTTATTCACAATTGGGAAACCAAGCTTTCGTTTCTGCACTTTTGTTACACTGCTTCCCCCTTTTTAATCTTCCACGTTAATGACGACAATAAGTACAGTCACCCGCAATAAAAAATGTGACACCTAGATCCTGAAATACTCGCTTCCCTGAAAGTCGTTATGCGTGTTGCCTAAATCTACGGCGGTGGTAGAAGTTACCATTGAAAAATTTGCTATTTAACTCCACTTATCGCCGTATAGTTAGGCAACCCACATAACGCCTTGCAGGGGAAGCAAGCATTTCAGGATCTAGGAGTTCCATTTGTATTGCCGGTGACTGTACATTGATGAATGAAGAGAGATGTAGCATTTAAAATTTCGGATATTCAACTCACTTTCTTCCCTCTGCAGCATAACCGTGACCACGAATGCCAGGGGCGTCGCCCTCGAGGGGACACTTAAAAGGGGTTGTTCCCCTTGTGCAGCTTTAAATCTTATTACTGAATGCATAAGCGTGGCTAATTGGCTGTTTGCTTGTTTCTATTTTTAAGTCCAATGCACAGAAAGGTTAATCGGGTGTGGACCTACAGTTTAAAGTGGGATCCAAACCACTATGTACGTACCTCCACTATTTGTTGTAAAATGAGTTCTATATATTGTTGACAAGAATTAATTGAAGTTACTGATAGATAACATAATAAGTATGTAGCAAAATCATGTTCCAATTTAAGCTATGTTATATTGACGTCATTATGTAGGCAGTGGCGGCTATTAGCGGGGGGCGAGAGGGGCAGTGGCACCCCCTCCAATTTTCGCCACTTAAGTCCACACACTATGCTAAACCTTATCTACAAAGGGAAATATACTGTCTTTGCCCCGCCCACCTAGTTTTGGCACCTTGACCCCGGTTCTGGAACCCAATCGCCGCCACTGCATGTAGGTATTAAATAGACACATAGCTACAATAAATATGTTCTTTAACAGTAGCAGTTAAAGTATTTTTAAAATAAGGCTATTATATTTCATCATTATTATCGTATATAACATGGTAATGTTTTTCTATTGAGGACATGTGTAAAGTAGGGAGGGGGGCAGGATAGAGAGATGGGAGAGGGGGGACAGGGTGGGGAGGGTGGGGTGACGCCAAAATTACACCTTGCCGGATGAAAGTTTTATCTTCAGCTGCCCCTGGTCGTAACGATGAGGATGTGGAATGATTAGATGAAATTTATTTGATTGAAACTATTCCAAAAAAATGTGGCTTAAGAGAATTTCCTTTCATGAGAAAACGTAAATAGAAGTACCTATACAATGAGCTCTGAATGTTGTTACTGGTTACTTCAAAAAGTAACAGTTATTCATTTTAAAAAGTTACCCAGTTACAGTTACTCGAAATACGTAGCTGTTACTTTGAAAGGTTGAATGAATGGCCTCTCCGGTGTATTTGTGGTAACGTAGTTTGCTTGTAATGAAGAGGTCTCGGGTTAGACACCCGATGGAAACACGCAGAGGTTCGGATCCCAATTTAAACTGTAAATCCAGTCCCAATTAGCTAATCTGAGCTTAATCCGAACTTTCAACAAACTTTGACAAAGTTTTGACAAGACTGCTTAGTACTGTATCAATCGTACATTTGTATGAAATCCTACTGATTTTCGTGAATTACTAAAAAAGCTCTTTGTCACAGGAGCTGCATGCTAACAACCACCTTTCGTGCCTCGCATTTCGTGGTTCCATCTCACACCGTGCCTACGTGGAGAGGTCAGCGTTTCCAACCTCAACATAATAAAACAACCAAATTTCTGCTAAGTTATGGATTATGAATGGTAATGTTCACATTAGTCCAGAGGCTAATGAAGGTCGGGTATAGTGTGTCGGGATCTCCTCACCTCAGAATAATAATGAATTACAATGCTATTTAATTCTTCCATTCCTCCTCTATTTGTATCAATTTTCCGTCTTTTATTATTGCATCTTCTGTTTAGTTATTCGGCCTGTTTCTCGCTCTTTATATCCTTTTCTTCATACTTGCACTACCGCTCGTTTGCTTACTCTCTCATCATTTGTTTCTCTTCCACGTGTCTCTCTCCCTCTCTCTTCCTGCCCCTTTCTTTCTCTCTCTCTCTTTTCTATGCGTGTATGTCGCGTCGTGATTTCACCGTTTCTGAATCTTTATGCTCTTGCTTTCACCCTCTTTAGCTTATTTCATCTCTCCCATATCTCTCTCTCTTTCTGTTCTGTTGTTCTCCCCACCTCTCTCTCTGTCTGTCTCGCTCTCATAATTTTCTTTTCATGATACCACATACGCATGACGTCACTATACCTCACGTCGATTTTAACTCCCGTTAGAATTTTTCGCGCTCTCCCAGGTGCCCTTTTCAAATGCACTCTGGAGTACATGTTGCCAAACATAGCTGAAGGTTGCGTAGGCATTTGAAAAGAAACACATGCTTGTCTCTGACCAATGAAATTCAAAGAGCCTCTACCAGGAGAAGGCACTCTGGCAATAAGGTTTTCAGTCCTCAGGCACTTTGCCTCTCCCGGTCGGGGGTAGGGTTTCAAGTCTCGAAAAGGTAATTTTAGTGTCGATAAGACTATTGAAGTCTCGAAAGGATCATTCAAATCTCGAAAGATATTTGAAGTTTCTATGAGACTATTCAAGTCTTGATAAGATTATTCAAGGCTCGAGAAGACCATTCGAGTCTCACGAATACTATTAAAGCTTCGTAAAGGCCGTTCAAATCTCGGGAAGACCATTGAAGTCTTGAGAAGACTATTGAAGTCTCGAAAAGACTATTAAGTCTTTAAAAGACCATTAAGTCTCGAAAAGACCATTGATGTCTCGAAAAAAAACATTTAAGTTTCGAGAAGATATTTGAAGTCTCGAGGAGACTACTCAAGTGTGTAAAAGATTATTCAAGTCTCGAGAAGACCATTCAAGTCTCACGAAAACTATTGAAGTCTCAAAAAGACCATTCAAATCTCGAGAAGACCACTGAAGTCTCGAGAAGACCACTGAAGTCTCGAGAAGACCACTGAAGTCTAGAGAAGACCATTCAAGTCTCGAAAAGATTATTTAAGTCTCGAAACCAACATTCAAGTTTCGAGAAGACATTTGAAGTTTCGGAGATACTATTGAAGTCTCCAGAAGACCATTCAATCTCAAAAAACACCACAAAAGTCTCAAAAAGACAATTCAAGTCTCGAAATGAGCATTCAAGTCTAGAGAAGACTGTTAAAGTCTCGAAAAGACCATTCAATTCTCTTAAAGTCTATTCAATTCTGTAAAATACCATTGAAGTCTCGAGAAGACCATTCAACACAAAGCGCCATAAAATGTCGAAAATACCATTAAAGTCTCGAAAAGGCTTTTTTGTCCAGTGCCATTATCCTGAGGTTGGTATCACTGATGGAGGGGGGAAACTATGGAAATATCGCCTCCGGCGGCCTTTTCAACCAAGATGATCGTCGCAAAGTTTTCGGGTTCACTAAGCGAACAAGAAACTCCTCCTCGCTTCGTTTCACCGCGACAAGAAGCTTGCAAAGCAGAGACCAGATGAAAGGCTCTGGGCGCTTCGCACTGCGGCGTAGGCAGACACCAGGGGAGGGACTAAGTCCCCCTAAACCTTATCCAAATCCCCTAATGTTCCATTTCTTTATATTTTTTCTTCATAATTTAGACATATTCCCCTCCAGTACATGTCCATCAGTTATTCATTGATTTTAAAAAATCATATGATTCGGTCAAAATAGATAAATTATATATATATATATTTATTAGTCGAGTTTGGAATACCTAAGAAGCTTGTTAGTATGATAAAAGTATGCAGCAGTGAAACAGAAATTAAAATTCGTGTGGGGTATTAATGTGTCTGACAAATTTACAATTCATGATGGGTTAAAACAAGGAGATGCATTATCTCCATTGCTCTTTAATTTTGCCTTAGAATATGCTGTTAGGAAGGTAAAAGAAACTAACGAAGGACTAAAATTAAATGGTGTGACTCAGTTGTTAGCATATGCATATGATGTAGACTTATTAGGGGATGATATAAATACAATTTAGAATGATGCTGAAATATTTTTCAAAACTGCTAACGAGATAGGTTTGGAAGTTAGCAAAGAGAAAACTAAATATATGCTTACAGGCCGAAACCAAGTGTTAGGTAACAATCAAAATCTAATTATTGATAACAACTCGTTTGAACCAGTTTCCAAATTCAAATACTTAGGAGTAATACTAACAAATGAAAAATATACTAAAGAGGAAATGAAATGTAGGCTTAATTCAGGAAATGCATGTTACTTCTCTCTTCATAAACTTTTGTCTTCTCGTTTAATATCTAAGAAACTAAAAGTTAAAATATACAAAACAGTAATTTTGCCTGTAGTATTATATGGGAGTGAAACTTGGTCTCTTACATTGAAAGAGGAACATAAATTGAGAGTATTTGAAAATAAGATCCTTAGGAAAATATTTGGACCTAAAAGGGATGAGGAGACAGGTGAGTGGAGAAGGTTACATAATTAGAACTACATAATTTGTATTCATGTCCAGATGTTATTAGAATAATTAAATCAAGAAGACTTAGGTGGGCAGGCCATATGGCACGAATGGGAGAGGAAAGAGGAGTTTACAGGATTCTTGTTGGTAAGAGACCTGCAGGAAGGCCAAGACGAGGATGGAGGGACAACGTTGAGATGGACCTAAGGGAAATCGGTAGGGATGGAAAACAGTATATAGATCTTCCTCAAGATAGGGACAGTTGGAAGGCCTGTGTTGCTGCAGCCATGAACCTTCGGGTTTAAGAAGGCTAGAGTGTTAGCTAGTTCCCCTCCAGTACTTTTTTCTTTAAAAAAAGTTCCAAAAGATGTCATAGTTTCAAATATTGAGTGCTTTGATTTGTTCAAGAAAATTAATAGAAATATATCTTTGTCTTACGTGCTTTACTTACTGTCAGCTTTCATATCTACTTTATGCTCTGATATGCTAATTAAAACAGAACCTAGAATTTTCCAGTCCCGATTTGTCTTTCTGTGCATAAAGTGGACTCCTCCATTCAACGATATTTTTTGCTGACCTTTAGAAGATTATAATTAATATTGTTTTATATAGTTATAATTATTCT
>NC_139233.1:34613282-34976082 GCF_977018435.1 Lepisma saccharinum
AGTCACACGGTACTCTTTCCCATGCGTCTGCTGCCTGGTTTCTTCTCGGACTACAAGGAGATCATGTGGAAGGGAGGACTGCGCGTCACGTTTCGAAGAGCTGCCAACGACAACGACGCACTGATGCGATACACCAACTTGAACGCAGACGGCACGCCGATAGCCAACACTTTACCCGAAGCGGCGAAATGCGTCATCCGGAGCATGGAATTGAGAATGCCGATCGTGGAATACGAAACGAACTACGCCCTCAAGTACAAAGCGGAGATCTTGAAAAGTCCGCAGGTGCCCATTCACTTTCACGGTTACCAGTGCGTGCAGAAGATGGCGTCGGGAAGTCACATGGAATTCGACGTGACGACTCAGTTCAACAACATACAGTTCGACATGCCAAATTTCGTCGTGGTGCTCTTTCAGACCGGGCGCGATAAGAATCAGGAAAAAGATTCCAGCAAGTTCGACGACTGCAAGATCAAGAACGTTTATCTGAAGAATGGCAGGAACGAAGTGTTCCCGCGCGAAAATTACAACCTGGACATAACCAAAAACGATTACCTCAAACTTTACGAAGCTTACACGGCTTACAAACGCGTGACCGAGGGAAACGTCGACATGTACTACACCCCCAGCGAATTCAAAATCCGCAGGCCGATGTTCGTCATCAACACCACAGAAAGGAAGCAGGTGGTAGTCAACGATCGCACCAACATCAAGGTCGTCTGCGAGTTCCACGACGCGCTGCCTGCCGATACTCTGTGCAGCGTCATCCTGGTCGCAGAGAAGTTCTTCATCCACGACGTGAAGAACGAGAGGGTCACAGAGCAGTTTTAAAATATATTGTCTTCATCGAGCAAAAATAGTTTTTCTAAAACTTATTACAAATTTTTTTAATCTAAAACACATCCAAAGCACTCTAATAGGATGTAGAGTGTTTTTTAGGATCAAATCGAATTTTTTAAACAAATTGAGCGAAAAAAAAAAAGGGGGGGCGCTTGCTTGTAGTTGAGTAGTTATCATCAAAAGCTATCCAACAAACCCACAATCATCATCCTAGCTCAATTAGGAGCCGAGAAAATCAACGTCTTGGAAAACGTCTTAAGATAATTGTCTTAAGAAAATTTTCTTGACAGACAGGAAGTAACATCTTGACAGACCGGAAGTCGACTTTCTTAAAGATTAAGATATTTGTCTTAAGACGTTTTCCAAGACGTTGATTTTCTCGGCTCCTATGGGGCCTAGAACCATGTAACTTTGATCTATGTATATATCAGTACTTGCCCAACCCTGTGGCCGAGTGGTTAGCACATCGCGCTGCGACGCCAAGAGTCCCCGGGTTCGAATCCCGGTCGAGCATGGTTGTTTGTGAATATCTATTCATCCATTTCATCACTCATCCCCAATCTTCGCAAATTAGCCAAAAGGTACAAAACGCAAATTAAAATAAACTAAATCAATAAATCAATTAATATACCAGTACTTTTCCTACATGTTCACTCACCTTACAACCCACCCGATCAAAAAATAAAATTTACCCCCTGCGCGCATGCGCACATGTATAAATTTAAACATAAGCTCGATATTGAAACAAAATATTATTTTTTCTCCTCCTCCTCTCTCTCTCTGGCCAAGATTGCAAATAATTGCAGAAATAATAATACCATAATATTTTAGACTGTAGGTCTAGGTCACCCGAACCGGACAACATTTAAGTTGGTATTTTTTTTTAAGTCCACTTTATGTGCAGTAAGACTAATCGGGACTAGACCTACAGAGTTTTAAAGTGTTATCCGAACCACTTGTACCTCCAGCGAGTATCGAACTCTTGAATACAAACCTACCTACCACTGCGCCATGGAGGAGGCCCCAGACGACATATTTGCACTACAACAAGCAAAAAATAAATTCATATCTGTGCATATGGGAAGTCCAATACATAGTTGGTAATGTGTGATGTGATCAGCACCAAACATTTAATTTTTATGTATGTCCGTGTTTGCCCCGACCCTGTGGCCGACTGGTTAGCACATCGCACTGCAACGCCAAGAGCCCCGGGTTCAAATCCCGGTCGGGCTTGGTTGTTTGTGAATGTCTATTCATCCATTTCATCACTCATCCCCTATCTTCGCAAATTAGCCAAAAAATACAAAACGCAAAGCAAAATAAACTAAATCAATAAATCAATCATTAAGTTCCGTGTGTTGCAATCATGAAATTAAATTTTAATTATTTTTTTTTCCTATCCATCTCTCTCTCTCTCAAATCTATATAGCCCGTTCATATTTGGCATGTCGGCCATTTTGTTTACGTGGTAAAAAAAATCTCAAGCCACTTTTTTGCAAATGCTCGTTCTGTAGCCATAAGTATAATTGGATATAGTTGTCAGATTTTATTTAATTTGAGGTTTAATATCAATAAGCGTGCATAAAAACTAAATATTTTAAAAAATAAGATTCGAATAACTATGTACTTTCACTAGACTTTGCGATGGCGCAGCGGTAGCGTCGTTGCCTTGTAATCAAGGCTTCGATACCCCCACAAGTAGTTCTTGAAACTGTAGGTCCACCCCCGATTCGTCTTACTGTGCATAAAGTGGACTTAAAACATCAAATCAATCAGTACTTCCACTAGCCTCTGCGATGACGCAGCGATAACGTCGTTGTCTTGTAATCAAGAGTTCGATACCCGGTGGAGGTACAAGTGGTTCTTGAAACTGTAGGTCCAGTTTCAAAAATCAACTCACAAAAGCAAAGCCATACTTATAAATCAAAGCCAACTCATGCAAGCTAAGAAACAAAGTTACTTACTTTTGGAAAATACTGCAGAAATGCTCTTCACTATCGTTTAAAATAAAAACAGAACTTTCTACACCAGTGCTTTAAGTTTTATACGGTTTTTCTAATAAGGTCAAAAGTGAAATGTTAGCCAACGCAACGTGGACCAATAGAAATCCGAGACAATCCGCTCTAGAAGATTCTTCCCCTACATTTCAGCCACATCATTTTGAATAATACATCGCATTGTATTACTGGTATCTATGCTGCTAACTGACGTCACTATATATACTTCCGTCATCCCAAGGCCTACGTATTGTTGAATTTTGTGTTATTGCGTCAATGTTGATAGCATGCGAAATCCCCTTTCGCATTACAGGTATTTCAATGTAATAAAAAAGCTTTAGAATTTCATTAGAGATAAGAGGACTTGCATCACTGGTATCTATGCTGCTAACTGACATTACTATATATACTTCCGTCATCCCAAGGTCTACGTATTGTTGAATTTGCGTTATTGCGTCAATGTTTATAGCATGCGAAATCCCCTTTCGCATTACAGATATTTCAATGTAATAAAAAAGCTTTAGAATTTCATTAGAGATAAGAGGACGGTATTTCGAAACCAACACAATGCAATTTCCTGCTCATTCTCGTAACCTACTCCATATTCGAGTGAACATATTTTTGTTTAATGTCGTAAGTCATTTCAAATGAAGATCAAAAAGCGAGGTAGCATAAGAGCAAGATTTGCAGAAGGTAAAAAAATAGCTTAAAAACTGATGCCAGAGCTTCTCTTCTGTCTAATTTTCTCTCATTGTAGGTTAGTTTAGTGCGTAAAACGGATTACGCTGAGAGCAAAAGCCTATTAGCAGGTTGTAGTAGATTACACCGAGGGGGGTCTTACAGTAAAAGGAGACAGCCTTATAGGAAAATATCGTAAGTCATTTCAAATGTAGGTCAAAGAACGATGTTAGCATAAAAGCAAGATTTGCAGAAGGTAAAAAAATAGCTTAAAAACTGATGCCAGAGCTTCTCTTCTGTCTAATTTTCTCTCATTGTGGGTTAGTTTAGCCCGTAAAACGGATTACGCTGAGAGCAAAAGCCTATTAGCAGGTCGTAGTAGATTACACAGAGGGGTGGGGGGCCTTACAGTAAAAAAAAAGCAGCCTTATAGGAAAATGTCGTAAGTCATTTCAAATGTAGGTCAAAAAACGAGTTTAGCATAAAAATAGCTTAAAAAATGATGCCAGAGCTTTTTTCTGTCCATTTTTCTCTCATTGTAGGTTAGTTTAGTGCGTAAAACAAAAACCTTGGTGATTTTTCGAGTGAGGAGTTGGCAACACTGCTCATGCCTTACGAGAAAAATCCATTAAGGCGAGAAAAGTAGGTCAAAGGACAGGCCCAGAACGTACCGTTCCACCTACTTATAATTTTATACGAGATTAATACGTAATGAATGAAGTGTTGCAAAATATCACGGGAATCAAACAATAATTATAATAATTTTGGATAGCGTAAAATCAAACATGCAAGAAATGAAGAAGGAAACACAAAATGCAGCATTACATAACATCGGATTAAAACAAAGATTTCAGTGTTCCATATGAGAATCAAACATGAAAGAAATAAAGAAGAAAGCAAAGAATGCGGTGATGCATAACATAAGAATCAATCATGCAAGAATAAAGGAGGAAACAAAAATTTCAATCTGGAATACAAGAATCAAATAGTAAAGAAACGAAGGAGAGACCAAAGAATGTAGTGTAATAACTTCACGAGAATGAAACAAAACTTTCAATGTTGGATAGAAGAGAATAAAATATGGAAGAAATGAAGAATGAAACAATGTAGCGTTGGATAACACCATGAGAATCTAAAAATTAATTCATTGTTGGATACGAGAATTGAACGTAAAAGAAGTTAAAATTTCAATCTTCTAAAGGAGAATCAAACATGAAAGAACTGACGAAAGCAAGGAATGGTGTTGGATAGCATCATGAGAATCGAACAAAAATTGACTGGTGAACAGGAGAATCTAACATTAGATGTAAGCACGAAAAGCAAATCATTCAATCTTTGATAACATCAAGAACATTCAAACATAAATACAGTGTAGTTAACGACAAAATGAGATGAAATTAAATAGTTGGGCATGTAGAGAGATTTGAGTAGATCTAGTGTATATCTCGCTGGAAGCCGCGACACACAAGGGAGAAAACCATCATGTAGGAATTGTAGCTTTGCTGGCGACGTGATTGAAACAAGTATTCTTGTTCGACTTCATGTGCATTTTAGCACGAGAAGGACCTCATAAGAATAACGTCTCATCTTAATCCAAAAGTCAATTACGCATAATTCTACGTCTGCATCTCTTACTGTGGACAAGTTAATGTTTAGATAGATTTCATTGTTATGTTAGTTTCTGTCATAAACATATATCACTGATCCTAATTACAACTTTGATTTAAACACCAACTTTGGTCCTACATGCTTAATATCTCACGTCTAACATTTCCACATGTATCTGGAATTGAGTAAACTTCATGTGATGTACAATGCAAAGAACACCGCGAGCTTTCAAATGTTTGCATTTGCGAATCAGTTCCTTCAAAACTTAACAGCAAACGTACCAGCTCCTCTGTGTGTAAACTGCTATTGACGAAGCAAGGCTGGCTTATAATTCAAATTTTCCCGCAGCAAATGTATTAGAGAGTTAACACAGTTCGTTCCTGCACTGTCAACAACCAAGATTTCGTAACTGATAAGTGAGACAACTTACAGCATAATGGCTGCACAAGCTACAAACGAATTTCACGAAACAAACGACTGAGCTGGAGAGAAGATTACTTCGTAACTGTGTAAACAGGAAAAATAATCTTGTCTTCGAGATCCAAGAGTCGCTCTGTTTTCAGGCTCACTTCTTCCTCGCCAATCTTCGCAAATTCTCAACAGTGTTTAAGATGCGAACTGATTTCCTGAGTAAATTTCTGTTCGACTGGGAGAGATTCACCGCTCTTTCTAGAGTGTGACTCTTTAGGTGGCGAACGAAGCTATAATTAGATCGTTTCGAGTACATGGTTCCGCTTTGGAGCACGATGTCGTCTGTTTCACATGCAGTTCTGCACACTTTACCTTTCAGCACTATATAGAGATGTAATCGCGAAAAAGACTTTCCTTCATGTACGTATTTAATCTTATTCTCAGTGTCACATTTCATTAAATGTGTCGGAAAGCAACACACATCTTGTATTAGCATTTTCTTATTACACATTCTGCTTCTGTGGACTAATTGCCAAGCCGAAGGTGAATGATGATGAGATAAAACTAACGAAGAAAGAAACATCCATCCTCAGGAAAGACTTGTCATATCGTTGCACCAATGTCAAAAACACGAATGTACTAATGCCTTTGAGATAAAAATATTTTAATATTACATATCCCGAAAAAAAACAACAGGTTTTACATTCGGATAAATGGTGTCATCGGTAAAATATATATATACCCGTTTATTAAGTCATATTAGTTAACATAGAATTCTATTTTTAAAAAATAGTCAGAAAGTGCAGTAGGCGAGAAAGTCAAAATCTGCACATTCGTGGTTTTAACATTTGTGCAACGATATAGCGTTTGTTTTAATGAAAACCTTACTTATTTAAAATTCTGCGAGAAACATTTGATATTTTGTCTCTTCATTGTAAGATTAATGGCTATTAATAGGGTGCTGTCGAAGCCGAGGCGGTCTCCAAAAATCTAGACCAGACCCCCTGGAGAGTGGTAGGACATTTGAAAAAAAGTACCTAAAAAAATCTATTTTGCTATGCTATTTCTTCAATCATACCAGGGTGATATATTTTTGACTATTAGTAGATAAGTTATATATTTGTGTATAGTGGTGGTTGTGAGCCTGCAGGGTTGCGTGGTTGTTTCTGTTCAGGAGAAATTTTCATTTTTTAGAGGCTTCGTAGCGTCGAAACGAGGCGTGAAATCAAAAATCTATTAGGAAAGGTTGATTGCCTATTTACGCTGTGAAAATTTGTATGACTATACGCAGTATCGTTGTTTATTCTGTATATTTCGAGATCGAGACCAACAACGAGGTAGGCATTTACAACTCGAGGCGAGATCGAGCTTCCGCCAAGTTTCGTTTCGACTTGTCTCAACGCAACACCTAGCTATGAAATAGAACAGCTGACTGGAAAAAAATAATGAAATTAGATTTACAACCAGACGTTACAAGCAGGATTCGTTTCTTTTGTCAGAACATTGCAGAATCATCTGGCACTCTCCTAGGTCCAAATTTTCAGTATTCACGTTAAAATTGGTTAAATATTATTATTCTATTATTATGGCAACAAGGAGTGTTTTACAGTGTTAATGAGATTACGATAACTTAAAGTTCTTATTCATAGACTGTAGAATGGCAAAACATCTCTCCAACGTTCTACAGATATTCTCCAAAATTTTTCAAAATATCATTATTACGAACCTCGATTTTTCGATGTTATTTTTTTCCATTTCTTTTAATTTTCGGTTTTATTTTTCCAAAAAATCGCTTTTTAATGTTAGGACACTTTTTTGCCAAATATACCTAATATTAAACCTCCATTACGCTTTTACACTAGTATTTTAATTGGTAACTCACAAGGCCTATGTCTATTCGTGACAGTTTGATACGCTGGAAACGACATTTAAGAAAGTTACTTTACATTATTTCCCGTGCAACAAATTCCGACGTTATGGCTTTCGTATGACCGTAGATGCGCGCTCGATCTCCTCCAAAACCACGTATCTTTACTCGACAATACAAAATGTTCCGACAGAAGGTGAAAAATCGTGCGGAACTTCCATTTACACGTGGTTTTTTACAGCAACACATTTTTGGAGGGATCAAAATTTTGTAAAGCGTGCGCGTTATACATGCGTAATTAATTTTTAAGCCTAAAACACAGGAATGTTGGATTTTCGCAGAATTTTTCGCTCTTTAAGCACAAAGTTTGTTGAAATTCGCTAAAATATAGCAATTCTCATTTTATGCCAAATTCAAGTTATTTCCCGATTTCGAATGCATGAAAAATGTGTTTAGAACATGTCACTACACATGCATAAACTTTTATGTTTTGCATCAGTTAACGTTATCCGGTTTATCGCGTTTGCGAAACATCAAGGTCGGTAGTCATAATTTATATCAATTCTGTACTAAATTCACAGTTGCAACCCCAAACTATGAACATATTGAAAATTCTGGATAAACCCTGTCCGTTGGCGAACAGTTTTTGGAAATCAGCTTCGATCAAGAAAATGCACTCTCCAGCAAAAAAAAAGGAGGACGTCTGGTTAACACACACCAGAAGGAAAGGGAGAAAGCGACGAAGGAAATGGTTTTCCAACCATTTCCAACCGCGAGACGTACGGGCACACATACAAAGACTTTCCCTTGATTGCTCACGTATTGTTCCGCGGCGATAGAAAATTGAATTAGCCGCTCATTGGGCCCGTCTGTTCCGAGGCCTCCGCTGCCTGTTCCGGCGCTGATAAACGACGTCATGCGAACCCTGATTGCTGATTGGCTGAACGCATTTCAAAGAAAAGGCTGAGGGCGCAAAAAGAAGTAACTGTGGATTCGGGGGGGGGGGGGGGGGGTTCGCTCGGGCGCACAATCGAATGGCGTGTGTGACGTGTTGTTTCTCAAGTGACTCCCATTGACCGGGTGTTAAGGGTCAGAAAATAGCCCTTAAAATCCCTTCAGTTGGCAGTTGATAAGCACACGTGACCTGATTTCTAGCAGCAGAATGTTTCTTCTTCTTTCTCCTTCGCTGTCGTTAACGGCACCGAGTAGAAAAGGCTCTCCTAAGATATTCCTGGGAACGGACCTACTCGTGGTTCTAAGACCTCGTTCACATCTAGAATGACATGTTCCGGGTTCGAGTCCGGGCCTGGACATAGATAAAAGTCAGAATGGGTTACGGAAAGTTTTGACCATGTTTCCTATGGATCTCTTCAAACAATCTTTACACTAAGAACTAAGCAAGAGTAGATGGAGCCAGATCTGGAATCAAAAGTAGTACGTTGGAGTGCATAGCTATCGATCGTAAGTTTCTAATCTATCGCTTTTATACTTTTTCAGTTAATCGTGATTCAGTGAATGCTGATGAAGATAAATGTGTGATGGGAGAAACATTACACATTAAACCTTGTTTTGACGAGGAGTCGAATCTGGATCCTCTTGCTCCACAGCACCTGACACTCATCACTCTGCCACAGAGGCCGGCGATCTTACATTTCGATTTTGTAAATGTAACATCATTCTTCTATTCGTATCTATATCTGGAACAAACGACAAATCTAAACCATTATTATTTGAAGGGCTCGTGTTTAAAACATGTGAAGTGACATTTTGGTAATTTTTGAGTTACAAAGTAAAATGTGCCATCCTTCAATTTTAGAGTGAAATTGCCATGTTATACAATTTGCATTGGACTCAGTGAAGCCTTGTGAAATTGGTAAACACAACACGAAAACAATTTATTTACACTGTAGCTTCTAATAACCTTTATTCTTAATAAACTCAGAAATGACCAGAATGTCACTTTCATGTTTTACACCCGACCCCTTCGTTTGTCTAATAGGTTCTTAGGCGAGTCTCGCTTACTTGTTAGTATGTTTTCAAACGGTGAGCCTTGTACTGGGTTCTATTCCTGGTGGACGTTGCTCGGACTTCACTTTGTTTATGTTTAGGTACAACTGTGATTAGCTTATATGACCTAGGAAACAGTGGTAAATTCCGATCATATATATATATATACTCTATGTGATCAAAAATATCCGGACACCAGGCAAAATGTGTGTTGCCATCTACAGCGAGGTGAGGCAAGGCAAGCAAGGGACCACTACAGGCAGCATAGTGCACGAGACAGCAGAATGGGTCGGTCGAAGGAACTTACAGACTTCGAACGTGGTGAAGTGATTGGGTGCCACAGCAGTAACAAGTCACAGCGCGAGATATCCACCCTCCTAAACATCCCGAAGTCCACTGTCGCCGATGTGATAGTAAAGTGGAAACGTAATGGGACGTGTACAACCGCAAAACGTTCTGGCCGAGCGCCCATGTTGGCAGACAGAGACCGCCGAGTGTTGAATAGGGTAGTACGAGAGAACCGGCAATCAGCGATCGCCACCTTCACACAGGAATTTCAAACCAGGGCAGGATGTAATCCTAGCAGCATGACTGTGCGATGTGAGGTACGACGACTCGGTTACCATGGACGAGCGGCTGCACATAAGCCCCACATCACCCAACGAAACGCGAAGCGCCGCCTCGCATGGTGTAAGGAGAGGCGCAACTGATCGTTAGAAGAGTGGAAATCCGTGATGTGGAGTGACGAATCGCATTATACCATGTGGCGATCCGATGGTCGTGTATGGGTGTGGCGAATGCCTCATGAACGACATTTAGCATCCGTGTTGAGCCGACAGTGAAATTCAGTGGAGGTGGGGTGACAGTGTGGACATATTTTTCCTGGAAGGGTCTTGGTCCCCTCCTTGCTTTGCACGGTACTGTCACGGCACATCATTACGTTGACATTTTACAAACGTTCATGCTGCCTACCATCGAAGAACAGTTCGCGGATGATGATTGCGTGTTTCAACACGACAATGCACCCGTCCACACTGCCGGCCGTGTGGGACAGTAGTTTCAAGAGAAGAAAGTCCCACGTATGGCCTGGCCTGCGCAAAGCCCCGATTTGAATCCCATTGAACATCTCTGGGATGTTTTGGAACGTCGACTTCGTGCCAGACCATGCCGACCAACACCACTGCTCTTCTCATCTCGGCACTCCGCGAATAATAGGCCTCCATTCCCCGAGATACCTTTCGCCACCTGATTACCAGTATGCCTGCGAGAGTGGAGGCTGTCATCAAGGACAAGGGTGGCCCTACACGGTATTGATTGCCAGTGCATCCGATGGAGGATGCTTCGAACTTCACGCCCTAATTCCAGTGAGTGTCCGAATATTTTGGTCACATAAAGTATATATACGCTTATATAATGTTTGCTTTGCTCATTTAAAGAGTGAACCTGCACAGTTATCAACCTAAAGTACAGGTTAAACGCGATGATAAGTATTATTGATTAATTGTTGAAACAAATTAAAAGTCCATATCTGACACAGTATCGAAGCCTTCACCTAACATGAGATTCGATTTTGCCTTCTCTAAACTGGGCCGGAACCGCAGTGGTCTAGTCGATAGAGCATCTGACTGCCATCCGAGAGAGCCGGGTCGGAGTCCTAGGGTGGGTGATTTAAGGTCGGAATTTTACTGGCCATATTTATGCATAAAGTGACTCTGAAGTTCACCCAACCTCAAATAAATGCGTACTGGGGGCAACTCTGGGGAGTAAAGGCGGCGGGAGCGTTGTACTGATCACATCACCTCCGAGATCGAGAATGTATAGGGCTCTACTCTACTCCCACATCTCCCGATGTGCCTGTATTACATGGTGCAAAGTGCAAGGGGAACTTAACCGTACCTAAACAACTGGGCCAGCTCTTTACAGCTTTGCCACACCTATAATCATCCCTGGAATCTCTGGACCAAGCGAATAAAACAAGTCTGCGTGCATGAAGAGGAAAATTCAGCTACAGCTACCAGTTGTTAGCACGTACTGCTTCGCTCAGCCAACTCAATTTCTACCGTTATGCGCGGCCTTGCTCCACAGGTTCCCGGGACAGAGTATAGGATTCGCATCGCAATAACATCAATTGCCGCCACAGGACAACTACAACAAGCCTCTCGGAGATCAGTACTGAGGAAATAATGGTAAATTCCGATCTTAAAAAATTATTCGCTTATAGTATAATGTGGGCTTTCGAAAAGCCACCATTACTCACCAGATGTCTCTGGTGGAATTAGGGTCTCCTGGTTGAGACCCGTTAAAAAGAAACCCTTCCGCCCATTTGGGAAGTCAATAAATTTGAAAGGCAGCGGAAATTCAACCATTTATCATGATTTACAAGCGCCTTCCTGGAAAACGAACTTAATGTAACGAGAAGTATCGATTTCTTAATCTTTCCCCTTCCCTCTCCAATGATATACTCCATGTTCTCTTCAAGACATTGAAGGTGGGTCTTTATTCACAATTGGGAAACCAAGCTTTCGTTTCTGCACTTTTGTTACACTGCTTCCCCCTTTTTAATCTTCCACGTTAATGACGACAATAAGTACAGTCACCCGCAATAAAAAATGTGACACCTAGATCCTGAAATACTCGCTTCCCTGAAAGTCGTTATGCGTGTTGCCTAAATCTACGGCGGTGGTAGAAGTTACCATTGAAAAATTTGCTATTTAACTCCACTTATCGCCGTATAGTTAGGCAACCCACATAACGCCTTGCAGGGGAAGCAAGCATTTCAGGATCTAGGAGTTCCATTTGTATTGCCGGTGACTGTACATTGATGAATGAAGAGAGATGTAGCATTTAAAATTTCGGATATTCAACTCACTTTCTTCCCTCTGCAGCATAACCGTGACCACGAATGCCAGGGGCGTCGCCCTCGAGGGGACACTTAAAAGGGGCTGTTCCCCTTGAGTAGCTTTATATCTTATTACTGAATGCATAAGCGTGGCTAATTGGCTGTTTGGTTGTTTCTATTTTTAAGTCCAATGCACAGAAAGGTTAATCGGGTGTGGACCTACAGTTTAAAGTGGGATCCAAACCACTATGTACGTACCTCCACTATTTGTTGTAAAATGAGTTCTATATATTGTTGACAAGAATTAATTGAAGTTACTGATAGATAACATAATAAGTATGTAGCAAAATCATGTTCCAATTTAAGCTATGTTATATTGACGTCATTATGTAGGCAGTGGCGGCTATTAGCGGGGGGCGAGAGGGGCAGTGGCACCCCCTCCAATTTTCGCCACTTAAGTCCACACACTATGCTAAACCTTATCTACAAAGGGAAATATACTGTCTTTGCCCCGCCCACCTAGTTTTGGCACCTTGACCCCGGTTCTGGAACCCAATCGCCGCCACTGCATGTAGGTATTAAATAGACACATAGCTACAATAAATATGTTCTTTAACAGTAGCAGTTAAAGTATTTTTAAAATAAGGCTATTATATTTCATCATTATTATCGTATATAACATGGTAATGTTTTTCTATTGAGAACATGTGTAAAGTAGGGAGGGGGGCAGGATAGAGAGATGGGAGAGGGGGGACAGGGTGGGGAGGGTGGGGTGACGCCAAAATTACACCTTGCCGGATGAAAGTTTTATCTTCAGCTGCCCCTGGTCGTAACGATGAGGATGTGGAATGATTAGATGAAATTTATTTGATTGAAACTATTCCAAAAAAAATGTGGCTTAAGAGAATTTCCTTTCATGAGAAAACGTAAATAGAAGTACCTATACAATGAGCTCTGAATGTTGTTACTGGTTACTTCAAAAAGTAACAGTTATTCATTTTAAAAAGTTACCCAGTTACAGTTACTCGAAATACGTAGCTGTTACTTTGAAAGGTTGAATGAATGGCCTCTCCGGTGTATTTGTGGTAACGTAGTTTGCTTGTAATGAAGAGGTCTCGGGTTAGACACCCGATGGAAACACGCAGAGGTTCGGATCCCAATTTAAACTGTAAATCCAGTCCCAATTAGCTAATCTGAGCTTAATCCGAACTTGCAACAAACTTTGACAAAGTTTTGACAAGACTGCTTAGTACTGTATCAATCGTACATTTGTATGAAATCCTACTGATTTTCGTGAATTACTAAAAAAGCTCTTTGTCACAGGAGCTGCATGCTAACAACCACCTTTCGTGCCTCGCATTTCGTGGTTCCATCTCACACCGTGCCTACGTGGAGAGGTCAGCGTTTCCAACCCTCAACATAATAAAACAACCAAATTTCTAAGTTATGGATTATGAATGGTAATGTTCACATTAGTCCAGAGGCTAATGAAGGTCGGGTATAGTGTGTCGGGATCTCCTCACCTCAGAATAATAATGAATTACAATGCTATTTAATTCTTCCATTCCTCCTTTATTTGTATCAATTTTCCGTCTTTTATTATTGCATCTTCTGTTTAGTTATTCGGCCTGTTTCTCGCTCTTTATATCCTTTTCTTCATACTTGCACTACCGCTCGTTTGCTTACTCTCTCATCATTTGTTTCTCTTCCACGTGTCTCTCTCCCTCTCTCTTCTTGCCCCTTTCTTTCTCTCTCTCTTTTCTATGCGTGTATGTCGCGTCGTGATTTCACCATTTCTGAATCTTTATGCTCTTGCTTTCACCCTCTTTAGCTTATTTCATCTCTCCCATATCTCTCTCTCTTTCTGTTCTGTTGTTCTCCCCACCTCTCTCTCTGTCTGTCTCGCTCTCATAATTTTCTTTTCATGATACCACATACGCATGACGTCACTATACCTCACGTCGATTTTAACTCCCGTTAGAATTTTTCGCGCTCTCCCAGGTGCCCTTTTCAAATGCACTCTGGAGTACATGTTGCCAAACATAGCTGAAGGTTGCGTAGGCATTTGAAAAGAAACACATGCTTGTCTCTGACCAATGAAATTCAAAGAGCCTCTACCAGGAGAAGGCACTCTGGCAATAAGGTTTTCAGTCCTCAGGCACCTTGCCTCTCCCGGTCGGGGGTAGGGTTTCAAGTCTCGAAAAGATAATTTTAGTGTCGATAAGACTATTGAAGTCTCGAAAGGATCATTCAAATCTCGAAAGATATTTGAAGTTTCGATGAGACTATTCAAGTCTTGATAAGATTATTCAAGGCTCGAGAAGACCATTCGAGTCTCACAAATACTATTAAAGCTTCGTAAAGGCCGTTCAAATCTCGGGAAGACCATTGAAGTCTTGAGAAGACTATTGAAGTCTCGAAAAGACTATTAAGTCTTTAAAAGACCATTAAGTCTCGAAAAGACCATTGATGTCTCGAAAGAAAAACATTCAAGTTTCGAGAAGACATTTGAAGTCTCGAGGAGACTACTCAAGTGTGGAAAAGATTATTCAAGTCTCGAGAAGACCATTCAAGTCTCACGAAAACTATTGAAGTCTCAAAAAGACCATTCAAATCTCGAGAAGACCACTGAAGTCTCGAGAAGACCACTGAAGTCTTGAGAAGACCATTCAAGTCTCGAAAAGATTATTTAAGTCTCGAAAACAACATTCAAGTTTCGAGAAGACATTTGAAGTTTCAGAGATACTATTGAAGTCTCGAGAAGACCATTCAATCTCAAAAAACACCACAAAAGTCTCAAAAAGACAATTCAAGTCTCGAAATGAGCATTCAAGTCTAGAGAAGACTGTTAAAGTCTCGAAAAGACCATTCAATTCTCTTAAAGTCTATACAATTCTCTAAAATACCATTGAAGTCTCGAGAAGACCATTCAACACAAAGCGCCATAAAATGTCGAAAATAACATTAAAGTCTCGAAAAGGCTTTTTTGTCCAGTGCCATTATCCTGAGGTTGGTATCACTGGTGGAGGGGGGAAACTATGGAAATATCGCCTCCGGCGGCCTTTTCAACCAAGATGATCGTCGCAAAGTTTTCGGGTTCACTAAGCGAACAAGAAACTCCTCCTCGCTTCGTTTCACCGCGACAAGAAGCTTGCAAAGCAGAGACCAGATGAAAGGCTCTGGGCGCTTCGCACTGCGGCGTAGGCAGACACCAGGGGAGGGACTAAGTCCCCCTAAACCTTATACAAATCCCCTAATGTTCCATTTCTTTATATTTTTTCTTCATAATTTAGACATATTCCCCTCCAGTACATGTCCATCAGTTATTCATTGATTTTAAAAAATCATATGATTCGGTCAAAATAGATAAATTATATAATATATTAGTAGAGTTTGGAATACCTAAGAAGCTTGTTAGTATGATAAAAGTATGCAGCAGTGAAACAGAAATTAAAATTCGTGTGGGGTATTAATGTGTCTGACAAATTTACAATTCATGATGGGTTAAAACAAGGAGATGCATTATCTCCATTGCTCTTTAATTTTGCCTTAGAATATGCTGTTAGGAAGGTAAAAGAAACTAACGAAGGACTAAAATTAAATGGTGTGACTTAGTTGTTAGCATATGCAGATGATGTAGACTTATTAGGGGATGATATAAATACAATTAAGAATAATGCTACAATATTTTTCAAAACTGCTAAAGAGATAGGTTTGGAAGTTAACAAAGAGAAAACTAAATATATGCTTACAGGCCGAAACCAAGTGTTAGGTAATAATCAAAATCTAATTATTGATAACAACTCGTTTGAACCAGTTTCCAAATTCAAATACTTAGGAGTAATATTAACAAATGAAAAATATACTAAAGAGGAAATGAAATGTAGGCTTAATTCAGGAAATGCATGTTACTTCTTTCTTCATAAACTTTTGTCTTCTCGTTTAATATCTAAGAAACTAAAAGTTAAAATATACAAAACAGTAATTTTGCCTGTAGTATTATATGGGAGTGAAACTTGGTCCCTTACATTGAAAGAGGAACATAAATTGAGAGTATTTGAAAATAAGTTCCTTAGGAAAATATTTGGACCTAAAAGGGATGAGGAGAC
The DNA here is from genome assembly GCF_977018435.1 of Lepisma saccharinum. Lineage (NCBI taxonomy): Eukaryota > Metazoa > Arthropoda > Insecta > Zygentoma > Lepismatidae > Lepisma > Lepisma saccharinum. The sequence continues at coordinate 34,629,639 of NC_139233.1, forward strand.
AGGTGAGTGGAGAAGGTTACATAATTAGAACTACATAATTTGTATTCATGTCCAGATGTTATTAGAATAATTAAATCAAGAAGACTTAGGTGGGCAGGCCATGTGGCACGAATGGGAGAGGAAAGAGGAGTTTACAGGATTCTTGTTGGTAAGAGACCTGCAGGAAGGCCAAGACGAGGATGGAGGGACAACGTTGAGATGGACCTAAAGGAAATCGGTAGGGATGGAAAACAGTATATAGATCTTGCTCAAGATAGGGACAGTTGGAAGGCCTGTGTTGCTGCAGCCATGAACCTTCGGGTTTAAGAAGGCTAGAGTGTTAGCTAGTTCCCCTCCAGTACTTTTTTCTTTAAAAAAAGTTCCAAAAGATGTCATAGTTTCAAATATTGAGTGCTTTGATTTGTTCAAGAAAATTAATAGAAATATATCTTTGTCTTACGTGCTTTACTTACTGTCAGCTTTCATATCTACTTTATGCTCTGATATGCTAATTAAAACAGAACCTAGAATTTTCCAGTCCCGATTTGTCTTTCTGTGCATAAAGTGGACTCCTCCATTCAACGATATTTTTTGCTGACCTTTAGAAGATTATAATTAATATTGTTTTATATAGTGATAATTATTCTATATTGTTATATATTAGTAAAAGGTCAAGTTCTCCGTGTACATAGCAACGTGCCATGACGACACATTTAGTGTATGTGGTAGGAGGGCCCCACATATTCTCGATCTCGGCCATATTGGAGGTGATGTGATGAGCATCGCGCTCCGGCCGCCTTTACCCCCTAGGCAGCCATTGCTTCGAGCCTGGGTGAGCCCCTGAGCCGCTTTATGCGGGAACAAGGGCGGATCACCCATCCCGGGAATCGAACCCTGGTCTCCCGCCGGTCAGACGTCCTACCGACTAGACTACCATTATATATATTGTTAGATATTATAGTATTAATATATATATTACTTGTGTGTTTTATTGTCCAGTCACGGACACTTCTGGGTTGTAACGATCCCATAGACTTTCAAGTTTATTGTCCGTGACTGTACAAGGTATATTTTTAGCAAAAGAACAATAGAACAGCCCTAGAGCCGAACCACTGTGCAACGTGCCTCTAGGAATCGAACCTGGGACTCCTTGTTTACAAGGCGACCACGTTACCACTACCCCGTCAGGTAGAATTTCTACACGTACAAAACAATGTTTTTCCCACATATCTTACCTTTCTATAGGTCTAAAATTGCACGTTCTTGTATATTTTTGCACCTCGAAAATGCACCTGCGCTCTCCTAGGGGACATCTCTGGTTGACGTTAACCACAGATGGAAATGACTCATCGTTCTTTGGAGATAAAAGTTATTAAATCCGCTTCATAACGATCCATCGGCTTTAACTCCGGCCCATCAAGTTTTCCTCCAACGCAGCAAAAGGGAGATTTTTCTCCCACACGATTTTCATTCTATTTTCGTTTCCGTGCAAATCGTGAGAATTCCTCCAGCGTTCCTGGAAATTTACGACAAGGATTGTACAGATTACATTTGTCAGGTCTTTTCATGCAATCAGAAAGGGAATGTCGCAAGTAGCAACGGTGAAAAGAAATGTCGTTTAATTGGAAGAACATTCAATAGATGGCGCCAATTACAGGAAGCGGAATTTCACTAAATCATTAGACTCAATGTAAGTAACGTTCAAGTATAGAAGAACTATAAAGTGGCTAATATAACTCCTATCAAGATAATTATTCTTCCTGTACTACTATTGTAGCACTGAATAGCACTACTAGTATATTCTCCTAGTATCACTACAGAATGGCCTAACCGTACTTTCATCATAGAGGAACAATTAAAGTTTTCTGTAATTAAGGAACTAACTCGTGATCTGTTGTTGGCTATGAGAATACGTAGGAGTTTGTAAATTTGCCCATTGCAAACCATAGTTGGTCTACTACGAACTTGTACAACCTAGCCTAATCGAAACAGACCTTCATCACTAACATAGTATGCTAGGCTAAAATTCATAACAGACCTCTGTGTGTGTGGAATCGAAAAAGAAATAGATATATGTATTCGAGGCACGTATCTAGAACCATAGTTGGGGAGAGGTCCGAACCAAGTATCTCATAAAATAATAATAGCAACGATTATGATTATTAGGTTTATAAGTTTAATATGTGTATTATTAAAAATAATGTTACTAAATGGACCAATTAACTTTATTATTAATATTACATGAACAGGTAAAAAGATGATACACGATTGGATTACAACAGCACGTATTCATTATCTAGCTTATGTCTAGTAAAGATCACTTAAATTTTAATAAAAACAGCTGTCCAACCTACATAATTTGTATTCATCTACAGATATTATTAGAATGATTAAATCAAGAAGTCTTAGGTGGGCAAGCCATGTGGCACAAATGGGAGAGGGAAGAAAAGTTTATAGGATTCTTTGGAAACCTGATGGTAAGAGACCTGTAAGAAGGCCAAGACGAAGATGGAGGGATAACGTTGAGATGGACCTAAAGGATATCGGCAAAAGATTGGATTGATCTTGCCCAAGAGAGGGACAGATGGAAGGCTTCTGTTGCTGCAGCCATAAACCTTCGGGTTTCAGAAGGCTAGAGCGTTAGTTCGAAAGTTCGTTGTAATACCAAAGAAATAAATGTCAAAAACATTTTTAAGTGGATTATATACTGAATACCGAAAATTGTTGTTAGGACCATCTGACGAAAGAGTAAAGTTCTTATGTGTAGACTAGTAGTGGTACGCATAAATTTGCGCAGGCACTGTCAAACTGTGTAATCAAAATCTAATCCTTACCGTTACATAAATTTGCAGAAATAAATTAACATTGTTACACAACAGTAAACAAGTATTTGGATTATTTAATTTTGGATTTGGTAAGTCTTTCAGGGGAGCCCGAACCCCCAGGACCCCTTTCTAAATACTTCCTTGCTGTATTTGTATTTTTTGCTATTTTACGTGCCACTTTTGGCTGGTCGCGACAATGAGAGTGAGTGATGGATAGATTAAGTTTATTAAGGACACACAAGTTACACCCATGCCTCACCGGAACTCGAACCCGGAACTTCGATGGCTAGAGGAAAAGTTGAACACTTAACGCGGTTGATCACCGAGCCGGCTATAACTCTATTCGGTGCTGGTCCAGCATCATGAGGACAACTGTCGAGCTACACGCACAAAAGCAATTCGCGATTAAAATTATCCGATATGCCATCTGGTGAGATTTTCAGGAACCACTCCACGTAGGACACTTCGCTGTGTTGAAGCCGTTCAAAGCATGGGGAACATGCGAAAAAGTAACGTCTACTGTTCAGTTTTTTGCTCTAAATCGTTTTGTGGGTCAGGACAAGTGAAAAGCTTACATGTGTTTTCCACCCCGTGGAATCAACAAAATGAAATTTGTAAATATATCGGGGAAAACAGAACTGATTGACAAGATTGGCATAACTGAAATGCGGCAAGGAAATTACGAAGAACGCACGAGTCTGTTCACTTTATTTTCCGAAAGATGATTTTATTACCATGAAAGCAAGTTTTAAATTGTTCTCTATGATTATAACATTTTTATTCGAAAGTAATATAGTATGTATGTAATTTGGAACAGGTGCAAGTTGATTAAGTGCGAAGTTTAAAATAGTTTGAGAATTAATTAATGATTAAATATGATAATGGTAAGTCAGAAAAAGGAAATTGACATGCTAATGTTGCTGTTTCATTCAGTTTGTCAATTTTCAGTGAAGACTGTATATAGCCTCAATGAAATTGTTGTTATTGTTATTATTATTATTATTATCATCCTGTTATTATTATACCAGCCTGCCTCTTTGAGAAAATAATTGCAACGGCATGTTTACATCTTTCTCCTGCCCAAGCTTTGCAATACAGGTGGATTGCTTTATTTTCAAATCATTTGTGAGAGCCCCAGTTACAACCGAGGTGCAGATGAAACAGCAATGCTTTAAAGAACCAGTTTTTATACATTAGTTTCGTCTGCGTTTTCCGTGTTATTTTTATATTTAAATGCTTCGCTCTCAGCACAGCTTCACCTTCATTATAGTTCCTGGAGTTCACATAGCATTCGCAATATTTAAAAATATCGCGTAATTTAAACGTTTCTTCCATCCCAGCAATGACAACACACTGATATTACGTACTACTACTGAATGTAAAAAAAAAAAAAAACATTTATCCTACATAGAGCGGCCATATTGGAGCCGACCTAGCGCTCAGGTGGTAATTTTAATCGAGCCTTCTCTCTCGAATGGCTGTTTCGCATGCAGTGTAGTTTTCTCCTTGTTTGCTTGTACAATCACCGCCAATAAAAATGGGACACCTCAGGATCTAGGTGTCGCATTTCTTATTGCCGGTGACTGTACATATTCCGTGTTCCTATTTCAGACACATGGGCGTGTGGGCCTTCCCGGTAGCGTAGGTGCCTTGTAATCAACACGTTTCGGATTCGATACCCGATGGAGGATCTCACTTTGAACTGTGGGTCCGGTCTCAATTAGACTACCTGTGTATAATACTAGACTGAACTCAACATGGCTTTATATAAAGCAGAAAAGAATCTGCAAAATTTTGGAGTGCACAGACAATTTGGTGCAATAAACCATTCGGATTTTACCTTTTGACTGCAGCGTATTAGCACAGACAAATGTATTAGGCAGACATTGATCTCAGGCAGCAAACCTTCTGCGCTTTAAATTATCGCCTGCAAGAAGTTCTCGTATCGTCCGCTTGGAGGTTCTTGCATTCACTTCTAATACATTTGTCTGTGGTATTAGCTACACTAAGCACTCTGCCACTGGTGACCGGTTGTTATTCTTGCGCAGTCATAGAATTGCCGTTGTTGTGGAAACATTAAAACACGCTAAAATCCCTATACTTAATTTTTTTTTCCAGTCAAGCCAGGTAATGATAAAAATCAAGAGGCAATACACAGTGAAATATTGATTTTAAGGAAAGGGTTTAAGCTGTAGATAGCAGCGTCTCCCCGTCACACAAAGTGACACACAAAATCTTTCTTAACCCTATCGATTGTGCTACTTTATCTGAACAGACTTTTACTTGTTTCTTGAAAAATCTCAACTTCCTTGTGTAAACAAAGTGCTAATTAAAGGTAAACACAATTCACTCCACTATCTTCCCTGAAGAAATTTCAGATTATTATTATTATTTCCACGGAAGGAAAACAGAGGAATGGTTTATTTTAAAAGCCTGACCTACGAACAACGGCTGCTGAACCACAGCTTAGAATAATCCGATTTCGCCGATAAGAAAAACTGGAGAGACATTTAACTTAGGAAAGTTGGGAAGGTGTGGTGAATATTAAGAGAAGAAGGGCACGTGTTTGCAAGTCCGACGAGAAAGTAATTTACATTGCGCAGCATCACACAAACAAGTTCTATAGTATTTCCAATCAGGAAGAGGGCGGGCTCGTTTCAGGGCCATGCTTGTCTTTTACTGGCTGTCCCAACCACCTGCTAAGACGTGTTTTAACATACCCCGTAACGGCCAATCACCTAACCTATTTCCACCGTATATTAATCTCGCAGTCTGTAGCCAGGTGCAAAGATAGAAGGAGATTTTACGCTGGAAAAAAAAGCGAGCGCATGTGTTTTTCGGACATGCATACTACTGGAGTACTATTAATACATAATGCCAGGGCTTCCCCGATGGCGCAGTGGTAGCTTCGTCGCCTTGTAATCAAGGGGTCCCGGTTTAGATACCCGGTGGAAGCTCATAGTGGTTCGGATCTCATTTTAAACTGTAGGTCCAGTACCGATTAGCCTTACTGTGCATAAAGTGGACTTAAAACACTAGATTGAAATTGAATACATAATGCCAATATTACTTTATCATTGCTCTTTGCCAAAAAAAACACTTTTTTTTAAAAAAATGAACATTTTATGCACAGATAGGCTGATCGGGACTGGGCCTACAGTTTAAATCGGGATCCGAACTACTATGTACCTGGACCGGATATTGACCCCGGGTCTCTTGATTACAGGGTGATGACGCTACCACTACGCCATCTGGGAGGCCCCCACCAGGCCCTATTGTTTGTGTAGCAACTGCTTCTTCAGGTAGCTTATTTTCTTTTGTGTTGTAGCTACAGTAGTTCCCTTGAGGCCAATGGTATGGGTGATACATTGCGCTGTTTGATTGGTGGTTTTAAGCCCTGTGTTTAGGTATCGTGAATTGAGGATTAAAAGTGGTAAATGTTCTAAATGCCAAAAGCGAAAGTGTTGGGAAATCTCTTAGTTAAGCACATCAGCCTGTACGAACGTTCACACTAGTGCCTTTTTACACGCCCTTTGAGCTACGTAGAGGGCTACCAGCCACTTTTCACGTTTACCACATTATCAAGCATGGCACATTTCACACTTTAACGTGGAAATCGGTGTTTTAATTCTTGTGGCACTTACAGCGTTTACCAATTTTAGTCTTCAATTTATTCTTGTGACGAGAAAAAGGATAGAATCAAATCTTAATTCTGATGTACACGATATTGCACCTTTCACCGGAACGTAAAGAAAATTTGTGTCTATTAAAATGACGACAACGGTAACTGAAAAACATTAACTGTAGCCTTTAAAAATAACAAGTGGTTCCCTCTCAGTAATACGTAAACAAAACAGAGTCTTCCAATGGCGATTGCGCATTTCTATCCAATGGAAAGAAGCGGGACTCGAGGTTTAGTACACAGTGATATGTCGTAGAGGATGGTAACTGATGCCTCCGTGGTGTTAGAGCGATCAAAACCCTTGAGTAATCCTCAATTCAAACATTCAAACACCCAGAATGAGGCGAGGGTAGGAAAAAATTATGGACGCTTAACTTCTCCAATGACATTAATGACATACGTAAATTCCGCTATTTGGTTACATCTACATATTCCTCGTTCTCAAACTCAATAAGTGGTTTTAGCTAAATTGGCGAAACTCCAGCTGTTGGCCATGAGCCAGTAGTAATTACATTAAGTTATGTGGCCTCAATTGCGGGCGGCGACTGGGCGATCGCACAAACAGGCGAACAACGGCCTCGGATATTTTAGCCGATACGAAAAGAGGCAAGCGGTCGCTTCGTGCTCTTATGCAGTAAGCATCGTGCTTTTTCATTGGTAAAGAAAGTGCTCGCTAGATGTCAGTGGTGTGCCTTGGAATTTCATCATGATGCCGAAACCAACTGGAGTGATCAGAACCCCCTTAAGTCACAAAAGGAAATATTAACATTTTGAATGAACAAGCGAAGAAGATATAACGTACATATAAGAATGTTGGAAAATATGAAGTTAATAAATACATAATTTTTCCATGGCAATGATCTTGTACTACATAGCTCTATTGACGCTTTGCAAACTTTGTTAAAATTCTCGAGGTCTGTCTTGTTATTTGAAATATTCACAGGTTGTCTGTAGGTTGGATGAACTTCAAGCATTCAAATACCAATTCTCTCTTCCACATAGTACACAGCCCGGGACCTATTTAAACAGGCCATCATCCATCGCATTTAACCACTACACATCCCATTGTCGAGATTAGCTTCATGCCGAAAGGCGATGCACGATAAAAAAATTTCAACAAACTTCTGGTAGGCAACCTGCAAGACAGAATGAGCTGATGTACACTGGGATGCAAATTGTACAATATTTTCAATCTTGTTTATGTACATTCTACCCAGTTTGAAGGAATGAACTTATATACGGTCAAGGAGTTTGGAAACGGGTTCATTTGCCATTTGTTGCAATCCTTGAACTTCGTTTTACATTAAAGCGAGCGAACAATTTTCATGGTAATATATATGCTTGCAACTCTACGTTAAAATATCTCTATAGGCGTGAATTTTGTTCATAGCTCTTTAACCTGTAGAATTTGCAAGTAAACATGTAAGAAGTTGTTTTTTGAAGTCTATAAATTAGTTAATGTACAGCCCTTTTGCAGGATGATATATTCAAAGGGAAATTACGCTTTGGGAAATTCCCCAAATTGGAGCGTTGAGTCAAACCACTGTTATCCATTTAGTTTTCTACAGCCAAGAGCACGTATAATGCTGAGCATATGTAGAGTGGTCGACTCTTAAGTCTCGCTACCGAAGATTCAAGATTCGAGTCGTCCCGTTTTTAACATTGCATTACCTTTTCTTTGCAAGTATTCTTTCATCCATACAATCTTTACCGTCGACATTCGACCGAAGAGACGCATAAAAACAATGTATAGTAAGGAAAATTGTGAAAAAAGATGTGATAATTTACTTGAATTGAAATCATTATTCCATCTCAAAATCCGTTTTCTGTAATTCTCTGTAAGACTCATTGCATTTCTCCCACGACGAGAGTAAAGTGAATTGAATTTTAGAACCCTCGCCTCAATGCATAGGTTTAATCGAAGGTGTGCACTGAATTTCCAGTGGAAGTAAATCCTATTTTGGTCTTTGCGTTTTATTTATGCTACACAACAATAGCTTTCAAGTCCTGAGCTGCTTCTGCTTCCGTATGATACGATTAGAACTTCCCGACTGTTTTGACAATAGTTTAGGTGGCTTTTCGAAACATTGAAGCGAAAAGCAACGTCTACAAAATCGCTTCCTCCGTGTAGAGAATGTTCCAAAAGCAATTTACCTGCACAAAATTCTATCAATAATTACAGATTTACTGAGTCAGTGTCGAATTAACAACTTTCTACCGGGAAACGATATTTTTGATTGATTGATTTTGGTTTATTTTACTTCGCTTTTCTGCCACTTTTGGGTAACCGCGAAGATGAGGATGAGTAATGATATGATGAATTTGATGAAGAGGTAGATACTCACAAAGAACACCAGGCCCAGGTCGGAACTCGAATCCGGGACCCCTGGCTTCGTAGCGCCATATGCTAATCATTCTGTCACGGAGGCCGGGTCTCTAAATTAGAGTTTGAGGCCAAAACGAGAAATCTGATGGTCACGGGTTCGATTTCAATTAGAAATATTTCAGAACTTCAAATCTTGATTACCTAATTTCAGCATAAAGTGGATTTAAGTGATTTTTTTTGTTTCAATTTTTGCTTTGAGCCAAAATTGGCACAGGGAGGCTAATTAAGAATGGACCTACAGTTTAAAGTACAATCCGAACCACAGGATTGATTCCATTCCATATAACAACAATGTAAAATAGCGTTCCGGTTATATAACTGAAATATTTCACAACCATATGGAAATATATCTCTAATGTTACATTTACACGTTTCTGTAAAATTACCAATGTTATGTTCGCGGACATTTCAACATTACTGAAACTTACCTGAAACATTTCTGTAATGTTTTGCAACATTACTGCAATGTTATAATTTTCACGACTTACTTATTGGTGACATGTCTCAATCCATGTTGTGCTGTAGGGCAGTAGCGGCTTCTGCCTATTCGCACGTGCACACCCAAATAAATCTGCAATGCAATTAATTTTTATTATACTTATTCACTGGACACTATCTCCTTCAAAACATCAAACGTTCCGAAGCCCAATCGCCCCATCGGCTTCCCATTACCAGTGCCTGCCGCTGAGATACGTTCGCTCGGAACACAAGTCGCCCTGTGCTCGTTTGCCGCTATTTACAGCACGTAAGAAAAGAGAAGGGACTCGCTCTTCTAGATCGTGGTATTATGGGCTCCACGAACACCGCTAGCGTTGTGTTCGCGATACAGCAGTGTTGCAATCCTGTTCGTTTCGAGATCGTGTAGCGGAGTAGAGGCAACCCACACATCGTTGTAAATCGAGGGATTTTTTTGGAAATGGGAATTTCTATGATATCTTCGCCCTCACTGTTCCGAGCATGACAGGGGCAAGAAAGAAGGGAGGACGGAAGGGCTGGGCGGAAACTGAAAGAACCTTGCATTGTCTTTGCTTAGTGCAGCTTGGTCAAAATAAACTGCCCTTGTGACGCTGTAGTCAAATTATCAACCAGCGCAGGGGAACCGTGGATCAGTCAGCTGTGCCTGCTCGTGCGTTGCAAAATTGTTTCACTGTCATAAGTTCGTTCCTGTTTCAATGGAAAGTGTTTGCTTTCATAATGAAAGGAAAAATTTTACATAGCGAAAGCATAGACATAATATTTAACGTTGTTGAATTTTTGGAAGGAAGTTAGCCACAAAGCGTGCAGCCACTGCAGTAACAATATCGATACGGCGGAATGGAAAGGAAAAGTTTGAAGTACGAAGAGGGCAGTGTGGAGTGGACTGAGTAAGTTCTGCTATTTTTTTTAATATTTATTATTCTCTTGATTTCGCTTGCTTCTGTCGGTCATTAGAAGTAAACATCTGCTAGATGGATTACAACTGATTTTCAGCATGTGGTCGTTGGACCGGCTACCTTGTTTGCAGGATTGGCTCGAGATAAAATTTTCACCTGGGCGATGTGGAATTTTGGGGCCCCTTACTTTCCACCTTCCTCCAATATAAATCATAACCATGTTATATATTTACGGTTTTAATGACGCAAAGTAATAACCATATTTTAAAAATATTTTAATACTGTTGAAGAACACGTTTATTGTACGTATGTCTTTAATGAATACCTACATAATGACATCAAAACAACAAAAATCTCTTAGCTTAAATTGCTTCATGATTTTGCAATATACTTATTAAGTTATTCAGCAGTAACTTCAATTAATTCTTGTCAACAATAACTCAACTCTTTCAAACAAGTAGCCACGGACACGGTGGAGGCCCATAGTGGTTCGGATCCCACTTTAAATTGTATGTCGTCTCTGTTTGCTTTTCTGTGAATAAAGTGGAGCTAAAAAATAAATTCAAAGAAAGAAAGAAATAGCCACGGTTAGGATTTGCCTCTAATCAAGGAGCATCCTCGGTTTGGCGGCCCTACGAGGTCGGGGCCCCGGATAATCGGCTGGCCCTGCTTGTTTGATGTATGCAAATGTTATTATTCTTGTTCACTATTATCAGTGGAGCGAAGGAGAAATTTTTTACTAAATATTTTGAAAATCGACAATAATATTGATTATTCTATCGGTATTTCTATGTTTATAGTGATTTTGTCAGGTTATCGAATGTTGAATTATCTATACCCAATAACATCACTCTTCTCGTGATCGACGGAAAATTCACCGAAGTATATCCAATTTCTTATATTAATATTTTTTTAATATTTTCCATGAAATAAAACTCTCTCATCGCCTCATTTTCAGTAAAAGGTGCTCATAACTTGGGTTGCCAATACATTTAACATCATAATGTACGCAAAAACTGGTGCGAGTATTTGAGAGAGTTGATAACACTTCTTCTGAGCACGAGTCTGAAGTGCACACCCATAATGTCAGACCACGAGCCGCCACTGCCTGTAGGAGCATGTGTCTACACCGGTGATCAAACCCAGAATCCCTTGATTACAAGGCGACGACGTTACCCCTACGATATAGAGGAGGTCTACTAACAAATTTCGAAAAATATCATTGCGAATGCTGTAATTTTGATATTTACATATTTCAAAATGGAAATTTCTGCACCGATATCTTCAAGTTCCCATTGTTTTCCGACGGCGGCAGGCTCACAGGTAGACTGGCGAACGGCTGCTAATTGAGATGAATAATTGAACGTCGCCCTGAACTCGAACCGAGTTCTCGCCGGTTCCGCGACTGCTGAGAACAAAGGCTGCGCTTTGTTTTATTCATTTGTTTCTCCTTCGCGGTTTCTCTGAAACTCGGTTCTCCTGTTGTTTCCCCGCTCCCTCATTATATTGCCATTCAGTCGTAGGAACTTCACGTTTGTTGCAGTCGGGATAAATTTGGCTTAATACGAGGGCCTGCGCGAATGTTTCGGGATTCGATGAATAAAAAATATGAGCTGAGCTGAGGTGGATGCTGAAACAATATCACGAAGTGCTCTCGACAATGACCCTCGCATCCTAAGAGCTGATTCTCCCAGTTGTTTTTCGAAATTATCTCTCGATTCTTCCTTGACTACTCGAACTAAATATGGATATTTAGTTTCCTTGGTTGAACAATTCATTTATAAATGTCAATTAGTTGTAATAAAAAATAAGCTGAATATACTAGTGACGTAGTTTACCCATGATTTTATTTAGGGAAGAAGACTGAACCTATGTTACTAATAGTGACACATGTTAGTGTTTTAAATCTCTGCAAATAATTTCGTTACCGCTTCATCAGAGCAAGAATAATTGTAAATAATAATCTCCTGAGGGGCTAAGCTCACATTCACCTCCCACATAAAGCACTAATTATCTAACAGTGATAATAGCTAGTGCTTTACAGGCCCGTATCCAGGATTTCATTTTGGGAAGGGCTCATCCCTTATCAGCACAGGCGTCGCCAGAAATATTTGCAGAGGGAGGTACGCCACTGATAAAACTGGATTAGTAGAAATAATAATAATAATTATTATTACCACGGTTACAATTGTCATTTTACAATAATAACTATTATCAGTCATTAATAATATACCAATTTTAATCCACATTTATTATTATTGTTTTACAAATGGGGAGATTTTGCTACTCGATCCACCGTATGAGTGAATATCCAACACCACTGTTGTCCATTATTTATCTTACATTTTGTGCAGTTGGTGTACTGAAATTCATAGTTATTGTATTTTGTTAAATTTCACACATTCCGTTAAAAAAAGGGCCTTAAAGGTTAGGGGTAAATTTTACTCATAAAGTTTATATTGTGTGACCTCTCACAAAGAAAATAACACATATTGAATGCTGTGGATCTATTTTTTGTTTGTATTAAATGGTAGAATAAAAAAAAAATAACCTGATTCCTCTATTAAACACTAAACCTTTTTCGATCTAATGTTTAATCCTGCTAAGGAATTAAATTAATTACCACTATACACTATTTAAATATTTAGATATTTAGCCTTCCCCCTGGCTACGTGCCTGGTGCTTTAGACTACTATAAATCATTACGTTAGTGCTTCATTGAAGCAACAGTAATTCCAAAAAAAATAAACTGTTGGAGGGACTTTGTAAGTTCACGTGTAACGATCTAGAATTTCGGGTACAGTGAAACTTGTTTACGTAGAGGAATGATCTCTCTCTCTCGTGTGAATTGATATCACCTCCACGTAGCACACCCTGAGCTGCCGGCTAGCGACGCTCTGACGCTTGAACCCAATGCCAGGATAATCCTGTATGGATGGTGTGTGTTGTCCTGTATTTTCTTTATTAATTTGTGTCTTAGTTTACTCTTTACAGCCTCAGCTGTATCGATTTTTTTTTTTACTGATTTGGTTTATTGAATTCGCTTTTCTGCCATTTTTGGCTAATCGCGAATATGAGGATGAGTGATGGTATGATGACATTGATGGACACTGACAAATGACCAGGCCAGGATTCGAAACCCGGGACTCATGTCGTCGTAGCTACGAAGGTCAGCAGGTACGTACATGATTTTACACTATTATTTAAAACAAAATATTTTTATTCTATGCTCTTAAATTCTTGCTTAATTTGGCATCGTGTAGATCCACTGCAGATTGCAGGATCGAGTCCCGGTCGGAGTATTGTCAATGCCCCCTCAGTAAGTTTAATCTAATCATCAGGTTTCAACCAAATCCTGAAACTGTACAAGGTACAGTCACGGACACTTCTGGGTTGCAACAATCCCATTGACTTTTAACGGGATCATTGCAACCCAGAAGTGTCCGTGACTGTACAAGGTAAATCCCATTTGACCAAGGCGCTTTATTAAAATACCGCGAACACCCTAAACATGTCAAGGATTCTGTCAACCGTGAAGAGAGTCTGTCTCTCCGTTCTCCCTCCCTTTTCGCTTTCCTCCTGCATCAGAATTTACAACTGAATCGACGCGTAGGCTGGAGACCTGGCCCGAAAAGGGCTGTCCTCTGACACGAAATTTCGTCTCTGGGCTTGTCGCGAGCAGTGACAGGCTGTCGAAGGAACTAGTGAGGGAGCAAGTCAAATGAAACGAACAACAATCGATATTTCTGTGACTTCTCCGCGCGCTCTATGATTGATCCATTAAATCCCTTCCATGCTGTTTTCATTCGTGTTTAGTTGTCGTTGCTTTGTAACCAAGGGGTTCCGGGTTCGCTACCCGATAGAGTACAACAAGAAGCATTTAATTTTTTGGCTGGTCAAAAGCCAAGATTATGCTCCATACAGCGTTCTTTTCCACAGACTACCCAGTTAGTACAATAATTTAGCAAACTGAATAGACATTTTTGAAAAACAGGCACGTTTTAGAAGGACGTTGTGTGAAAATGTGTGTCACTTTATCGCATGTAAGTTTATGTTGTTATCCTTTGTTGTTATTATTATTTATTTCAGAAATTGAACACAACAGGTATATTACCCATTAATGGCGTTCATTATACAATATTGTTGTGATAACATTATTGAAATATTACATAGATGAATGTAGTATATAGACAGAAAACATTTAACAAACATACAAGTCTTAGGTTCTATCGTAATTTATGTAATTTTAGTATATTCCTTTTCAAAATTGCGGTCGGGCAAAATAAGTCCACACTGTTTTCACGTTTGATGGTATCATTAAATGTTTTACACATATTCCAAATTGGGGATATTGTCAGAGCGTTGGTTCTATTACGACGGAGACTGAAGAGTTGCCTTCTTGGTCGTAATTTGCTTGAGGGGACGTAGAAGTCGAGCTGTGACAGGGCGAAAGGAGCTTCAATGAGATTATTTACAATTTTGTGGAGGAAAATGAGCTGATGCATGATGCGCCTGTTGTTGAGAGTTGTTAGGTTAAAATATCTGAGAAGGTTCTCACGGGATTCCATTTGAGGGTATATACCATCTAGTTTGTACTTTAAGTGTCTTAAGAATTTACTTTGAATTTGTTCTATTTTGTTTATATCTTGCTGGGTTTTATAGTTGTTATTTCTTATTGTTAGTACACTCGAATATAAAATGGCTAATTCTATATTTGGAATACTTCGTTAAATAAATAAGTAAACTTCAGGTCCAATCGCGATTAACCTATCTGTGCATGAAGTGGATTTAAAAACTGAATCTTCATTATTAGAATTATAATTACAGTAGACTTGCGATTATCCGAGCTAATTGGGACCGAGATTACCTCGGATACGGAAAAACTTGGATAATACGGAGATAATGTGCTGTATAGTAATTATTACTAGTACAACATAAATGATAAGATTACTTTTTCCGCTTAGAATAGGCGTACACAGACTTAAACACCACCGTAACAATCGGATACACCGACAATGTAACGAACACGTGCAGCGCGGACGGTGACTTGACTCCATAAACAAACAGGGGGTTGCGTTATGAAGCGCGATGTTTTACAACCACTCCTTCGGTTAACCCGGAGCCTCGGTTAATCGGGACTCGGTTAATCGCGAGTCTACTGTACTTTAGTTGCTAATTTATACCTTCCTACATGAATAGCAACAGTAGTCTAGTCTAGTTCAATGCGCTTTTTGACACCAGGGGTTGTGAAGGCACTACATCCCGTGTCAGGCTTGTGCCAGAAAGGGTCTAACTTATCGCACACCATATTGAACACCGTCGTCGACAGACGTCACGTGGAATGCCTACGTTGTTAGATTAGGCATGGTAGGTTTAGTTCTCTTAGCATAAATACATTGCAGTTTTTCGGTACTTGACAAAATAGGCATTATGTATACTAAGAGCTCTATACCTAACATGCCTAACATAACAACGAGAACATTAATCGCGACGTCAGTAGACGACGGTGTCCGATAAAAGTGAGACCCGCTAGGAAATCGTGTTCAACCAAGTAGACGCCATATTCAAGAAAAGCGATGTTAGAGTTCAGAAGATTCAACAAATGCCCGTTTGCTGCTATGTATCTGATTGGTTAACACGTACCACGTGATGATACACCACACTGTACACCGCTCCAGAACGTAGTGCAAACGGTGCAGAGCACCAAATACACTACATGACACCAAATCGAGACACGTGAGTGCAAAGAGTGTCAAAAGGTGCAGCGAAATTGAAGCACAGTGGCCATCCCCGATGGCGTGGTGGCAACGCTGCCGCAATGTAATCAAATGGTCCCGGGTTCGGTCCCCGGTTGGGTGGAGGCACAATGCACAGTGTTTCGCATTCCACTTTAAACTGTAGTCTCAGTCCCGATTAGTATATCAGTAGTGTAATTGGCTATAATATAAACCCGAGAAAGTATGAACCCCCCTCAGGCAGATTTGGCTACACTTAAAACTAGCTCAACATGCCCATATGAGTTTTTTGCTCAAGTGTGGAACCCTGTCTAATCCAAGATTTTTGTAAAAATGCCCTCGGGAATTTCCCGTGAAAGTATGACCCCCCTCAGAATGATTTGCCTACACTTATAAAAGGCACTTCTGTGAGATTGTTGTCCATAAATTTGTTAAAAATATGCCCCTCTTGATATTTTTTTTGATACACTTAAAACTAGGCCAAACGTATTAACACACCCACACACACATACACACACCCACCCACACCCACCCACATACACCCACACACACACACACACACACACACACACACACACACACACCCACCCACACACACACACACACACACACACACACACACACCCACCCACACCCACCCACCCACACACACACCCACACCCACCCACACCCACCCACCCACACACACACCCACACACACACACACATATTTACTTGCGGTCCACTTCCGGTTTAAGTTCAATTGGACACCAGGCCCAACTTGCATATCTAGTACTAAGACAATGCATTGTGCAGAGGCCTTCTAGAATTGCTCTGTGACTCTCTCATTTCTTACATCATAAACATATGATTTTTCACCTATAAGAATAACACTACATATAGTGTCATCAGGGAGTGTATCGTGGAATTCACAGATAATTTTAATGTTTGTCCTGTCATTAACCACAACTTGTTTCCTTTTTGAAGGGTTGATGACAAACATGGGCCTCCGTGCTTTAAATTCATCTGGTGTGTATTACATGTCAGTATTGCCAGTAGTGACCCTTTTGTATGCTGTAAATGCTTCATATAATTTAAGAAAATCATCCTTGGACATGTCTAAATTATAATTTTCTCTAGGAAACACCTCATTTCTGCCATTTTTAAGATATATGTTCTTGATGTTGTAGTTATCAAACTTACTTGAATTTTTTTCCTGATTATTGTTTCTTCCAGTCTGAAACAGTACCACCACAAAATCTGGCATGTCATATTGTATACTGGAGAATGAATTTGTAGCATCAAACTCATAATAGGTACCAGTGGCAGGCTTCTGTACACATTGATATGTATAAAATTGTAAAGGCACCTGTGGATTTTTTAGGATATCTGCTTTATATTTAAGAGCATAACTGGCTTCATATTCAACAACCGGGATTCTTAGCTCCATAGTCTGAATAAGGCACTTGCCCTCATCAGGTAGGGTATTAGGCAGAGCTGCCCCGGTAGAGTTTAATGTGCTGTACCTCATCAAAGCATTATTATCATTGGCAGCTCTTCTAAATGTGATTCTTAAACCACCCTTCCACATAATATCTTTGTAATCTGAGAAGAATCCTGGCAACAGGCGCATAGGAAACAGCACTGTGTGGCTTTTAGATATAATTTTATCACCAGCCTCAAATCCACCTATTTTGTAGTATGATGCCTCGGTCTTGGATAATTTTAGTGTGGCCAAAGCTGTGGAGGTAATGCCGGGGTAATCCACTCTATTTATAACAACACCATGTTTTCTGATCTCAATTTCAGAGAACAGATGTGACACAAAATTGTCTACCAATCTTATATTTGAATTTGCCGGATAATCTGTACCATCGAGCTTTACAACATCAAATTTGATGTATAGATCTGCTCTGTGGGGGTGTATAAAGCCATCCCCTACATCAAGATCAACCTCAATCTCTGTGTTGGGTTGATTTAAATTTGCAAATGTCCTCCTGTTTGGACGGAATGATTGTAGCTCATAACTCTCAATATTTTCCATTTTTTTTGTATGTATTTTTATTTAAATATTAATCTCTATGATTGCACTTGTTGTGGCTCCAGCAAAATCAACTATTTCTTCTTTTTCATTAGTGACCATCAACTCAATGTAATCTATTCTCTTATGGCACACAGGAAAATATAATGTTGGGGATGGAGTGTAGATGATGGGCTCCATAAATTCAGAGTTAGGTTTGAATGTTGCAATGATGCCAGTTTGTTTGTGAGTGCCTATGCCATTTGATTTGGTGATCATACACTCGGCCACATTACAGTGAATATTTAGAGTCTCTATGGCTAAGAATTTAGGTATATTAATAGCAGTGTGTTTGATGGCTGGTTCAAGTTTTGTGTTGTTCTCAAATCCTAACAGCTCTCCTATAGTACCCAGATCCACTGTCTCTGTAGCAGATACAATCTCTACTCTGTGAGTGACAGAATTTTGAGTTAACACTATACCTCTGGGTAACTGAGCATTTAGAGTAGACAGATTATATTGCCCTGGAGTGATGACAATGTTTTGATCCCCAACTGCAATTGTGTTGTTGTGGTGTGTAATATTAGGGATCAAGTGCATGCCATAAAATGCTCTGAGAGCTATTGTTTTGGGATACACTATATCATCATGTAATCTGAGTTTCAATATTGAATTTTGGCTGGTGAGATGGAATACTCCCATGATGTTTTAAATACCACAAGGCCTTTTGAAAATCTTCAATTGATGATTTATTTATTTGAGACAGATATCCAAGAACAGATAAACACAGATGTCCACAATTAACATCTTTGAAATTTTGAACACGGGCATTATTGTAATAAAGATTAGTTGATTTTAGATATTTTACTAAATTTTCAGGTGGAACACCTCCAAATGAATCAAACACAAATGCCTCATATTTAAAATTTAAGATAACAAATCCAGTGAGTGCCCTGATTTTTGTACTTATCCAAATTGACTATGCCACACTCTTTGTTGAGTGGTTGTTCTGGTAAAGAATCAGACATATACACACCTCTAAAATTTTTGATGCCCAGTGGCTTGATTAAAGCTTCAATATCTTGGTTTGTAAGAGGCTCTTGTTTTTTTTAAACTTATTCATGGCTCTCTTAACACCTTTGCCTTGTTTCTCCATAGCTAGATTATGGCGCTTCAATTCATCTAATTCTGCCTTATTCTTCTTGGCATCTATTACTGATTTTGCTATAGCAGCTGATCCCCCAGCCAAGCTCCGCACAGCCCCAAGTGCTGCTAAGATGGCCGGGATAGTAAATATGAAACCCCCTACATGTGATTTTTTCCTGGATTGCTGTAATTTTTTTAATTGGGGGTACTAAGTAATAATTTCATACCATGGCCCTTGGCAAGACAAGAACTTTTTTTCTTGCGCTGCTTTTTAGTTAAAAGGCTATCAATAGTTTTAAGAGATTTAAGACCTGCGTAAGGTATCTGATACATAACACCCTTGGCCTTCATCCTAGGTTTATTATATACATATTCACAGCCCCCACCCCAATTTTTGTTTGGTGTTCATAGCTATGGTGGTTCCCAATGCTGCTATTCTCTCACTTAAAGAAGAATCTTTGCTTACAAATCTACCAAATGCAGCCTCTTCTAATTTCTTGTCTGCAACATGTCTCTTGTCAAGATCAGAATGTGTGTTGTATGCTATGTCATGGTCTCTGCAAGCAGCATCTAGGGGATTAACACCAGGATCACCTCTGTTTAATCTATGGTCCAATTTTGTGCCTGGACCACAATACTGATAGCCTGGAATGTGTAGTTCAAATGGCAGCTTGTTTATAATGTCATTAACCAACCCCCGACCCTCAGAAATATTCCAAAATTTAGGTGGTAGAGTATTAATAATTTTTATAAGATATCCAATGCCCTTAGTGTCATTCACTATAAAATTAGACAATTTTGTGCTTATCATGTCCATAATTCCAACCTTTTCATTGTAAAAATTGTGGTTGCCAGCATTTTCCTCCCCAGCTATCACCAGCAACCTATCTACAAGTTTCCTGACATCATCAATCCACACAAATTCTTTAGGCAGGGTGTTGTATTGTTTGATTCCACTACCTGTCTTGATCTGTGACCATATGGGCTTGATTAAGTTGTTGTATTTTGCTCCACTGGTAGACTTGACTCTTTTTTGTGTGGGATCATTGTTCTGGTATAGAGCATCTGATTTTATTAATATTTCTTTGTAATGCTCATAATCTTGATCTGTATAGCTGCCAGGCCTTTTTCTAGTCATCAGTTCCCACAATCCAGGTGTGCCAGGATATTTAACAAAACCACCTTTTTCTCCAAGATGAGATTCTGAATATACAATCAGATCATCTCCCATAAATGTTACTCTACAATTGCCAATTCTATGTATGATGCTACCATCACGCTCTGTGTCAGCATATAAGCCAAAGACCTCATCTTTGTTGTCTTTAGGTGTGCTTAAATATTTTTGAGCAAGAAGACCCAATTCAATAGGATCCTGAGTAGCTTCAATTCTTCGAAGAGCAACAGGACTGGGTGTATGAATACTAGAAAGTGGGGTGATTGGATAATCTAATATGTTCCTTGCAGCTACAGGTACAAGCTCTATGATCAAATTTTGATTTTGCTCTGTAACAGTTTTGATATTTTTACCTAATTCACTAATAGCATCAATAATAGGCTGTTCTGTTTGCTTGTGTTGTTCATAGATTCCTCGGTTCTCTGATTTCCATCCCTTAAATCTTTTTACAAGATATTCTCTTAATTTAAGATCATCAATGATTGGCCTTTTCATGGTTATTTATATATGTTTCAATGTCTAGAAAATTGTTGATTTTATTTCTGTATTTGCCACTATTGGGTTTCCTTTTCATATCAATTGTGACAAACCCATAACTGTCCTGGTTCCAGCACCTACTGCAAAACTTGGAAAAATCATTGTAGCTCAAGTCCTCACCTACATATTCATCATGAATGTGTTTGAGGTTGGTATGATCTTGATGAAACACATATAAAATTGCTGTTGTCTCGGATCAGCTGCTTCGGTATTTATGAAAAAGTCTGTGCCAGGTAGAAGCAATCTATGTTTTTGTGTCGGCCCTGTGTAAAAAAATTTCTAACCTTGTTTTGATTATCCAGTATAATGTCATCAAACACAACAACAGAGTTATCAAGACATTCATGGAGTGGCTTAACATCTGGTTCAAAAGTGGCAATATCCAGTCCATCATATAGCTTCATCAGCTGCTGATATTTTAATTGTTCCAAGCTCTTAGAGAAGACATACAAGTGCCTGTTTTTCCAGTCTAACCAGTTGGGTGCCAATAAAAAATTATCAATCATTAGTGTAGTTTTACCACAAGCCGATGGCCCAACAATAAGACATCTAATATTATCAGGCAGCAGCATTCCATTTCTCTTATTCTGCTGTTCAGGCTCTGGCAGCCTCTTTATAACAACCCAGGTGCTCCTAGTATCACTTTGTTTGCCTCGATCCAGCTGTGTTCTGGAAGTCCTAGCCAGTTGACAAGTATCTTGTTGCCTTTTCTGCGGATGATTTTTTCTATGAGATATGTGTCAGGCTGCTTAGTTTTGCTGAGTTCTTCTTCATAGAACCTGCCTTTGAGAATTTCTCCTCGGTGATCTTTTATTATATATGTGTTAAGGGTCCCAGGTTTAACTTGAACCACTGTAAATAATTCAGTGCTCCAGTTTCTTGTAAAGCCTCTTTTGAATAAGTGCTTATATTTGCTGATTCTTACTTGATCACCCACCTTGTATTTGGCTTTTCTTGTTGTTGGCTGGTATCTAGGATAATAAACAGTGCTGATCAATGTTTGCTCATCAGATGAAGTTACTTCAGAGGGTTTCACGTTGATTGTGGAATGGACAGAGTTGTTATATTTATGTAGAAGTTCTGGAAGAATATTAAGCCATTTATAATTACCTTGAAGGGTGAATTGTTTATACATATGATTTTTTAGGGTTTTGTTGAATCTTTCTACAATTGAGGCCTTGAGATCACTGTAACTCGAGTAATGTTGTATTGACTGGCTTTTAATAAATTGTTGGAACACAGAATTATAGAATTCTTTGCCATTATCTGTTTGCAAATAGCGCGGTGATCTTCCACTCTGATTGATGATTGTCCTGAAGGCTTCTGTAACACATTTTCCAGTCTTGGATTTGAGTGGCACAGCCCAGGCAAATTTTGAAAATGTATCTCTGACAGTGAGTAGATACTTGTAGCCCTTGTTGATCTTGTCTAAGTTTTTCAGCTGTCCACTTGCCATCTCAATCAAGTCGCACTGCCATAAATCATCTATGCCTTTTTGTAACCACTGGCAGTCTCTTATAATTATGTCTGGCTTGTCTGTGTAATTCATCAACAATAATTTGTCTAGACATGGTATGTAAACAAGAATATTGCAACTATGGGATGTTCAGCAGCTGATACTACAGGATTTTCTAAATATAATTTGTCTCCTATTTGTATTTTAAATTCAAGAGAGCCATCATCTTCAGCATAAGATGTTTCTAATGTATTGGGGTCTGTAAAATCCTCTAACTCTACACTGGTGATTTTTGCTTTGTTATCAGCATTTGTTATTGATAAGGTAGGGTAGTGGTGTGCCTGTGGTTCAAGCCAATCTTTGATCTTGATTGGTCTAAGTGTGCCCCCAACAAAAAACTGGTAATAAAATTGTGCAGGGGACACCATATATATTTTGCCACCTGGTGTAAATGGTGAATCATATTCTTTGTTGGGGATACTGTACAATTCAAGAATTACTGTATGTTTAGGATTCTCGATTAGGCCAGTTATTTCTTTTTCTGCTGTAAGCAATCTACTTGTTACAGATTCAAGGTGCTCATTGATAGTCCTAAAAACATCATCATGGCCTGGCTTGATCTTTATGTCCACAACAAGTTTCTTGTATTGTTGCACAATCTCTTGTAGCTGGGTGGCAAAAACAGACAAAGCATTTGCTTGATTGGATTCCATGGTCCCTAGCTGTTGCTTGATATTAGCTACAATTTGCTGTAAATTTTCAACAACTGCCAATTTTGAATTTTGAGCTGTAAGATCATGGACTTGTCTTCTGATATCCTCAAACAGGGCATGCAGTTCATTAATATGTTGATTAGTTGGTAGAGTGGCCACTGTCTGAGTAAGTTGTTTGATCTCTGTCTGGATATTCTTGATATCTTCTGATTTCAATATGCGATTCACTGCCCTCTTTATATTTTTAAGTTCCTGTGATGTAGGCAGATTTGATACAGTATTTTGCAAAGATTCAAGTGCCAATTTCACATCATTTAATTCAGAAGCATCAACCACACCACGCATAGCATCTTGAAGCAGGGATATATCTGCCTGAGTAGGTGTTGATTGTTGTAAAATTTCAAGTTTTGTTTGGATATCATCGATCAAGTGATGAAAATGAGATAGCTCAGATTCAGTGTTGAGGTTTTCAAGTTTTGTGATCTGTTGCTGGACACTGATAAGGGTCTCTACAATACCAGGCAGGTGGGATTCTAGAGATTCTTGTACATTTGTCAAATCACTTTGCACTGCTGCTATTGTACCCTCAAGATGGGTTATGGTACTTTGAATTTTTCCAAAATCTTCATATGTTTCAAGTTGCAGCTTAATGTTGGCAACACTCCGAGTTATTGCACTCAAAGCATCAGAAGATGGCAAGTTGTTCATAAAATTTTCAAGTGTCTCAATTTTTTCTTTAACCTCGGCTATGGCATTATTTAGAGGGCCCAGATTAGAAATCTCCAGTGATTGAATCTGTTCCTTTAGAGTGGAAATCACTAGATCAAAATCTTCTTGTGATTTTATGCTTTTGACAATTGTTTGGAGCTATGTCTGGACATTATTTATCTGCTCTTCCAATTGTTGTTTCAATTGCTCAGAGTTGGTGGCCTGGGTCTTAAATTTGGCTTGAAGAGCTGCTACAGCTTCTTCTAAACTTTGAAAATTATCGAATGTGGCCAAATCAGTATATTTCTGAAGCAATAATTTGAGTTCTGAGTCAATTTTAAGAAGAGGGTCCATGCATTGTGATTGTAAATTTGTAATTTCTAGTTGAAGACTGGCATTGAGTGTGGTTTGTAAAGCTTGTAAATCACTTCTTAATTTTTTGACTCTGACATCAAGCATCAGAATCTCATCACTGTGATCTTCATGTCTTGTATGGCCAAATATATCATTAGGCATTTTTGTTTTAGTGGTTATTTATTATTGAATATCTAATTCTTAATTCTATAAAAAAAGGTATAAGCTTGTCATAGGATCCCGGGACCTCAATATATAAGCAGTCACCAGCAGAAACGGTATATACAGTGCCAGAAATCATGTTTGAGTGCTTTATTCTATAAATATTTCTCCCTACTGAAATCTTGACATTACCCTCGGGAGTTGTAATAAATTGTAATTGACCACCTACAGGTAATTGGTAATGATTTAAATTATTGTTAAATATGTACAATGTTTTACCTGTTTTATCATCAACATCTGTAAGTATGCTGTTCAGATGAATAATTAACAAAGCACTTAGTTTAGATATTATATCAGAAGAGGGTTGTGGTGTTGGCAGCTCCATAATAGCCTGTTTTTTGAACCCAAATAAGTTCATAGGCATGTTTATTTATTTCAAATCATGCTCTGTAATTGGGCATTGATTCCCATTTTTCAAATCACAATGACCCCATGGTAAAGTATGTATGCCACATGACAAAATGCATCTCTTATCATCATGTGGGTCCAGAGCCACTTTTCTTACAACATTTGTAGTCAACAAGTGATCCACACTCTGAATTCTGCATTCTGATGTTCTGATTGTGCTACATGATTTGAGGCAATTTTTGTAATCTTCAAATTCAAGCTCTTTGTCAACAGTTACTCTGCCAATGCCCTTGGCCTTTTTTGCAACAACACCACTACATGTTTCAAAGCTGTACATCTTGGCCTTTAACCCAGCAAATGCCACAATAACATCACCAAGTGTCTCATCTTTTAACTTGCCAGGCAC
Source organism: Lepisma saccharinum (assembly GCF_977018435.1). Lineage (NCBI taxonomy): Eukaryota > Metazoa > Arthropoda > Insecta > Zygentoma > Lepismatidae > Lepisma > Lepisma saccharinum. The sequence continues at coordinate 34,654,682 of NC_139233.1, forward strand.
TTTTTGTTGTGGGGTTGAATCTTTGTAGGTTCACTGGTATCAAAATATTCAAGCAATGCAGGCTGGGACATATCTTTATAAACATCGTCTGTTTGAATATCAAGAATAAAACTATCTGTGTCCATGTACATCAGTTTTACACAATCACCATAAAAAGGCTTCAACACATCATAATACAATTTTAACATGTGTAATTTGGCCAATTCCAATATCACAGCCCCTACATAAATAGGCTTATCAAACTTAATCTTTGTTTTTTTTCATGTTGAAAAGTGCCATATGCTCATCATAAATTCTTCTGTAATTGAAGTTGGGCTTTGCTATCAATTTTTTGCTCCGGCTGGGGTCAGTAATTAATTTAACATCAGTATGTTTTCTGACATTTTCTATGGTTTTGCCATACACAGAATTGACCATCAATTTAAACAAAGATTTATCAAATTGGCTCATTGCAGATGTTCGAAGCACTGTGTTTGTATCAATATATGGATTCAACCATCTTGAGTGCCTGAACCTCAAAACTTTGCCAACTTTGGTCACTTGAACACCATCAGGAACTGGAGGTTTTTGTAATATATGACATAATCCTGTTTTGGCTCTAGAGTCATCATCAATTTCTTCTGTTTAGAGCCAGGTGAACACTTATCCTCAGGAATTGGGGGCAGATCAGAAAATGTGTTGTGTAAATCATCAGGAATTGTCAGATCAACCTCTAAGAACAGGCCATAGTTACTGTCATCAAAATCCTGAAGATCTTCAATGTTGAAATCTTCAACCCACTCAAGCCCTGCATATGGCAATTTATCCATCATAGCATAACCATACAGGCTGTTTGCATCCACATAAAGTATATAATTTGATGGCAGTGCTGGGTCATAATCGGGAATATACTTGTTATTTGCTCTGGCATATCTCTGAGAACATTGCACCATGCCTCCTCTTATACATTGTTCCATAAACAGATACATGTCCTGATCCTGAATGAGATCCAACTGCATTTTAGTGTTTAAAAACATTGCAGACCATGCTAGGCCCGGAGCACTGTAAAAATACATTGGATCCAGCTTATAATTTTCCATGGAAGATTTTCTAAATGCCTGAAGTATATCAGCTAAGAGAGTGACATCAAGTTTTAAATATGCCTTGTGATAATCACCAAATGTCTGGCATTTTAAATTGTTCCACATCAACTGAGCATGGTGATAATCTTCATCAGTGATTCCAAATGCTCTGATTTTGCTGTAAAACTCTTGTTGTGGTGGCAGAGAACACTCATCAAATTTAGAAAAATCTGTAACATAATCATATGGATATACACCCTTCCGCCTAATTAATTTCAGGTCCTGATTTGGAAACAAAGCACATGTGATTTTGAATTGATCATCAGATAATTGACTGGCCAGTGTAGCCAGGCTAGCCGATAAAATTCTGTAGGAATCAAGAAATCTTAAGTGAATGGGAACACCATTAACTTTAATTATCTTGCTAATAGCTATATATTTCTCATTATTTTCTGCTAAAATATTTAAATACTGCTTGTCAAACCCCTCGTACCTGATCAGATGATGGAAATCATAATTGGATGCACCATGGCAAAATACAGGGACAAATTTTGGTCTCTGGATCTTAATATTACAGGTATTACACAGGGCCATTAAGAATTTACCATCTGTATGGGAATGGTGATGCACCTTGATATTTGTATCTGAAAATTCAGAATCACATACCGGGCATTTTTCTGCATTGTTGAAATCTTCAATCTGATCCTCCGTTTAAGGCAACATAGGTTTTGATTTTAATAAGGTATTAGATGCTATGTCATGGCACTCATTTTCTATTCTATGTGCAAATTTTTTGATGGCATCTGCTCCCATGTATAAATATTCTTTACTAACCACACCATCCTGTACAATCACATAATAGAAACTAGAAGGTTCATGTAGCTGGTATGATGTACTTGAAGATTCATCAGGATCTGGGCTGCAGAATGCAAGGGGTTTGAGGTTTGATTCAAAATCACAGACTATATATGCTGGGTGTTCCAACAAGGCTTCAAATTTTTTGAATTTGGCATTTTCACTTGGATTAGGCATAAGCATATGAACAGGTTTATGATTGCCACAGTATTTCAGATGCTCAATTAACTTGTTTTTAGCAATTTCTGTATTCACTTCCCGAACCCCATTCACCATTTTTCTACCATCAAATACAGTTAAACATCTTCTACACAACTTGAATATTGTCTTAGATTTGTCTAGTTGTGTTATAATTAAAGCTTCAAGATTATGTATCAGAGTGTAATGGTGTGTGTCATCCCCTTCAATTAAGAGCAGATCAATCGGAACAGCAGAATCATCATCAAGTGTACTGATTCTGAGAGGATCTATCAAGCAATTGCCACGGCCAGTAGAACAAATAAATACATTAATAGATAATTGTTTACCATTGATATCCCTGGCCTTTTTTCAAATTTATCAATATTCTGAACTGACATTGGATATTTTAAGCCCTCCATTGCTTCATCAAAATTGTGTTCATATTGTTTATAATAAGTTATTCTCTCAGGATGCCTTAAAACTGGATACAAAACAGCTAAAATACACCACAAAAAGCATTTCTCATCATTATTTTCTATGTTAACCACGGCTCTGTTGTTTATAATATTGGCAGGTAATGGCAGATATGTAGATCCTTGTAATGGGCTGAATTCAGAAATATTAACATAGAGCTTGTGTGGAGTTCCGCATAGGCTCCATCCTGATTCTTTGCAGCAAATTCAGAGTGTTTAATATTCAATTGATCTATCAAACTGCTTATTATTTTGTCTGAATTTGTATTTGAATATACAACTACAGTTTCTGTTATGTGGGGCTGTGTAAATTTTGTGCCATTTGGTTTCTTATATTGTGTAAACAATTTGAGGGACAGCTTATAAGAGCCATTTTGTGCATTTAGAATTGCCTGCACATCAGGATTTATACTGTTCAAAAAATTCTTAATACCACATTTTTGCTCTGATACAAACCGGTAATCCCTAAGTTGGCCATTAAAACTGCTATGGATGGGTTCATAGCGTGGCTGCTTTGCTGCTCTAGCATTAACAGGTGCTTCATGCTTCCTTTTCAGACCAGATGTAGATGGTTGTGGGGGCAATGTTGATGACTGTGCAGAACAAGTACCCATATGTTTATATGTGAAATATTGCATGCTATATTTTCTATGGCATTTTGGGCATATTTTTGTGGGTGTTTGCATTTGTCTGGATTACAATTCTTTTGATGCTTAGCCCAATTGGGGCTGGATATATTCTTATTGCATTGATTACAATATTTTTGATTTGGCATTTTTGTTGTTGGTTTATTATATAAAATTTCTTGGGGTTCAAATCAAAATTCTATGCTTAATAAAAAATAACAGTTGGGTTCAGCAGTGTGCTTTGTATATTTAGTGTGTGTGTGTGTGTGTATGTGTGTTAATATTTTTGGCTTTGGTATTTATATAAAATTTCTTGGGATTCAAATCAAAACTCTATACTTAATAAACCTATGACAGGTTGTATAAAGCTGATATCCTACATGCACAAAGGCAAAATAAGTACAGAATCACTGCCCTAGCACAAATGCATGTCTACACAGGCATGTCCTAGAAAAAACAATGACCTAATACCATGTGTCATGTATAACAAACTGGGGCAGATATAAACCTGACTCCAAATATGAGTGGATTACAACAAACAAGCAAGAAGTGTCAAATATCAGACCTGTATGAGGAGCAATGCAACAACACACCCTTACTCTTCAACAACTCTCACAATACTAACTGATATGTGATGCAAAAGCTCTTTATATAGCCTAAGCAAGGACCGCATTGAAAACATCTAAGTGTGTGTGTGTGTGTGTGTGTGTGTGGGTGGGTGTGGGTGTGTGTGGGTGTGTGTGTGGGTGTGTGTGGGTGTGTGTGTGTGTGTGCGTGTGTGTGGGTGGGTGTGGGTGGGTGTGGGTGTGTGTGTGTGTGTGTGTGTGGGTGGGTGTGGGTGTGTTAATACGTTTGGCTTAGTTTTAAGTGTATCCAAAAAAAATATCAAGAGGGGCATATTTTTAACAAATTTATGGACAACAATCTCACAGAAGTGCCTTTTATAAGTGTAGGCAAATCAATCTGAGGGGGGTCATACTTTCACGGGAAATTCCCGAGGGCATTTTTACAAAAATCTTGGATTATACAGGGTTCCACACTTGAGCAAAAAACTCATATGGGCATGTTGAGCTAGTTTTAAGTGTAGCCAAATCTGCCTGAGGGGGGTTCATACTTTCTCGGGTTTATATTATAGCCAATTACACTACTTATATCTCGTCGATGGCGTAGTGGTAACTGTGTCGTCTTGAAATCAAGAGGTTTTGGGTTCCATCCGCGGAAGGCACAGTACTTCGGATTCCAATTTAAACTTTAGGTCCAGTCTCGAAGAACGTACAATCACCGGCAATAAAAATGGGACACCTAGATCCAGAAATACCCGCTCCCCTGTAAGGTGTTATGTGCGTTGCCTAACTCTACGGCGGTGGTAGAAGTTTCCATTGAAAATTTACCATTGATATTCACTTTTCGCCGTGTAGTTAGGCAACCCACATAACGCCTTGCAGGGGAAGCGAGCATTTCAGGATCTAGGAGTTCCAATTGTATTGCCGGTGACTGTACACTTAAAAACAAACTTTGAAGTACAAAGGCCCGTGACCCTTGTAGGGTTTTAGGGATTACTAAAACGTTTCCACGAAAATAGCACAGGATTTGCTTTCATTACCTTTCTTTGACACCAAGTTTTGTCAAGGTTTGGTTTGTCCAATTTCTTTTAGTGCACTTTCACTAAGGATACAATGGTTAGCTTCGAATCTGCATTTAAACCCTTTTTGTATACATCTGTTGGACTACATATAAAGGAGGTTGTGTCAATCTGAGAAAATCCAGAGTTGATTGCAAGAAACAGCGCCCCCCCCCCCACTTCTTAGATCCCTCAGATCCGCTGACCCATTTCTTCGCCGTGAGGACTCATCTCCCTTTATCTGGGCGAGCCATTGAACAGCAAGCGCTTCCGAAACTTCTCAGGAACAGTGTTGCAACAACGGATACCGAAAAAAGGTCTGAATCGCACCTCAACGTTGTGGCGTTTCTGATATGACGTTACTGTCCATCAGCTGCTTCCTTAGTACCTTCGTTAGATAAGTTCCAGGATTGTGACACGATTACATCCAAGTTGTTCCGTCTTGATTTATTCAAAGAGGCGAACCGAGTGCCAGTGGAGTTCTGCCAAACGGCGAGAGAGCGCTTGTGTGTCTCAGTGGCGGATTTTTATTAGTTCGAAATGGGCGGGGAAGGTAAAAAGATAGTGGATACCAAATTTTGTTTTAAACTGAAAAGACAGCCACCTGAACTTCCACACCAAAGACTTGTTCAAAGAAGGGTGTCTGTTGATCACGATCCAAAATCTATAATGGTCATGTGACAATATATGGTAAAGCTCACGGGCCACATTTGGTCCACCTTTGTACTTATGAAACCTCTACCTTCATTCGAAGACATTTTCCTTAGTGTAAGTAGTCACTGACTTTACATAGATAAAAGTTTGAACACCCCTGATACACATATCTGACGAACTCAGTATCACTATATTGTGTACCAATTTTTACGGGAAGTTTGGGAAAGAGGAGACTAGTGTGTATCTCGTCCTTGGTACCTGCTGCAAGATAATGCTAGGTCGCACACGCGGTGATTTCTATTTGTATCCCAGACTACAAATAAGGCGATACGGTGGCATGTAAGTCATCCAAACGGCAGCGACGAATGAACTGATGATAAGCACATGGAAAGAAACTTTCTCCAGCTGTTTCCCAAACCTCCAGACCCACTGGCAGTTCCGTGTTTCCAGCGGACGGGTGTCCTTTGAAGAGTACAAGGGTCATTAGTTGATAAGTTCAGTAACAACAGTGTTGAGACCATGCATCAGTGTACCTTCGGAGTCCAGGCCTTATCGCGAGCCTGTGTTTTTTTCACAATATATTTGCTTTACCGTCATTAGACACTCATTTAACGACACCTTATGCAAGCTCAATAGAACACAACAGGATATCTACGCTATAGTGAAAATATCTGGACGTAGTAAGCTCATCAGAGAACTCTTTCGACGGCGTAGTGGTCAAGAGATCCCGGGTTCGATCGCCGTTGGAGTCGCATACTGGTTCGGATTCCACTTTAGATCCATACCAATTGGCCTATTTGTGTATAAATTTTACATAAACCTCGAGTAAGCTCATTACTATTGTTATTATTTATTAGATGTAGGGTTACACTTAAGCTTACATTTTACTTTACATTGATTCTGTAACTATAAAAAGGAGGAAATGATGTAGATGAGGAGGTAAATGTTCATTGGAACATTTAAAGAGCAAGATTTGGCTCCAGACGAGCAGAGTTGGCAAGTGTGTGATGAAAAGTTTCGCTAGGAAAATAAGTAAACCGGATGACGAAAACGCCTCGACACGATCGACCCCTTCCCAGTTCGGTGAAGCGGATAAACAGGAATTTCTTCCTGCAAGAACTTGGACTCATTTCGTCGCCAATGCGAATGGGATCTTTTTCAGCAGAAGGTCCGCAATGTCTTCGGTCTGAAGGAAAAAGGTGGGAGGGGAAGAGGAAGTTTGAGAAAACGAAAAGAATACAAAACAACCGCTTCTCCCAGAAATCTCTAGTCGATAGGATCTCCTGTTCGAGTCCTTCATTTTCTTAGAGAAGTAAGCCACCAGGACTTCGGGAAAACTTCATTTTACTGCATTCTTTGGTGAACGTCCTGCTGAACTACTTCAAATCCAGATCTGTCGGTTCTGAGAGGAATGAAAGTCTGAGGCTGTCGATGACGTTCAGAAACAGACAAGAACGAGACTTGTCGAGACATAACTGAGAAGATTAAGAAATATCGAAACGAGATGGCCAGAAACTGCCATTACCTTCGACGTGTGTTAAGCAAGGCAGTGGTGAACACTCCATACACCCAAGGGTAGCGCGCGTCAGGGTTTGGGCAGTCAGCTGTCTTGAGTTTTGTTTTATATCCACTTTATGCACAGCCAAGTTAATCGGGACTGAACCTCCACTTTAAACAGAGGTCATAACAGTATGTGCCTCCACCGAGAATCGAACCCGGGACCCATTGATTATGGGTAAAGATGTTACCACTACGCCATCGGTACATAAATATTTGTGTCAACATAGTGGGTGTGATTAGTAGAGGCCGGAAGTTTGGCAAAATGCCTCTTTTATCTACTGCATATATTGATAAACTTTTTCCGGATATACGTTTTTTATGTTGTTTGGAATGTTTTAGAAGCCTTTTCATTTTGCCTATTTTGCCTATTTGGGACCCCACTGCCTATTTTAAATTATAATGCCTTTTTTGCCTTTTTCAATGAAATTTGACCATTTTTTTTAAAAAAAATATGTTGGCATTTATTTTTCTTCCGTTTATTATGGGAATAATTTTCGCCTTATTTAAGTAATATTGAACTCACGCATGTTTCAACATTGCTGAAGGAGAAAAGTGTGAGAAAAAAGTATTTCATGATGAGTTCGGATATTGCCTTTCGGTTAACATTTCCTTGTGCATGATTGACTGCTGAAGTGGAGAGCTTGATTTCGAACACAAAGAAGATATTTCTGAAATCTTACTCTCGAACCCGAAAATTTCAGGAAGTTGCGCCTGAGCTTAGTTTACCCCCGCAACCAGTCTTGACAAGATGGGGAACCTGGATATCAGCAGCTATATATTATGCTAACAACCTTGCAAAAATCAGTGAGGTGATCGATGCTCTTCCAGAAAACGAAGCGGCTTCAATTCGTGAAGTGAAAAACTCCTGTGCTATTCAGAACTGAAGAATGAACTGTCGTTTATGGTGCATTGCCAGAGACAATTACAAAGCTAGAAAAAAGAGGTGAGTCTCTTATAGCATCCATGAAAATCTTAGAGGAATATATGCAGCAGATGATGGAAGTGCCAGGAAAAAAGGGGTCAGCTGTTGTGGAAAAGTGCAAACGGGTAGTGAGTGCAAATGAGGACCTGAAACAATTGAAAACAATTTGTGATATTCTAAAAGGTGAAAATGCTGTTACCGAAATGAGTCCAGCTACATTAGCTTGTTTTATTGCTCCAAAAACTTCTGTCTAAGTAGAAAGATCATTTTCTATTATGAGAAATATTCTCTCTGACAGACGACTATCAATGAATGTTGAGAACTTAAGAAAACGCCTTGTAGTTATGTGCAATCAAGACGGAGAAAAGTGAAATGTTCTTCCCAATGTAGATTTTAACATGTTGCCAGAAATTTTATAACGTTATAAAAGTAAGAGACTTCCAAATGTGCCCTTTTTCGGTTTATTTTGCCTTTTTTTCATTTTTAGTGCCTATTTTCCACATTATAAATGCCTTTTTGCCTGCCTATTTTAACGAAAATAAATGCCTGAACTTCCGGGCTCTAGTGATTAGAAACACATACATGTAGGCTTAAAAATTGAAGGGGTTTGAGCCGGCCCCAGTGGCGGTGTGGTTGGCACATCGTGCTATGACGCCAAGGGTCACGTTCGAATCCTGGCCTAGGTATGGATGTTTGTGAGTTTCCGTTCATCAATTTCATCATATAATCACTTATCCCCATCTTCTCAAATTAGCCAAAAGTGTCACAAGAATCAAAGTAAATTACAGCAAATTAATCAATAAATCATGGAAGGATCTGTGGTTGTTTTGCAGCTCCCACTTATCCTGTTTCGAAGTGAGTGTATGCTACTTATGTAAAGATATTGTGGAAATTCAACTAAATCAAAACCCTGCTCAATTTATTTGGTAATTTGCGTCTGTTTTCTGACACTTTTGGCTGACTGAGACTATGAGGATGAATGATGATTAAAGGAAATTGATGAATGGACATTGACAAGGAACACACGTGCTCAGACCGGGATTCGAACCCGGAAATTTCGGTGGCGAGATGAACGTCGACCGCTTAAAACGTTTGGGCACCGAACCGGCCCAAAATTGTTCGTCTATGCAAGACACAACGTTCAACAGCTTATGTTTTATTTTGCACCAATAAGTCTTTCTTTCAAGAGCGAAACAGGAAACATCATTTCCTGTTTCGCCTAGCAACTGGAGACCTGAAATATTTGTGGCCGATACTTTTCAGGCATTTTGATAGTTCGCGGGGGCTTCAAAAATGCCACTCAACACTTTCACGGAATCTGAAAATCCAGAAAGTTACGCAAAATTCGAAGTTCGCATTGATTTTGTACAGATATTACGTGAAATTACTGTATTTTGCGATCACATATCCTGATTTAATTTTTTGAATATTTTAAATCAAAACTCTGGTAAATTGATCTCGTAATCGGAGTTGAATATCCACTAGAAAGTGGATGCGCATGCGCTTGAGACAGCCACTGTCCCTCTAAGCTGAAACATGCTGTTTGTTGACGCATTCGACTGAACACAAACAAATGAGCCGCGGCCCATTGTGTGTCGTGGGAACTCCATGACAGTCGCGTAAGACCCGACTCACTCCTGAACCCCTTCCGACCTACTATCCCCCCTCCCCTTTCCCGTGTTTGCGTTCGGGAATCCCCCTCTAAAGCCTGGAATGGGTGGATTTCTGGTTGATCCGGGAGATGACAATCCAGGATTACTAAATCAGGGAACGGGATTACATCTCGCTCCTGTAGGATGCGCTGCGTCCTCTGCCCGCCCTAATTTACAAATGGTACACGGAACCTCACGATAATCGCATCTTCTTTGTGCGTACCACGAAAAATTCACAGAAATGTAGCAATTGATTGATGCTTTTAATAATTGCAATGTATATTCACTTGCGAAGACAGCGATATCATATTTCAACTTTGAATCCTATATTTTGTCATTTTTCTGCATTTGATTAATTATTTTAGGTATACTGTGTCAAGGGGGGTTAATGCCTACCCCCATCAACCTCTTCCCATTGGTACGCCTTTGGATATATTTATTCTCATTGTTGCGATTAGCCAAAGTGGCAGAAGAAAGACGTGAAACAAAAAATATAACTCAACAAACGGTAACAGAAGAAAGTTGCACAATCTGAACTGCATAATGTGAATTTATGCCCACGTAACGACAGTACCAATAACCTCAGAGACTTCAATAATATGACGTATTTTTAGGCATACCTGGCTAACGACTAACCTGCATATTGTAACCTGAAAAATGATCTTGATATTCTTTAAGTTTTTTGACAAGTAGAAGTAATGTTAGTTGGGAGAAACAGAAAATGTAAATTAATACTAATTCAGTATAATTAACTATTGTGAAATTAAGGTTATTATAATATTATTTACTCTTCTTAATGTTATTAGTATTGATTATTGAGTATAAATGTGTTGAAATGTCTTTAAAAGTGGAAGATTAATATTAATTGTTATACATTATTGGTTTGAAACTATGTGCTACATTATGTGTGAGATGTAACTATGTACCTAAGAACTCAACACAAGCAGATAAATATTTAAATCCATTATGTACTTTTCCTGCACGCGTAAAATGGGTTTTGCAGTTCGTCGCCTATAAACTCAGAGAAGTCGATATAAATTACAAAAGAAACATTGAACCTTTATAAGGACTGTTGGGTGTATATCACCCGTATAATCTCTGTATATATATAAAAATGGATGCTATGTGTGTATATATGTGTTTTTGTTCCGGCATAACTCTCGAACGCCTGGAGCGATTTCAACCAAACTTGGTACATGTATCACTTGCAATCTCGAAAGAAATACTGTAGGGGTAAGACACCCCAGGTACCCCTAGGGTGGGTGGAGGTGGGAAGGGGTGATATGTAAAAATAATCTAAAATGACCGATATTAGTGTGGAATCCATAGTTTTTGACGTCGCTAAGATCAATTGTGACACTCCCAATGCCACTCGACTCCAAGTTCATCACATATCGAGATGAAGGGTGATAGGGGTTGAAAAATAAAAGGTCAAAATTTACCTAGATTAGTGTCGCATCCATAGTTTTCGGAGTGTCTAAGCTAATTGGTGACATACACGATGACCAAACTTGGTACACATGACTTACAATCTGGAAAGAAATACTGTGGCACCCCTAGGGGTGGGGGTGGGAAGCGGATTTTTGGACCACGCTATATTCCTACTGCTAGTCACACATTGGCTAGTTTAAGTCATTGTGTGTATGTTTGGGAAGATGCTTTGGGGCCACAGGTTTATCTTTTCGCATTGCCGGATTGGAAACAGGAGATTTCAATAATCGTCGATATTATCATATGTGGATGAGGAAAAGTTTGTCCAAGTATTTACGCCTCTCATCTCATGTATAGTGAGATAATCTTACGTATTTACACGGCTTAGGGAAAGCAATAACGGAGATCAGATCCTCCAATCGGAGACTTAGCCATCGAGGCTTGCGGAAAGAGATTGGTTTGTGGTTTCGATTGGAAGCAGGAAGTCTATTTCTCTCCCCGTCAACAGTCCAAATATTGACAACAAGTCTCTCGACCGTCAAATGCTTCTCTTTCCGCCGTCCACGAAATGATTTTAGGAATATCTCTTGTTGACGTCTTCCCTGTACGTCTCCAAGCAGAGGTTTCGGCAGACTAAAGCAGCTAATTCCGGTTGCCTTGTCAACATCCCCCACCAACGACAGATCAGGGAGAACGGTGAGGATTGAGCAACATAGAACACTTGTGCCTGATTTGTAAAGAACAACTAGTACACTGTTACCACAAATATTACATATTATACCGTTAAAATTTAACCGTCTGCCTGTTAATTTACGAAAGCTGCATGCAGCCATGCTTTTCTGCTAGCGCATGCGCATGTCGTCACCTCCCTGTTCTATGCAATATTAAACACAAACATATATTCGCCTCGTAATCAAGGGGTCCCGGGTTCGATACCCGGTGGAGGCACAAGTGGTTCGGATCCCACTTCAAACTGTAGGTAAAGTCCCGATTAGCCTTACTGTGCATACAAAGGTTACGTTTCCCCCTTGAGGCGCTGACGGTAGTTAAATGGCGACTGACACTGGAGATCTTAGAACGTCATTTTCCAGTCAACCTTTCACGGTGTAGAAATTGAGTGCATTTAAAAAAAAAGAAATCACAAACTCGAAGTGAATTTATGCACGTAGATATGAAACTTCCCACAGCGACTGATGAATCGGTGCGGGGTAACCGCAACCATTCTCGTATGACGTATTTGTATTTGTCTGCTACGTGTCTCTAGTATGCCGTTCTGTAGTCGAAGAACAGTTGTGAGGTGAATTAATCTGGGATGAGTTGCAGTGATTTGAATATGGGCTTCCTCGCTGGACGCTCAGGTAGAACAGCGTGATGTGGTTCGATTGTGAGGGTTGAAGGTGTTTTCACAGCACATATATCGCCTCATATCCACAATTCCTGGCGAGTGTTATACATCATTGGCCACAGCGAGCATCGATGGAGCAGATACTTTAGAGGAGGATGTAGTGTGACTAAATTACGTAGTACTTCAGATGAGAAAGTCTTGCATACCCTCCTTACAGCCTAGATCTTTCTTCGTCTGACTTTTAGCCTTTTCTAGCTAGAAGCAGCTGAAAGATCCCTGACGTGCAAGAGGAGGTCGCACAAATTCTGAGTGAGCAACCAAGGACTTTTATGAGCGCGAAATCGCTGGAGAAAATGCCCCAGTTATGGTTGTGTAAAACAGTTCATGACATTTAGAAATCACAAAAGAAGACAAAAAAAGATTAAATAAAGGGTTAGTTTAAGTTCATTGGTCATCAGTGGGCGACTGAAACTGGATAGATTGACCCAACGTAAATAAGTGTAATTAAGAGTAATTAACTATTTTTGATAAATTGGAAGTAATATGGTTACTTGATTATGGTACCTAACACGAAACCATTTCAGTGTAACATAGACCACAAGTTTCATTTGGAGTTAAGAAATTGCACGCACAGTTTACGTTAAACATTCAAGCTCCCATTTTCAATCACTTCATACTTCCAATTGAAACCAGGAGCCAGCCTTCCCGCTGGCGGAATGGCAACGTTTGTCTTGGAGTCAAGTGGTTCGATACCGATCGAGGCACATAGTGGTTTGGATACAACTTCAAACTGCAGGTCCAGATCCGATTAGCCTGCCTGTGCATAAAGTAAAATTAAAGCAACACTCAAGACAGGAACCAGTCGCATTGCACAAATGCTTGGCGATATCAACTGATTGATGTCTTACGAGGAACTGCCGATGCTTGAAGGTAAATACTTCAACTGACTCTCTTTTATTCGTGATGTCTCTTGAGGAACTGCCGATACTTGAAGGTGAAACAGTTCAGCTGACTCTCTCTTATTCTTGATGTCTTATGAGGAACTGCGAATGCTTGAAGGTAAATACTTCAACTGACTCTCTTTTATTCGTGATGTCTCTTGAGGAACTGTCGATACTTGAAGGTGAAACAGTTCAGCTGACTCTCTCTTATTCTTGATGTCTTATGAGGAACTGCGAATGCTTGAAGGTAAATACTTCAACTGACTCTCTGTTATTCGTGATGTCTCTTGAGGAACTGTCGATACTTGAAGGTGAAACAGTTCAGCTGACTCTCTCTTATTCTTGATGTCTTATGAGGAACTGCGAATGCTTGAAGGTAAATACTTCAACTGACTCTCTGTTATTCGTGATGTCTCTTGAGGAACTGTCGATACTTGAAGGTGAAACAGTTCAGCTGACTCTCTCTTATTCTTGATGTCTTACGAGGAACTGCGAATGCTTGAAGGTAAATACTTCAACTGACTGTCACTTATTAATGATGTCTCTTGAGGAACTGTCGATACTTGAAGGTGAAACAGTTCAGCTGACTCTCTCTTATTCTTGATGTCTTATGAGTAACTGCGAATGCTTGAAGGTAAATACTTCAACTGACTCTCTGTTATTCGTGATGTCTCTTGAGGAACTGTCGATACTTGAAGGTGAAACAGTTCAGCTGACTCTCTCTTATTCTTGATGTCTTATGAGTAACTGCCGATACTTAAAGGTAAATACTTCAACTGACTCTGTCTTATTCGTGATATCGTATGAGGAACTGCCGATACTTGAAGGTAATTACTTCAACTGACTCTCTCTTTCTCTTGATTGATTGATTTGGTGCTTTAAGTCCACTTTATGCACAGTAAGGCTAATCGGGACTGGACCTACAGATTTAAAGTGGGATCCGAACCACTATGTGCCTTCACGGGGTATCGAACCCGGGACCCTACAAGACGACAACTCTATCACTGCGCCATCGGGGAGGCCCTGACTGTCACTTATTAATGATGTCTTTTGAGGAACTGCCGATACTTGAAGGTAATTATTTGAACTGACTGTCTCTTATTCGTGATGTCTTTTGAGAAGCTGCCCATACTTGAAGGTATTTTCTTCAACTGACTCTTATTCGTGATATCCTATGAGGAACTGCCGATACTTGAAGGTGAAACAGTTCATCCGGCACGCGTCTTAATTCATCAGGTTTTGTATAACTGGAGAATTGAACGTGGGGAAGTTCAGTAACTCCTGTTGGCTGACGAAGCCGTATTCGTTTCCCGGCCATCCTAATGGGTTTAAATGGAGAGAGGATCGCTGTATTTCACCTGGGTAGTCAGGCTCTGCGTTAATGGAGAGGAGCGTGATGAGATCTAAAGGGGTGGGAGTGGGGGCTCACCCCTTGCCTCTAGCGCCGCGCATCCATCTTTGCCTCCCCCCTCCCCCGATCAGCCAGGAGACGGCGGCCCGTATTTCCTTCCACGGTCGCATCTGAAGGCTCGCTTTGGAGAGGATGAGACGCGTGGGTACCCGAGCGGGAAAGTAGGAATTTGACCAAAACGTTCGCGAAAATGGCCTTTCCAATCTGAAATCAGCGAGAACACGCGGCAGCTCTCAAGTAGATACGACGCCTCTCTGAACTCCAAATATGTCTGCGAGTAAATTGTTTATAATGTAAATCTAAGGGATTATTCGGGTCTGAAATTGTCAGAACAGATTAGAAACTTCGTCTTGTCAATTACGTCAAGTCTAATTAGGACTGAATATACAGTGCAAAGCTGAATGTGATGCCTCCGCGACGGTGTAGTGCTAATGGCCTTGCAATCAAGGGGTACCGCGTTTCCATGTCCTGCGTCTTGGAATTTTTTGGGGGGGACAAAATTTTATACCAATTCTATATATCTTCACTCAAAAATGGGGGAATCGTTTCGTTTGATTGACTTGTTACTGATTTTTAGTTATGGTTAATATGAAAAGTTTTCTTACCTACCTGTGGGTGATAGCGGCGATAGGGTGGAAATGAAACATCACTTCTTATGGCTTTAGAATTGGTTTGGAAGGGCGGGACGTGCTGCTCGCATTAATATAAGGTTAGTCAAGCAGACAAACTGCTAAGAATAAGGTTCAGTACACTAACAATGGCAGTGAACCTGAGCAGTTTTGTACGTTTTATGTTAGTAAACATGAAAGTGAGCCACAGTACCTAAAGTAAACATATTGCTTAAAGATGTCTGTATTATATTGTTTCACAAATTTTGTCTGACCAAAAGAATTTCAGTATTTCTGGGGGCGGGCGAATCTTCTAACTTCTTTGGGGGGAGAGTGCGTCTTTGACCTTGGGGGAGGGGGGGATGGTCACTCCTGGTGTGTGTTACCAAACTCTGTGGCGATTAGGGGATTTTAATAGCAAATTTTAGATGGAAACTTTTACCACCGCCGTTGAGTTAGGCAACACACAAACTACCTTGCAGTGAAGCAAGTATTTCAGGATATATATATATGTTGCCGGTGACTGTACATAGTAGATCGGATCATACTTTCAACTGTAGGTTCAGTCCCATTTAGCATTTCAGTGCTTAAGTTGGCTTGAAAACAAACCCGAACAAACATTGCGGAATGTTCCTCTACGACCGATCGAACCCGGCACCCAGCCGATTACCAAGTGACATTACGCTCTTAGGGAGTTAGTACATTCCCAATCACGCGGAGGAATTATATAGACGAGTATGTGAAAACCAGAGGGACGTAACTCCAGTTTATTAAATTTGCAGGAGAGAGGAAATAATTTCTACTTAGCAATGTGACTGTCTCTTAAAAGGAGTCAGCAAGTTTGAGATACGTTAATCCACCTCATTCCTAAAGATAATAAGTGGAGATTGGTCGATCTGAATCCAAATAGAGTTCTCCATTGTCGATACGTTAAAAAGGAAATGAAACTTCATTTTTGAAACGTTTCTCTGGTTCTCATGCGACGAATAGTTCTTGGACTTTGTGTATTTTTATTATTTTGCATTGTTGCTCTGTAACTATAAGGATTGGGGGTGTAAGGGGTGGCCTTTTGGTAAGGCACCAAAATGTCAAACTCACTTCCATGTAGTTCACTTCCATGTAGTTCACTTTCATGTAGTTCACTTCCATGTAGTTCACTTTCATGTAGTTCACTTCCATGTAGTTCACTTCCATGTAGTTCACTTTCATGTAGTTCACTTCCATGTAGTTCACTTTCATGTAGTTCACTTCCATGTAGTTCACTTCCATGTAGTTCACTTTCATGTAGTTCACTTCCATGTAGTTCACCCTTGTAACTGCTTTTTGCAAGCCAACGAGGCTCTGACGTCTGGACCTACGGCTAATATAATCCTCTGTAGGGCGGTGTGTGTGTGTGTTGTCCTGTGTTTGGTCCTTATATGTGCCGAGTGCCGCTTTACAGCCTCAGCTTTTAACCCAGATAGGGATATTTTCGTCCTCACGCAAGGTTTTATTTTAGTTATAGTAAGGGGCTGGGCTTCGTATAATGTGACGGGTGCAAAATAGCCTAAGTGCTGACGCACCTACATTTTCAAGTCAATCAATCACGATAAAGATTAGATAAAATTGATCAAGGACTACCCATGGATGGCCCAGATCGGGACTCGAACCCAACTCAGCCTGCTCGTCGAAATTCTTCCTCGTTCTGCATTACGTGAAAGATGCGAGTAAGTATTGCTAAACGAGAAGAAAAAGAGCTGAACGGCTGTTGGCGAAGCATGAAAAGAAAACAAGAAAAAATATAGTTGACAAATCGCACACCAGAGTCCTCCACAAGCCATTTCCTTGACGCTAATAAATATGCAGAATTTGGTTTTTGTGCCCTGCTCAGCTCACCATCCCCAGCCTTCCGTTTCCTCTCACATGCAGATGAGGTTTACGATATCGTCCTCCCCATCTTCGTTTCCCCGTACTTTGTCATCCACTTCCTTTCTGCGAGGCTGTTTCGCAAAGGGTCGTTTCCTTCGTTGCGATTTCTGTCCGGGATTCTACAAAAAGAACATCAATTTTCCTCCAAGGAATTACCGAAGGCCGAATCAAATCTAACAACAACTTAAATGAAAGGTGGTGGTTATTCATTCAGTTTTAAACTTTATAGAAAATAAATGTTGAATAAGGTGAGGCTGCGATATGCTCCACGGACGTACACCCATCGGCAAAATAAATGTTACGCGAATTGTCCATAACCATTTTCAATAAATTTCATAATGTTTCACTATTATCTTTGCTCTTGGCTGTACCAATCAGATGCTTCCATATCAGCTGATTTAATTGTTATAGATATATTTTTTTAGTTTTGGTTGTTTGAACTTTGGTTTAAGTTAACTCTTTATGCACAGACAGGAATCGGGACTACACTATTCTTTAAAGTAGGAACTGAACCACTATGTGACTCCACCAGGTATCGAACTCGAGACTTCTTGATTACAAGGTGGAGAAGTTAGCACTTCGCCAGGTTGTAGATTTGTAAAGAAGTGCTCATGAAAAAAATATATATTTCATTAACATTTGAATCTTATTTCATTCAAACATTTTGTAACTGATCTTCTAAAAATTATTGTTATTGGCAGTTTACCCATGAACTTTGTTTCTGCTTTTGTTTCCCATTGACAGATAGACGAACACATAGATAGGTCAATTAAATATGCAATGACACTAGAAACCCGTGTTATTTTCAGCCAACGGAATTTTACCTTTGCATCCAGTGACGGCACTAGAAAGAATGAGTGAGGAAGCAGAGAGGCAACTCAAAATAATTTATGTCGCCTCACATTAGAATTTACTACGACTTCATTGGTCAAAAATTTTTAGTTTTCATTTTCTAGTTTACGAGACATCGACAGGTCACTTTTTGATCGCTTGCTGTATCTTAGGAGCGAGTTAATTTGCGTTACTCCGAGCTATTATTAGGCAGATCTACCAGTCCACCACATTTTGTCTTTATGTGCCTGATAATATGTGATATATCAATAGTGGATAAAGGCCGACGGTTTTACCTTATTATGTAGCTTAAACTGGGTAGGTACATATATTTCATATGGACGATGAGGGCGCCGTGGGACATTATTAGCTATAAGGGGAAACAAGAAATAAAAAGACGAGTTAGAGAGATGGAGAAAAGACAAATGCAAGCGAGTGAATAAGAGAGCGGGAGAAGAACTAAAAGGAAATAGATGAATAAGAAAGACGTACTTGGGTGAGAAGAGAGAAAAGGAGAGAGAAAATATAAAAAAGAAGAGGCAAAAGGAGATAGAAAGAAAGACGTGCTAGGGAGAAATGAAGTAACATATAGAATAAAAGGGAATGGAGAGGCGCTAAGAAGATAAGAGGAAAACAGAAAGGAAAGAGAATTGAATGTAAGAAAAAACAACAGAAGGGAAATAAGTGAGGTAAAGAAAGGAAAGGAAATCTGGTACTACTATAGTATGGGGGGTGACACCTATAAATCATATATTTCGCACTTTTTTACTTTGCTAACGTACTATTTTGGAATGCGGAATATTTCCTAAGGTGAAATAATGCATTTCTAACTAAGATAATGTCTATTTCTTACATTTACGAGTACTTACTGTTACTTGTTATTACCATTCTGTAACACACATTATGGCGACAGTGTACTGGTTCATCGCGCGTTATGCGAGTGTTTCGTCGATTTATGCAGTGTTGTAACCTCGTTCTCCGGAAAATACCTACTTTCGTGCCGGATTTGAAAGTATGCAAATACCTCGCAAACCATTGACGTTAGCCTCACAAATCCTTGACGTTAGCCCCACAAACCATTCACGTTAGCCCCAAAAACCATTCACGTTAGCTCCAAAAACCATTCACGTTAGCCCCAAAAACCATTTTCCGTAAGGTTAGGTTAGCTTTAGTTAGGTTAGGCAAGCATAGTAAAAAAAATATTTAAAAAAATAAGAATACTCGACATGTCACGTTCTAGTGAAAACACGGCGAGTTTGAAACACTGACTATGGGGTTACGTCAACAATCACACGGTACATTGTGCTCTCGTGCAGAAAGCAAATGGCGGCAGCAGAAACAGCGTGTCGGGCAGAGATTTTCGCAGAAAACAACATGTATTCGCATTATAATGGATCAAATCTACATTCACGAACTTCCACAACGCTACAGAAAATGATTGGGAAAAATAATTGAAATAAAAGAAGTAATTAAACAGAAATTGTGGGCTCACATTTCTCTATAACTCAAACGTTCTATTATTGAGTTCATCTCAGCCTCCCTCATCCAACGGCTGCCCAACTCATCAAATCACGATTCTGTGAAAAGGAGAGAGAGAGAGAGATTCACGAAAACAGAACTTTAGTACCCCAATACAGGTAAACCTCATACCTGCAATATATACCTACCTATAGACCACTTCAACACAGATCTCAATATCGTGCAATAAAAACTCGGTGAAAGGGATCAAGCACCCTATCGGTTCCAGAAATCACTTCACGGTTCACTTTGGAATACTTCATTTTTTTCTGGAATGTGCAGGCATCATTAGCTTCAATGTTCAGGATGATGCTGAAAAACGGTCGGAAAGACCATATGGATTTTTTTTCTTTTGATTGGCCCCGGAAACCAAGGGGGAAAAAACCTTCACCAATACGTCTCTTCCGATCTCTGGCATTGGGGGAAAGAGTAAAGTATCTGGGCATGTGAAGCCCATTACTGCTCAAGTGGAAAGCAGATAAGGGCCATCACTCAATGCTACGAAAGGGGAAGATGGTCACAATTGATCGTTATTCTTAGCCCGTGTTGCCATAGCAGCTAAGGTTTCTGAAAGCTTGTCTTCAGTTCTTTCCTTAAACACGTCTCCTTATCTTCAGGATCCCATTTTCTCAGATACATGCCTGTCAGTAGTGGATAATTCTTCAAGTCAACCGGGTCGTTTCGCTCAAGCCCATCTTAAAGTGATAATCTCTTATAGTGAAATACGGCATAAATTTAGACGCAATTTTTGTACTACAAACATTTCAACAGTTTACACGACTATACTTATTTTGTGTTGAGTTTAATATTTAGGCCTGGAATGTTTTAATGACGTCATATTTTCTTTATCCTGGTCTGTTTTCTACATGACTTTTACGAACACGATGATGCCGATTTCATTGAACATAAAAATTCATATTTTAGGATATTTTAGCTTTTGGTCCAATTTTTGTAAAAAAATATAGTGTAAACGCATATTTTTCGTCATATTTAAAGTGTTTAATATGGTCATGCCGGTAATGCAAAGAAAATACCGCCTGGCCAGAATTAAAGTTATCCAACTCAGAACCCTCTGTAGCCTGTTTGAGGTATCGTAGAACTCTGAAATTTGCTGAATCCACTATGCAGACCATGGGGAAGAGGATGGCGATAAAAAAATAGTTCAATTTTACGCCACCAGGTTGAAATGTGGCTCTGTACTTTCATGATGGGTTGTGCAAATAATCACGTTAAGTGATTTAGCTGAGTTATTAATTAGAAAGACATTTGTTAGTGGCTGTAAGCTGCGAGAACATAATCTCTCGTTTATTGCAAAATTGCAAGGTAAAGGCAAATCTATAACCAATTGGAGCAGTTTACGTCATTATTACAACCCATCATGGAAGTACAGCGCCACATTTGAACCTGGTGGCGGAAAATTGACCAATTCAAATTTTTTATCGCCATCCTCTTCCCCATGGTCTGCATAGTGGATTCACCAAATTTCAGAGTTCTACGATGCCTCAAACAGGCTACAGAAGGCTCTGAGTTGAGTAACTTTAATTCTGGCCACCCGGTTTATTGATATGTTGCAATTAAGTTAAGAGAGATAACAGGATAAGGTATGAATTTGTAATTCTTCATCTGAGACTTATTTATTGTTAAAACTATTTTCATTTTTTTTTGTCACTCAAGGATATTAATTCAGTTTATACTATTTTACACATTTATGGTATGCTTCGATACAAAGGTCGCGAAGGCTGACATCTTTAAAGTGTTTTCCAAGAATGGACTTCATATTTCAAATAGTGTGTAAGCTGTCAATTCAATAATTATTCTGTCGTACGTTGTTTTGTGCTTCTACACGCTCTCAGTTTCTTTTTCGTAGAGCTTGATTCGTGACCACTACAATCTTCTCCAAAATTCCCGTATCAGCTTTCACTGTATCAAAGCTTCAGAAATAGTTGTCAACCCAGTTGAAGGGAACATTAATGGTAAGCATATAGCCAATGGAATCCAAGACTAGTAGAGTAGTAGGCTGGGGCCATACCTGATCACGTGGTCCTTGACGTCAGGCGTGACGTCAGGCGCGGACAGATCGCTCTACGCTCCGGTTTCGCAGCCGAATCAAAGCAGTAATTATGAACAAAAAAGAGCCGTAATTATGCCCAGAAGCTAATTGGGAGTGAATACACAGACTTACTTAGGATCCGACATAACGTATGTCCTTACAGTTGGATTACACAGCCATTTACGCACACATTTTATCGGTAGTTTATAAGTCGTCACATTCCTCTGTAAAACATTAGTTTCATGTATAATTGCGGTTAATACACCTAGTAATGCATTTTGTTAGGGCAGAAAGAAAAATATATATGTTGAATGCGTAAAATAATTTTGTTAAATAAAGAAAGGCAGAAAGCCAAAATTATGGATAAGTTGAATATGTAAAAGAAAACAATCTCGTCTATTGCTCTCTTTTAGGAGTGAGAGAGAAGCTGTTTTCACTTAACTTCTTCAAATTTGGTAACTTTGCTTCGACTATTGGTATTTATTTCTTAATTAATTTTCATTATTCAGATTACAATTCTGAGTCTTACGAATCTTTGAACTACACAGGTAGGAATGTGAGGAAGTTCCGTGTGTATTATGTAACACACACTTTAAAAATCTTTTCACTGAACGAAAACTTGAGACATAGAACTGAAGAAAGTCGAGGGTCACTTTATATACTTATACGTATATATAATCAGTGGAATGTCGAACAGGGGTGCCTACAGGCGGGTATGTGAAAGCTGGTTGAGTCCACCTAACTTTGGGGGGGGGGGGGGATTGTGATGAAAATTTGACTGAATAAATAATAGAACCATGGAGGACGGAAGTTGAACTACGTTGTCATTTAAGCATCACTCGTATATAAATAGCAAGTTGTGTATTTTGAAGTATATGGTAGCCTGATGTTGTGTAATGAGACTACTGGTATTGCAATCCACTAACAAGTCTCGTTAGATGCGATGTGTTCAGTTATATATTGTCGCCCGCTGTTTTCATTTTTTCATCGGAGATCACGACACGTCGCAAGACCTCACTGAAGGCATTGTGAACTGCAACACCTCACAACCCACCAGGGTGCGAAATCATTGAAAACTGGTGAGGGGGAGAAAGTTCGTAACCTACAACCCCCCTCCCCACAAACATATGTGTGAATTATACGATGTACATATTTGTAATGTTATTAAAAGTAAAAATAAATTACTCAATTAAAATAATTATTGTGATTATTAATTAGAAATTAATTTGTTACTTTCATACATATCAGATAGTGTAAAGCAGCTAACTAATTCCTTTACTAACCGGTTAAAGATGTTAATAAATTATGGCAGTTGAAGTGGTTTTATTATGTGTAAGTTTTTGTTTAGTTTGTGCACTATGTTAATATAAATTAATTAAATTTCATAGTTATTATTGTTTTGCATTCTTGTTTTACTTCTACTGTGCGTATTGATGTAGATTTGTTAATGATCTCTTGAGACAGAAAGCATTCAACACTCACAACTACACTAATTTGTGTGTGTTTTCAATATTATTCTTAGTAAAGTATATTTGAAATTTAAAGTAATTGCTTATCTTTTCATTGTTATAACAAAATCTCTTTTCCCCGGGAAATTTTTGGTGTTTTTTTTTGTGGCCAAGATTGTTGGTGGGGGGAAATCCCCCTCGTCCCCTCCAGGATTTCGCACCCTGAACCCAACAATCGAGAAATACAAGAAAAAAGGAGCGAAAAGAACAAAACAAATCAGCCTTTCCACGTTTCTTTCCGTATGGGGTAAAGACTCAGCTGGGTTTTGTCCGCCCATGACGTCACACCCGCGGCAGTCGCGAAAAGAGGCGTGTCTGACCCCAGCCTTTCCTTCTAGTAGTCTTGAATGGAATCCTGTGATACGCTAATTAGATCTCTAGTAATGATCTTAAATCCAACTTGTTAATTTTGCTTACTATCACGTATTTTCCAACTCTAGGTACTTATTTATACCTCGACAAAAATGACAATAGAACCATCTTCCAAGTGGTGCCGATAGCTTGACTCGCTCAAGATCTAAACCCAATCCTCCTAATTTATAATAAAAATAAAATCACTGCAGTCATGCTCACAAAGAAATGATAACATCATCATCAGAATTTGCGCAAGAGAAAGGTTACTGATGCTAAAGCGGTGCTGCCACCTGTTAACACCACAATAATACTTTTACAATATGAACTGAAATATAAACATGCAACTTGCTTTGCTGTACAATTCCTACTCTTCCGAAAGCTATGACGCACAAAACCAGTAACATTGTATAATCCAAATAACAACAAACAACAAACTAGAAACATCGTTGGTGCACGTGCGTTGCGATTCTTACGCGTAAATGAGCACTTCAGGGAGTGGATAGGGAGAAGAGGTACCATGGAGTAGCCTGCAACATCTCCGGAGTTAACCCCATGTGGTTTCTCCATGTGGGGAATTCTGAAAGACAAAGTTTCTACCGTGAAGCCGCGAGATTTGGAACACTTGAAATAACTCGTAGAATTTAATTTTTCACAAATATTCACACCACAATTGTGTAATAACATCAAAAAGGTGTAATAAGTGCATCAGAAACAATGACGGCCATTTTGAGCAGTTGTTGTAACGGGTATTTTATATTTCTATGTAAATATGAAGAGTAACATAATATTTTTCATTTTCGGTAAACTGACTTATGCCGATATCGGTATAAAGTCACTCGGGGGAATACGCCCAACTTTTTTTTGGCGGCTTATAGCTTCGCTAAATGAAGGAGTGTCGCAATGGAAAGGATGTCAAATGAAAGCTACATGTTTTGTTATTGTTACCTATAAGTTTTAATACTGTAACTTTTATAATAAAAGAACCATAGACAAATAAACAGATGAACGTCAATTTGGGCAAATCACCCCGTGTTCAGGTTAAAATGCCCACCCATTAGGGGTAAAATGCCCAATACAAGAAACAATTGTCATAATACTTAACATGACCTATTTAAAGGAAAATAATACACAGCATTAACTGGAAGATTATTAACGTTTGTTTCGTAAACATAACATCATTTGTACAGACAAGCTTAGCGTTTCTAACAACATTTATTTTGTATTTACCATAGCCTCTTTTACTGTTTACATTTGTGAGAAATTGCATTGCACTTTGGACACATGGACGTGAATTTGATACATATTTCATGCATTCACATACTACAACGAATACACTGGATCTATCACATTGTGGTCCTTTCTTCTCATAATAATGCCCATGGGCATATTGTACTTAATTCCTGTGCGCATATCACCCCACAGTTACAAGCAGAAAATTGAATCACTGGGTTGGCAACTCTGAGCAACATACGGCAGTTTCACTTTGCAGATATGTTTCCCTGATTCTTGATCTTTACACCGAATATAATTCAGTTTCTTTCTCTCTTGGGAAGATTTTTGCACACTGTTAATACAGCAACGTCCAAAAAAGTATTACCTCAAAAATTGTCTTCTCACCTCATGAAATTAACCCTGAATGGCTTCAGATTCTTCTCACAAGCTCCAAACCTGCTGCCTCGTCTCACCACGGAGGGTGCTTTCAAACAAGAGTCGGAGGGTTGCCATAACATTAACGTCGCGCGAGATACGAGGGAGTGGGCATTTAACCCCGGATGGGCATATTCCCCCGAGTGACTCTATGGGATATGTATACATTAGTTTCTTTGAAAATGTGTGGTAATGTTTGTATTAGAACCCTTTGTGCTCGATAAGCTAACCTAGACTGGACTCTGCAGTTCAAAATGGAATCGAACGACTGAGCATCAGGAAACGAACAGGGACCTCTTGCTTAAGGTGCTTGCAATATAGTGTGATCACAAGGAAAAGAACCTGCGCAGAACCGCGTATCCTGTGGATCGTACTCGCGCATGTAGGGAGGGATAAGCTTCCCCGTAGTCCGAACTGAACGGATGAAGGGGAAGATAAGCGAAGGTTTCTGGCCGAAGGTTCTTTTGCTTGTGGTGGCTCCATAGCAAGGATTAGAAAATAAAAAGCTAGAGCCTTACATTCTTAAAAAAGATTCCTCCATCAATGTAAATTCACGTACAGTGCCTTCCACTATGTCCTTCTTGGGGTCTACTGCCAACTGTGTACTATTCACATTATCGTTCTGTAATCAATATGTTCTGGATTCAGTTTCTAGTGGCGACACACTTCTGTGTCCGGTTAGCCTATACTTGTGCTAAAATTAAAATGTTCACTTTCTTGTCTGTCGATGTACACAAACATATTATTGGGCGAAGAGGACCCACACCTTGGCCCGCAAGATCACCAGACTTTACGCCTACAATTACTGGCTGTTGGGACATGTCAAGACCCAGGCGTATGCACAGAAATAGACAGATCTTGACGTTCTGAAGTTCAAGATACTCGATATGATTCTGACGAGCATTGTCAGAACTCAATTCTCGGATTCAAACGAAGATTGCAAGAGTGTTTGGACGTGAATGGTGCCCAGCTGGAGATTTAAAGATGAACCAAACCACATCAAACATTAATTTTATAGTTTCCTCTTTGAACAAACAATATTTCGTTGTGATAAACCTATTACTTTAAAAGTTATAGATTTCTAGAATCCTGCAGGACTTTTTAAACAAACTATTACTCAAGGAAGTTCTTGAAGGATTCTACAGGGTCTCCATACATAGGAATAACATTACTTCTTTGCAAGTAAGATGCAAAAATGCCTCTGACTGACTCATACCGAGCGAATCCACCTGAGTAAATTTAATGGGGGGAACGCATTGACTTGCACCTGACTCTCGAAGGTCGCCACATCGAGCATATATGTGACATTTCAATTCTAATGCAACATTCCCTATGTATGGAGACTTTTGATGCACCCTGTGCATTATATTACAGAACGCTTTCTTCCTTTGCGAATAATAATTATATCGTAACGTTTCATAAGACTTAGTCGTTACTTTCGGGAGGAGTTCGTTCCCCCCGTCAATGTGTAAGCGGATCGGCCATCAGCACTTATTTTTTTCGCCTTTAGGAGGTTGAGCTTTTTCATAATTGGTGCTGGGCATAATGTGAAATTGTTGTCTTCGCTCATGTCTTCTGAGTCAGATCCCCTTTAGACGAAAGCATTTTCCTTGTCCTTTCTCTTAACCCGGGATCGGTCTCCCTCGCTGTAGTCATGTCGCTGGTCGCGGCTTTTCAGGCATATTTCATCGTATTTTAATTTTTTAAAATTTATTTTTTATACTTGTAATGATCTGTTTATTATAATCCTTCTTATTGATTACATTTTTGTTTCAAAATGTTTATTTATTTTCAAACAGCGTAGTATAAATCGTCGAGCGCATGTTCTTCTGAGGTAGTTCCATCTGATCTCCAGTAATCTGATACTGCATGATATACAATCACTGAAACACTTTTCGAATTTTCGATTAACACGACAAGAACATATAGGTACGAAAACTCATTAGAAACAGGATAGACCTATTGACTAAATAATGCTCAAATATAAATAAAAAATATATATATAACGTAATCGGTTGCGTGTGAGCTCTGCGCTCGCTCTGACACTATTTCCACAATGGTCTCTAAACATGCCGTTTACGTCATCTCATAAAAATGTGATCGGGTTGCTCGTGAAACTCTATAAGTCAGCTAGAGAGCATCACAGACCAATATTTTAAATACTGTTAAAATGGCACTTCATTAAAATTTAAAGTGAGGGCGGAGCTCAATCGCAACAGATCGCTGGTTAACGTAGCATAACCAATCAGAAGCGATCTTTAGGTCACGAGTGCTGATGTAATGGCGGCCGCGTAAGATGTAAACAACAAAACACTTCACATTTTTAAAAGACGATAACTATTCAATTGAGAGGAATATCGTTTCCTATGAAACGTTTTTAGATACAAAGTAATAGCGCTGCTTAAATACATAGTGTATAACTTATGCAGTACACGTATGGAAGAATATTTTCCTTGTTTCAATTGTGAACACGGTGCACTTACTATAGATGGTGTAACCTGAAGTGCTGTATATATTTTACATTGTAATCACGAAAGGTATCCGAAATGTTACATGAAATGCTTCCGTGTAAAGTACTATCTCTTATAAGATTTTTGGAAGCATTTACACAGCATTTATGGTAGCAAAAATGTTGTGAAATGCTTCCATCCAAAGCAAAACTTCCACAGAACGATACAATTTTGCGAGGCCATGAAATGACGATGTCCTCAAAGGGGTTGTGTTTCAAATGGGCCATTCGTTATTTCTGAAACGTTGTCGTGCTCTTTGCAAGGGTGGCTCGAAGCGACCACTGGTCGTCACGTTTTCTCCTTCCCATGCCAGCGGTCGTCGATGAAAAACATCCTTCACGGAACAATTTACTCTTATGCCGGAGGGGGGAGGGAGTAATTTAGGAACATCAACAATAACTTCCGAGGGGGAGCGTTCTCGCCTCGGAGAGGGGGGAGGATTTGGAATTCTGAAATTACAAAACGCGGGCCACCGCCGAAGGGTGCCAAAACGAATTTACCGAGGACTCCAGCGAAAAAAAATTGATGAAAACAGGGAAAAAATGTCGGGGAAGGGTGTTATGATTGAAGATGTGTGAGGGGGGCCGCACGAAATTGCTCCTGTGGGAAATAGATGGGAAGTGAAAATCATCCGGCAGGTTCTTTGGGGGCACCCTAATATGAAGCACGCTTTGTTACTTTAGGGGACATGTGAGGATTGGGGGGAAGTCTTCGAGCTGATAGAGAGATGAGGGGGAGTGTTCGGAGTCAAAGGGTGCACGGTGGAGGAAAGGATTTTTGGTTACACCAGAGACCTCCTTTAATGAGTATTAGACTTAGTATTGAGAGGAATCTAGACGAGTTTTGCCGCTGTGTCTTGTCTCACAGATGCCTGTCCCGCTCTAGATCTCGTTCAGGCTCGTATCTAGAAATATATTTCTGGAGGGGTCCAAACGAAGTGTCTCAGGAATAATAATAATAATAATAATGTTTAAATTAAAATAAATACATTAAATTATATCAATACCAATTAAAATTATATTATTATTACTTGACTAGGTTAAAAGACCGAGTAACAGTAGAGATATAACAACATGTATTTATTATGTACGAGTAGTTCACCTGTAGTTAAGATCGACATAATTTGTATTAAAACAAGTGCTCTGGCAAAGAAATTAATGTGAAATAGATGAGGAATCGAATATACTATATTGAAGAAAGAAAAGTAAAGTTTGTGATTAATATTTTATGTATATTATCATAAATAGTAGTGTGCAAGCATACATCTTTGGTACTGTTCTTTAAAACCGTATGATCCCAATATAATCCTTGCCTTTCAATAAGTTCAGAGGAAATTATAACAATTGATTATGCAACAAATGCTAAACAAGTATATTTTCATGATTTAATTTTACTACTTGTTAAGTCTTTCGGGAAGGGGGGGAGGGGTCCGGGCCCCTTTGGACCCACCCTCAA
The DNA here is from genome assembly GCF_977018435.1 of Lepisma saccharinum. Lineage (NCBI taxonomy): Eukaryota > Metazoa > Arthropoda > Insecta > Zygentoma > Lepismatidae > Lepisma > Lepisma saccharinum. The sequence goes on from NC_139233.1 coordinate 34,683,803, forward strand.
AATACGTTATTGATCTCGTTCTCGGTTTCGTGAGGAATTCCAAAGGCTGTCTCATTCTCATTCTCGTGTTACAAAGTGCTTGTCGCGTTCTCTTCTCAAATTACAAATAACACTCTTGTTGTCGATGTCTCGTTTTGAGTGCGCTTGTTTGAATTTTTGTTTTAAGCACACTTTATGCACAGACAGGCTATTCTGGACTGGACCTACAGTTTAATGTGGGATCCGAACCGCTGGCTGTATCTTCAAAGCTTGTTACATCATTTAATTTTACTTCGCTTTTCTGCTAATCACAAAGATGATGTGTGATGATATGATGAAATACATGAAGGGAGACTCAAAAGAACCCGCATGGCCACACCGGGATTCGAACCCGGGACCCCTGGCGTCGTAGCACACTTTGCTACGTACTCCGCCACGTAGTTCGGTCGGTGTCGGAATGACACGGACAATATAAATGAAGCATCGGAAGATGCAAAAGTGAATAGAAACCAGCAAAGGGGTGATCAGTGAGAAGGTTGTGGGGTTATTCAGTAATTAATTAGTCTGTGTACTCGGTTCGGATGGCTGCTTGGTCTGCGCTGCAAACGGGGAGTTAGAGAGCGAGAGAGGAGGGGGGATATTTGTTTCCCTTGCCCCCTCCCCTTTTTTCAGATCGATATCATTAACCAGGAGATATTCGGAGAGAAGGAGTCGATGCTTAAGTCTCCGAAAACTGTGAAATTGAATAAACAAATTTAAAGGTTGGATTTCTAGAACTTCCCTTTGACGAAGATTAATTAGAGAGTTCAGAAATGAAATCAAGAGAATTCTGCTAATTTTGAGGTTTGAGTCCTCTTCGACCAGTTCTTTTCGCTCTGCGTTGTAGAGCAAGGAAAAGGAACATTTGACAATTGACAGTAATTGTAATGCAGAAACATACCTAGGAAGAGAATTTTGGGTTGGACAGGTTTGTACCTTTTTCGATTTAAATACTATTTTTCATTCTTCCATTCATATATATATGTCATTGTACTGACCCAGTGGCGGATCCAGAATTTGCAGTCGGGAGGGGCGAATTTCAGCCTTGTACATCACCTCACCGAGAACCAATTCTCTCCTACGCTGTTTTATGTAAACAATATATTATACTGTATTCAATAACCAAGCTGACTTCCATGTTCTAGAGAATCTATCTTGCAAAAATAGGGTTATTACATAAACTTCAACGGATCATCTTAATGTTTCACTTTACCAAATAACAATTACAATTTTGATAACTTCAATGGAACTCATACGTCACTATTTAAAATTTTCATATATTGATTATTGATATTATATTGCCACTTATTGATCTACAGTCTTTCGTTTCTTTTCCGTTCCCATGCTCAAAATGTGTATAGAAATTTTTACATCGTAATTTTACATTATCAATAATTAAATATACATCATATTAATGCAACAACATTTTTCAAAATATAAGAAAATAGAAATTGATAATAACATAAATATATCATCATGCGTATTAAACACAAAATTAAACAATAAATAATAAATTAAGTAAATGAACATCTTTGGGTCCGTCACACACTCCGCCACGGGGGCGGCACTTTGGTTAATAGAATTTTACTAGTATTCTCCAAAAATATATTCCTAATTTAGCCCAGTAAACGAAGGATTTTTGTTGGAACTAATTAGGTGAAAGCTGAATATTGGTGTATTGTTAGACTATCATAAGAAGATATGTATTTTCCCAAAAGTCCCCGCCCTCCCCACGTAGCTCCCCCCCTCCTCTACGACTCACTGAACATTCAATATACAGTGTTTTAGTAAAACGTCCATATCTCTTAAACTAGTGAACCTATCGGGACGTTCTATCTTTAATTTCAGTGCCAACATTACTCTCTACAAATTTGGTTCTCTTCATGTTTTAAATATTCCCAATGGTTTTTGAGTATTTTTAGACAAAATGAACGAAATGTAAATTTACACATTTACTTTTTATTTTTGGCACTGTAAATTCGTTATGATTAATAATGTTGGAAAATTATCCGAACAAAAGTTGTAGAGGATAAAAGTATCCTTAATTTGATACCAAGAATGATAAGCTTGCTACTAAACTTTGCCGTGTAGCGAGTAAAGTTTGAACATACGCGCGCGGTTTTACTCCCTATGTGAGCTTCCCTTATACTCAGGCTGTCTCCCGCAAAAATTGAGTTAGTTAGTGTACTGAATTCACACATTTTGATGTATTTTCTTCATATGTGCTACATTCAAACAATATTTTTAATAATTTGTAATATTTCTAAGTAGTCCATGTGCTGTAGACGGATAGAATATACAATTTTAATTGTCTAATTTTGAAATTAAAATTACCCGCATTACTTACCTCAGTAAAATATCAGTCTTGTCTGTCATTCTCAAACTATACACATGATTGTTTCAAGTACTATTTAGTAGCCAGTTACAATCTGTATCTGGAGTCTGTGGAGCAGCGTCGCGCCCCACACGATGATGGAGAAGGGGAGGAAGCGAGTGAACTGGAAAAAACAGTGTAAGCTGCTGCAAACAACTGGTAGCTTCAGCCACGTTTCCCTCCATGCACTCACACACTCATTGGTCAAACCCTCTCGAGTCCTACCTGCGCAGAGGACTTTTTGTATTTGGCACTCAAAGCTCAAACTAGTTGATACAAGGATAGAAAAATGACCCTAATAGAGAACTGTTGCGGATTGTATCGGCCGCTGTTGTTAATAATAATCAAATACAACCAAGAGATGGTTCATAGATTAATCCATTTCACTGGAATCAACAAGGTTTGGAGGAGAAGGAATAGAGCCTGAAACTCTTAAACCTTCTACAAAAGAGCAAGGCAGATAATTAGTTATTACTCTGTGCAGATCCATTGCTATAACTAATGCGATAATATCAGCTTCCAGGCAATGGTCGTTTCAATTGAAATTTCACTGACATTTTCGTTACATTGGCTGTATGGATGGTTGGGTAGCATAGTGGTTTGACACCTGGTTGTGGCACATGGTGGTTCGGATCCCACTTGAAACTGTAGGTTGCTGCGTGGTTTTAACGCACACAGGTGTAAAATGGAAATATATATATGTAAAAGTTTGAATGTTTGTAAATGCTCTTGTCAAGGTTGCTTTTTGCCAGGTAACCAGGAAATTCAACGTTGATTTCCCTCAACGGGTTTCTTGTTCCAAAGGCAAACAAAAGGGCCACTGGTTTCAGAGATATTCATGATTTATTGAAACACTGCTGGTTGAATGTTTAGGGGGAAGCTCCAAGGGGGGGGGGGGGCTTTTTGGAAAATACATCTCTCATGTATTTCCGACAACCCTCTATTTTTTTGCCTTCGTTTCCTGGGCTAAATGGATTAGTCTAATCTAATGCAGTACATATTGCCATACAAATCCTTGCCGATTAGTCTATTTTTTTCAGGAAAGGGAGGGAGGTAGTTTACTAATGAAATCCACAGCCCTATTGGCTATCCCAGATCACGCGCCCTTGTTGCGCCCCTGAGTAGTGTTTTTAAAACTGTCACCCGCTCATATTAGCAAACCTTATAAACTTCGCCACTAAATCATTCCTGAATCTTTTACGCGTACAAACACGACCATAAGTGAGTTTCACTTTTTAATCCTTGCAGTTTGGCAGCCCGAATCGCACAGCAGATTGTACCATTGCATACCATTCCGGGATTTCTTTTACTGTAAATAAGAACACGAAAAGGAAGTTTGGAGAAAGAACGCCCGTTGGCACAGGATACTGTACTGTGTATCAACTGTTTGATCTCTTCTCTTTCCTTTTTTTGTTATGTAGTGTCGCTTTTTTGCCACTTTTGGCCAATCGCGACGATGAGGATGAGTGATGATATGATGAAATTGATCAAGGGACGCTCACAAAGAACAACCTGGCCGAGATTCGAACCCAGGACCCCTGGCGTCGTAGCCACGAATGTCGGCTACTGTGTTTATAGTATTTGACTTCCTTTCTTCTTGGGTTCTGGTTTACTTCATTTCCACTGCGGGCTAGACCGAGAATGAATGAAGCCCTGCCTCCATCCCCTTCCTATGTGTCGTCACGCCATACGGGAGAGATACACCTTTTAATTACTGAAATATGCCAATGACTTTAAGCAACCAATTAACAGACTTGGATGATATTTGAGGCGTTTTAAAATATTTTCCATTTTTATTCACTATATGCAACTAATAAGCATGTTAACTCTCAACAAGACGAATAATAATAATAATAATAATAATAATAATAAAAGTAAACAGAAATGGCATGACAGTAAAATCAGACTGGTAAGCGATTCTTAGATTTGTTTGCGGTTTGTCTGAAGACGAATAGGACAAGCAACATAAATCGTTATTGTTGTAGGAAATAACAACCAATGAAAACCTACCGGAGAGCAAACTTTCACAAATCCTCCAACAAATCAGAAAACGCTCTCAAAACTTGAAGAGCGCATTGCATTGTGGACATTTCGAGACAAATGGCAACCTTACAAGTGAGCAACAGACTTCTTCCACAAGCTCAACTCTCCCTGATTTACGTTGCCCAAACTCTTCCGAACATCGGAAACTTGTGGGAATATCTGCATAACGTAGGTGGGGACCGTGGGAATATCTATGACGTCAACTTGAAGCTCCGTTTGATTAGTTGCCTTCTATTCCCCTGTAGATGGCTCTGTCTCCACCTGTAGCCTCGCCACCAACTTTGCTTCTTTCTGTAAACCCACTTCGGATTGGAGATTCAACTCGAAATCCAAGAATTTCCACCAACGAACGTAGCTCTAGTTTCTAACATTTTACAGGATCGATTTAATATAGTTAATATTAATTTCTGATAACGAAGAACGGGATAAAAATATAAATAAGTAGCTAAGTGAAAAAATTAAGTGTGAAGGAAATAACCGTGAAAGGAATTAACTGCGGAAGGAAAACCGTAAAAGCAACTCACTGTAGAAGGAATAACCGTGAAAAAATTAACTGCGGAAAGAATAACCGTGAAATGAATTAAATGCGGAAGGAATAACTGTGAAAATAATTAAATGAGAGAGGAATAATTAAAAATAATTAACTGCGGGAGGAATAACCGTAAAAGGAATTACGTCCAGAAGGAATGACCGTGAAAAGAATTAACTGCGGAAGGAATACCTGTGAAAAGAATTAAATGCGGGATAAATAACTGTCAAAAGGATTAACTACGGAAGGAATAACCGTAAAAAGAATTAACTGCGGTAGGAATAACCGTAAAAAGAATTAAATGAGGGAGGAATAAGTGTCAAAATAATTAACCGCGGAAGGAATAGCCGCGTAGGAAATTAAGTCCAGAAGGAATGACCGTGAAAGAATTAACTGCGGAAGGAATAACTGTGAAAAAAATTAAATACGGGATAAACAACTGTCAAAAAGATTAACTGCGGAAGGAATAACCGCGAAAAAACTTAACTGCGGAAGGAATAACCGTGAAAATAATTAACTGCGGAAGGAAATTCCGTAAGAGAAACTTACTGCAGAAGGATTAGACGGGAAAATAATTAACTGCGGAAGGAATAACCGTGAAATGAATTAAATGCGGAAGGAATAACTGTGAAAATAATTAAATGGGGAGGAATAACTGCCAAAATAATTAACTGCGGAAGGAATAACCGTGATAAGAATTAAGTCTAGAAGGAATAACCGTGAAAAGAATTAACTGCGGAAGGAATAACTGTGAAAAGAATTAAAAACGGGATAATAACTTTCAAAAGGATTAGCCGTGAAAGGAATTAAGTCCGGAACAAATAACCAAAGATAAGTTCGAAAGGAGTATTGCGAACATGATTAAGTGTGGTAACTGCGAAAGGGATTAACTACAAAAGGAAAAACTTATTAATTCAAGATTAATGGCGAACAGAATAACCCTTCATATACGCCGAAGTGCTAAATAAATACCTGGAATATATTAAGTGCCACATACACAACCGGGAAAATGATTAAGCGTTAAAGGAACATTTGAGATTTAGATTAGGCACAAGAGAAGTAACTATGAAAACAATTAGGTGCGAGAAGAATTAACTGCAAAAAGTATTAATTGGAAAAGGAATAAAGCGTGAATGGAATAACAGTGAAACTCGAAAGGAACAAGGCATATCCGTGAAAGGATTATACAATAGTATAGAACGAAAGAACCATTTATGTTTACTTAATCGAGCATATAACAATCATTCGTATTTCGACATTACACAAAATATGCGTTTCTCATACGAGCATAGACGAGTTCATATTCCTCAGCGTCACACCACACTGCGAGTTCAATTGGTTAATTTTGGTCTGCGTAAAAGTAAATTTTCCGAGAGAGGAAGATAGTGAATGGATAAAAAGTAATTACGTTTTAATTAAAGACCAACTTGGGTAATTGTTTTTCGCTAATTGCACACTCGGCTGACAAAGGAAGAGAGAGGCAACGCAGCTTGATTAACTTCTCGTCTAATCAACGACATGGAGTTTAACATTTAATTTAACCACAATTGTACTCACTCCACAATAGATAGTGCGCCATCAAAGTTACAAAGCCTCTTTATTGTTTGTGTACTATATCAGTTTCAGGACAGTGTTAGGTAATGGTGGCTCAAAAGAACAGAATATAATCTCCACTAGTTCGTCACCAGTTTGCAACACTGCAGGAAGGTGGTGCGTTGTGTGGAAATGCACAATACACCATAGCAGTGTGAAGAGGTCATAATAGTAACGTGACCATAACATGGTAGAAACAGCTTACCACACTCCGAGACAGAGGCGCAACCACGAATTTTTGTTTGGGGGGGCGGGCAAGTACCAGGATAAACGTACCAATAACAATAATAATTTTAATAATAATAATGCTAATATTAATAATGTTAATAATAATAATATTATTATTGTAAATAATTTCTCTTATTTTACTTCGCTTCTTATGCCACTTTTGGCTAATTTGCGAAGATGGGGATGAGTGATGATATGATGAAATTGATGAATGTACACTCACAAACATCCATGCCCAAGCCGTGATTCGAACCCGGAACTAACATTTTTATTATTATTATTATTATTAGTAGTAGTAGTAGTAGTAGTAATAGTAGTAGTAGTAACAAAGACGTTATTACCCTCGAAAATTATGCAAAAAGGGGGTAAAAGTTGGTGCTAAAGCATTTGTGTTCGAACAAACGATTTGAATTATTTTTTGAACACGTTCAATTTCACATTAATAATGGAAGACAAGCATACAAACTATTTTTGAAAGACAGAAAATGTTTGATAAATGCATTCCAAATATAATTATTCTTTACATTAACATGTATAACTTTCAAGCACGATAGGCTATGTGTTTCACACATATGCAACATGGACACTAAATGCATTCTCTCACACACAACTTTTGTGCCTCCCCCATGGTGTAGTGGTAACATTGTCGCCTTGTGATCAAGGGGTCCCGAGTTCGATACCCGGTGGAGGCACAGTGATTCGGATCCCACTTTATACTGTAGGTCCAGTCGCGATTAGCCTTTTTGTGCCTAAAGTCGACTTAAAAACACAAATCAATCAATCAATTTTAGAACTTTTTTTCACTTAGATTGTTCGGCGCCCAGGACCGACACCCACCGTTTCCTAACGACGGTCCTGAACTTGATAAGAGCAAGAAAAGAAGGGAATGTGAGCGAAGCGATCAAAAAAAATATGAATAGTGTTTTTATTTGCATAAAATTTGAAGTTGTGGGCGGTAATTGCCCCCTGCAGATACATTTGGCCGTCAATGTTTGACCCCCCTAGGACTCATTTCCGTCCAAGGTTGGGGAGACTATGCCCACCATGTGGTTGCGCCACTGCTCCGAGAACTATAACCACTTCTACAACCAACGGCTAAGACAATAGTAGGCAAATTTATTCCTTTTAATTTTACAACATGTGTTGTTTCAAGGAGAGGAATTCTGTTGGTGCAAAGTATATGTTCTCCTCTGCTTATTGAGTGTAGTGCTGCCTCCTAGAGGAAGAAGAAGCAAACTTCTGTTGCCATGGGCGTATATATAGTTCACGTAAGGGGGTGGGGTTCAACTTTTGGTATGATTAGGGTTGTTTTATTTCTACAGTGAAAATCCAGGGCACTGCTGACCAGAAGCTTGTTGGGAAGCGGGGGAGGGGAAGGTGCTGGACCCGACAAAGTTGTGTGTATGTAGTCACGAAGTCACGCTACTTAGTATTGATACTTTTCTGTTCATCTTGTGACAATCAACTTGAGAATGCTACGATATTTACCAGGTTTTCTTGCACTGCGTTTTCAAAAACTAAATTTCTTTAAGAAGACTCGAGGGAAAAAAATGATAACTGATTTGACAGTCCCAGTGTAGTTTCTTATCGCAGAAATTCCGAAACTTTCAGGAAATTGCAAACATTTGGTCTGCAGTCCCATCTGGTGTGTGAAATTACGTAATTTCCTTCCCATCCATATCTCGTCCTATACGTCTCGAATTTACGAAAATAAAATAAGTCTGACTAATTTTTTATGAACAAGCGGATAGAACAGGTAATCTGGTAATTTTACTGAACCAAAAACGGGGGTTTGGACCCGTTGAACCCCTCCCCCCCTTAAATACGCTTATGACTTTTGCTATGTGCAGACGGAATGTGGAACATAGTTTCGTTATAATGCAAAGTGTTGGATTGTTCGTGAGTTTTCTTAACAGATGAAGTTTATCTTGTTGCATGTGTTTGCATTGCACAACTTTATGGCGCAGTCGGTAGAATCTTCACGTATACAGCTCCACGGTGTCCTAGGACTGAAGGTGAGGAATGAGGCTGCAGGAAGACAGACGCTCCTCCTTTCTTGAAACCTAGGCGCAACCACAACAAGGCTTACAGGACATTTTCACCTACCGAAATCGTATGGGTTCAATCACCGAACCATTAGTCACCTAACTTCAAGGAGGCAGATATTGTAGAAAGGTTGAGTGGAAATCACCTTTATCAAGTTTGCTTTGCCGATGGGACTTGGCGAGTAGTACATTCACGTTGGATACATCACAGAATACACCGACAAGAAAACAGTCCAGAAGCCTGGGATAAGAGTCCACCCGGACCAGAAGGTGCTGCTGGGGATCAAAATTTGGACTTCAAGAATACCTCACCACAACCAGACGTCTGTGGAAATAAACCCCAAGACGCTGACGCTGCTCCACGACCGAGATCCGCATCGACTCCTCATATGCCTAGGAGGTCGACCAGGGTTAAAGTACCCCCTGATAGATACCGTTACCTTCATTAATTATTCTTTTTGTAACTCAGAGAGGAATGTAGTGACAGATATGGTTACCTTCGTTAATTCTTTGATAACCTTGGAGGAATGTAGTGCTGCCTCCTAGAGGAAGAAGAAGCAAACTACTGTTGCTATGTAATAATCTGTGCAAACAAGACGGAGTGTGCAACGTAGTTTCGTTATAATGTAAATTGTTACGATGTTTTGAACTGTCTTAATAAATGCAGTTTTCTTGATGATGCATGTGTTTACATCGCACAACATTGACATTTTATTTTCAATTCTTGGTCATCGCATTCAGGCCTGTAGCCATAATTTTACTTCGGGGAGGGCTCATTCCTTATGAGCAGCCGCCATCCAAAGGCGAAAAAGTGGGGGTAGTAACCCTAAAGACGAATTTCTCAATATGTTACAACTTATTGTACAAGATGTTTAATCCTGCTAATAAAGTAAATTAATTACCACTATTTCCAACATAACATTTGTAGGATTTCGAGTGGGCTTCAGATCCCTGAGCCCCTCCCCCCACGGCTACTTGCCTGATCACATTGTAGAAATCAGACTGAATGGAAATGGTTATGGTTTTGCCGCTGGGTGTACCATTGCAACAATGAAACATATAGAATCTTACTATGTTCACAGATTATATACTGTTACCTGAGGAATTTTAGACAAAATAGCCCACTAGAACTTGAAAATTAGTTGAGTTACTTTAGACTTCCCGTAATAACACACTGAAGTCGCCAACAATCGCATGCGTTGTCTCCAAATGGTGACCATGAAAGTACAGTGTCTCTCAAAAGTTTTAGGACAACGACATTTTAAACTAGGGAACCCAATTTACACAAAGCGTTGGTGGGTTGCGTGTAGAGTTAGGCTCAATTTCAGGGTTGCCACATGCACAATAGATATTTATAAAATACGCGAAAGAAATAAAAACAAAGACGTGAGAGAAAACGAAAGGTGACAAAGGAGAGGAAAAAGAGAGAGCGAAAGGAGAAGAGGAAAAGTAGAGGAGAGAAGAAAGAGAGGATAGACGAGGAGAGGAGATGTAGTGAGGAAAATGGAAAAAGATTCTAGGAGAGATGAGGAAAATGGAGCGAAGATGAGAGAAGAGGAGAGTGGAGAGTAAAGTAAAGGAGAGAAAAAGAGAAGAACGAAAAGAAGAGGAGAAGAGTGCAGTGGAGTCGGAAATCTAAGACAGGAGAAGAGATACGAGGTGGAGATGAGTGGGATGGAGATAAGATGCGAGAAAAGTAGGGAAGGCGATATGAGATAAAAGCAGAGCGAGCAGAAGGAGGGGAGAGGAGAACGAGAAGAGAAGAACAGAAGGGACTGAAGAGAAGAGTTAGTTGCAGAAAATATCGTACCAGCGTCAAGAATTGATACATTGGTCAAATTATCGACATGAAACATTCAATAACATTTTGAAATGTATTAGATCGGTTCGAAATGCCTTTTGACTTAGTTCAGAGCAAGGTAAAATCTTCCATGTAAGATCTTTGATTTTACCTGCGATTATACCACTAAAAACATGAATGTAATTTGAATATTTATAAGAATTATCCAATTTTGGTCCACTTCTCGGTTCGTTGAAATGAAGACTTTGCAATTTAATATTTCCCCTCCCCCATCGTTAATTCCAAACTGAATCATTCCGTTCCACACGGCGTGGACAATGAACACAATGGGATAGGTCTAAAACTTATTAAAATTTTCTGCCACCGGAAGGGTTTGAACCTACGACCATCAGATTGACAGTCCTGGACAGTAAACACTACCCTACAAGCTTTCGCTCCTAGAAGTAAGTAGAAGGAGCTGACCAATGTGAAATGTAGATGCAACTCTCCTCCTACATGTAATGTGCAAACAATACTTGTTTGTAACAAAGAAAACGAAGGTAGTACGACTCGGCGAAAACATTTAATGGAGAATTGCACATGATGAAAACTTTTCAATCGATATTTGCGGAAGTATCCTTGCATTGAACTCGTGTGGGAAAGGGGTAAAATTAGTATGTCCTGAATTGCCACAAATATAAATAGTTATTTCATTAATATTTGTCAATGTCTTTGAAGCAGTACACAATTATCGTTAGAGTATCATAATTCACGATCTTATACATGAAAATATCCCTTTTAATGTGTGTCAATTCATTTATTTGTTTATTTTTTATAAATTCCATATGCAGAACAATGTAGCCACTATACACTGCTATTACAAATAATGTTACCATGCTCTTGTTTATAATAAAAGGAGAATTAAAAAAAAAAAACACCTAGTATGGAGGATCGAACCTGGGACCGCTGGCAGCCCAATCGAGAACTCTAACCACTATACCACGCCCTTACCTTCGATTGGAACAACAATTTTTAAGTATTCTGTCCCTCCAATATTGTAAATGTCGTTGGGTATACATGTAGTTGACCTTTTACTTTAATTTTGAATTGCTTTCTTGTAGTATAGCAGATATCTTCGAGAAATAATTTTCGAAGTTATGAAGAAAAACTAGAATATTGGTAGTTGCGAAAATGCGAGTTATTTCTTCTAACTTATTATTGTGATTAGACATTATTAATGGAAAATATCTAGAAGCTTGAACATTGCAGGACGATGTTCTTTTCCTGAGATACTGCAACAGACGAAATGCTTGTTTACTGACGCAAGTGTCGTGTTCAGAACAGTCTTATGAAATGTAGTTGCTGTTGCGTAAGGTAACACGAAATAATTACACCGTTTGCGAACTACCAAACGTTATACGTAAACAGGCGGAAAATTTTATTCATAAAATCACTTCATATTTGACAGTATTAGTCAAGAGAGACTCGTGGGACACTGTGTTAATGTGCTGGAGTAAATACTTCTTATTTTTCTTCCTCGATGAAGAACAATTTTTAAACTAGAGTAACAGACGTTCTGCTCTTTTATATTTCTTTTAAATTCTTCCACATTCCTTTCATTCATTCGGTTAAAAATAAATAATAATATTGCTTGCATTTCTGTCATTGACTTAGACCAGGCCCATACGTAGGATTTCTTTGAGGGAGGGCCCAGACCCAAATATATATATATATATATATATATATATATATATAAGAGAGAGAGGGCCTGTTGCGCAAAGGATTATTATTATTATATATGAGAGAGAGAGAGAGAGAGAGAGAGAGAGAGACAGATATTACAAAATAGTTCAAATAGTGCGAGCGCCATTGAAAAGTCATGATAGTTCTATGTTTAGAAAATAATATATTTATAAATTAAATGTTGCGTACTAGGAATTATTATTACAATAAAGAACATGTCTAATTGTGTGTTAAGAATAAAGAGACATTCTCGCATCACGATTGCAGTTCGAAAAAGTCGGGACAGGGATTGAAAGTAACGCACTGTCCTGACTAAATCGGTGAATCGGACGTCTGGTAGCCTTGCATCAATGATTATAAAACTAAAACCACCCAATATTGCAGCTTGAAGACTTTTGCGCAAGGAACAGATTCGTTTATGTAAGAACAAAATTGAAATTTTTACACATTTCTAATATCGACGATGTTATTTTCGTAGTTATTGATAGGTTCACATTTAAATATTTTTTCGGGGTTCGAGGGGGCATGGCCCCCATGCTCCCCCTGGGTACTGGCCTGACGTAGACAGTGGGAGATAAATTTTGGAGAATCTTTCTATTAACTTTATTATTTACATCCACCTTATGCTCAGATAGGTTTATTGACAATCGTGAACTTTTCGTTTAATATTTGGTTTTAAACGACAGGAGAATATTGGTCAAATTTCCTTTCGTGCTCTTTTGAGAGAATATATACTTCTACAATAGCAATCGCGTTCGGAAACGGTGAAAGAAAAATGACTTGGTTTTCAAAGGCAGACAAGCTTGGTAACGTAGCTTGCTGGCGTTCAAAGTGACTCACTCACGCTATTCAAGGCCGCTTCTTATCGCAAAACGCACCCAGCAAGTTACAAGTGACCAGAGTCGAATTTGAAAGAGAATGTGAAGAATGATAGATTTCATCAGAGGCGGCTAGGTGGGCACTAGCTCAACATGCAATAGTTTAAGTGATAATTTCTGACAAACAGAAACCTTATTGAATAAGTATTGGGATAGTAATACGTGTATCCGCTCCTTTTTAACAATGTAAGCTCGAAGACAATCTGTATTCAATTTGTTTATATTGGCAAATTCGTCAAGCGGAGGTTGTTATAAGGAACTATTTCGTAGTTGTTCAGGTAACCGTTATAAAATTACAAATAAAGTATATTCACAAGCTTAGATATACTAACAACGAAGAAATAAATTCAGAGTTAAATTTCAAATGCATGTGTATAGAGTAATTCTAGAAGTACAGAGCTATATCAGAATATTGAACTTCTTTTTGCAGGATAACGTTTACAATATTCACGCGACAGAATAATTAAGAACTCCAAGGGAAACAAGCCTCTAGATATTTTCCATTAATAATGTCTAATCACAATAATAAGTTAGAAGAAATAACTCGCATTTTCGCAACTACCAATATTCTAGTTTTTCTTCATAACTTCGAAAATTATTTCTCGAAGATATCTGCTATACTACAAGAAAGCAATTCAAAATTAAAGTAAAAGGTCAACTACATGTATACCCAACGACATTTACAATATTGGAGGGACAGAATACTTAAAAATTGTTGTTCCAATCGAAGGTAAGGGCGTGGTATAATGGTTAGAGTTCTCGATTGGGCTGCCAACGGTCCCAGGTTCGATCCTCCATACTAGGTGTTCTTTTTTTTAATTCTCCTTTTTTTATAAACAAGAGCATGGTAACATTATTTGTAATAGCAGTGTATAGTGGCTACATTGTTCTGCATATGGAATTTATAAAAAATAAACAAATAAATGAATTGACACACATTAAAAGGGATATTTTCATGTATAAGATCGTGAATTATGATACTCTAACGATAATTGTGTACTGCTTCAAAGACATTGACAAATATTAATGAAATAACTATTTATATTTGTGGCAATTCAGGACATACTAATTTTACCCCTTTCCCACACGAGTTCAATGCAAGGATACTTCCGCAAATATCGATTGAAAAGTTTTCATCATGTGCAATTCTCCATTAAATGTTTTCGCCGAGTCGTACTACCTTCGTTTTCTTTGTTACAAACAAGTATTGTTTGCATATTACATGTAGGAGGTGAGTTGCATCTACATTTCACATTGGTCTGCTCCTTCTACTTACTTCTAGGAGCGAAAGCTTGTAGGGTAGTGTTTACTGTCCAGGACTGTCAATCTGATGGTCGTAGGTTCAAACCCTTCCGGTGGCAGAAAATTTTAATAAGTTTTAGACCTATCCCATTGTGTTCATTGTCCACGCCGTGTGGAACGGAATGATTCAGTTTGGAATTAACGATGGGGGAGGGGAAATATTAAATTGCAAAGTCTCCATTTCAACGAACCGAGAAGTGGACCAAAATTGGATAATTCTTATAAATATTCAAATTACATTCATGTTTTTAGTGGTATAATCGCAGGTAAAATCAAAGATCTTACATGGAAGATTTTACCTTGCTCTGAACTAAGTCAAAAGGCATTTCGAACCGATCTAATACATTTCAAAATGTTATTGAATGTTTCATGTCGATAATTTGACCAATGTATCAATTCTTGACGCTGGTACGATATTTTCTGCAACTAACTCTTCTCTTCAGTCCCTTCTGTTCTTCTCTTCTCGTTCTCCTCTCCCCTCCTTCTGCTCGCTCTGCTTTTATCTCATATCGCCTTCCCTACTTTTCTCGCATCTTATCTCCATCCCACTCATCTCCACCTCGTATCTCTTCTCCTGTCTTAGATTTCCGACTCCACTGCACTCTTCTCCTCTTCTTTTCGTTATTCTCTTTTTCTCTCCTTTACTTTTCTCTCCACTCTCCTCTTCTTTTCGTTCTTCTCTTTTTTTCTCCTTTACTTTACTCTCCACTCTCCTCTTCTCTCATCTTTGCTCCATTTTCCTCATCTCTCCTAGAATCTTTTTCCATTTTCCTCACTACATCTCCTCTCCTCGTCTATCCTCTCTTTCTTCTCTCCTCTACTTTTCCTCTTCTCCTTTCGCTCTCTCTTTTTCCTCTCCTTTGTCACCTTTCGTTTTCTCTCACGTCTTTGTTTTTTATTTCTTTCGCGTATTTTATAAATATCTGTTGTGCATGTGGCAACCCTGAAATTGAGCCTAACTCTACACGCAACCCACCAACGCTTTGTGTAAATTGGGTTGCCTAGTTTAAATTGTCGTTGTCCTAAAACTTTTGAGAGACACTGTACAACTGCACTCTGCATAGAAAAGTCGAGCATCTACTAGTGTTAATCCAATGCACAATGTGAGGTACAATAATATTTCAGTATAGGAAATTCATGATTGCAATTCGACTATTTTCTGAGCCATGGAGAGTTCGATTCAATATCAATTTCTGTTTTACGTCGCTTTTCTGCCTCTCTAGGTTAATCGTAACGTTCAAGGTGAATCATGAGATGATGATCCAAACACACATCTTTGCCTTACTCACAACTCTAGCACAATATAACCCTCCAGCCGAATGGCAAGTGTGATAAATGCATGGTTGCATAAGGTGGTTTTTACCGTTTACAGTTTTGTTGAGCGTTGCTTGAAAAAAAAAGTGCAATTTAAGCTTTCACGTGTATTTCTGGACCGACCTTGTAACAAAAAACGAAGCGCGGAGTTCCCAAAATAGTCACTTAACAACAAACAGCGCTGTCAGCGCCTTTATTGACCGGAATTAAAAACATTCTCCTTTTAACAGCCTGTCCTTGATTACGTCATCCTAATTTTTTTAGTGTTTGCCCTAGCGGTTGAGGAAGTGCTAACGTGTTTCTTGCACAACGTGAACAGCTCGTTTTGTGGGACGAGCACCGTGTTCACAAAAATGCCGGTTCTTGTGTGATCTTCTGTTTCTCAGAATGTTGGACTTAATATGTGGAAGTAGTTCAAGGATTCCGCTCAGCTGTGCAAGCTTTGTTTTTTCGTTTCCTCCTTTTCGGAACCACCAGAACCTCATGTAGAACACTGTGAACATGTAGGCTCCACACTTCATCCGAAACGCGCTGTGTAAAAAGATGTGGCGTCAAGTTTACTTCCGGTAAGAAGGGCTTTAAAAATTATGCACGCTTCAGTTGGCAAAAGCAATGCGTGGCTAACAGTGTGACATTTGCCATTATGAAATGCAGTATCTTATAGTTTAAAACTTAAAAACATTTTTCTTGAGTGCATGTCTGCAGTCCAAACTATCCGCGACCTCTAATGTAATCTTTCCACTAACTTCTCACTACAAAATGTGAGTTTACGAAGACAGGTTGTAAAGAATATGTCTGAATGTATACAATATGCAAGAATCATGTAAAGACAAGAAGCTATAACAATGTGAAATATGTGGTTCTAAGTTTGGCCATAGTGTACGAGTTGGACCACAAGATGGCTCCATGATTCAGACTTCCCTGCTGTCCCTCATTTCTTCTATCTGCGGTTGTCAGTGCTTTTAGCTATACATCATGGGCGTTGGAACGGGGAGTCAGCGGACCCCTTTGAAAATTGGCATCTTTCATTTCAAGTTACAAAGAAAGAAAGCTTGTTATTGTTATTGTTAATAACAGAAATAAAGCTGAATTAGTTAGTATTCGAACAGAATAACGATGTAAAAAATGTGTGAAGTCGAAGAAATTGAGTGTAATATACAGAAACCAGGTTATGATTTGTTCATGTTCTGCATACATTCCAAAGAATAAATGGTTTCACGTGTATCTGCATCGGCCGGATATCAAGGGTTAAAGATCACTTCATTATTTGCTTTAACATTTAAGGTGGTTTTTGTTTTATGCCACTTTCGACTATCGCGATGACAAGGGTGAAGGATGAATGGATGAAATGGATAATGGATGAAATGGATAATGGATGAGTGGACAATCACAAACACACATGGACACGGTGTTTCTGTTCTAAAAATGTTTGATTGGATTAGGAATGGATTGGATTGGAATTAAAATTTTATGGCTGCGTCAGCACTGAGGCTATTTTGCACCCGTCACACTATAAGGGGTCCAGCCCCTTATCATAACTATATCTGAAAACTAAAATGTCCTTACCTTGGTTAAAAGCTGAGGCTAAAAAGGGCGCTCAGCACAAATAAGGACAATACACAGGACGATATAGAATTATACTGGCCATGGGGCCAGTCGCCAGAGCCTCGTTAGTCTGCAGTCGAGGGTGTACTATGTGGAAGTGAGATTGACTATTGGGTGCACTACGTGGAAGGAGCACCCCTTACACACCGTTTGATTGGATTAATTTCACTTATTTACTTCTCTTATCTGCAACTTTAGGCAGATTCGAAGCCGGGATCCCTGGTGTCGTAGCACGCTGTGCTAACCACTCCTCCCTCCTCCATAGAGGTCGTCGGGAGTTTTCGATATGATCTAAAGTTCAAGATATCCGCAAGGAACTTCGGGATAGTATTCTTGTTCTTCTACAAAAAGTAGACTCGCTTCGGAACGTGCTTTGGTCTGAAGCACATCCCGATGTCTCGTAAATATTCAAAGCAGGCGATTGGCTCCAGCAGAGACAAACAAACATCGCTGCACGCATTGGAATCATTCGTGAAGGACGTAGACCATGGAGCCTCGTACAGATCATGAAGAGAGGGGCGTCCCTTTCCCCCTGTTTTCATTAGGCCCCTCCGTGGCGGCTTCCTCTCTCCCAATTGAAGGGAATTGCCCGTACCACGGAATCCAAATGGGTTTATGAGGAACGTCCTGCAACGATAAACGGGCCATCACTCCTGCGAACATCGACTGCGATTCAACTTTGCACAGGGAACATACTGGGAATCCAAGATGGCTCGATAACAGGTAATGAACAGGCATTCGCCAACCAGAAATGACGTCAAGTGTGAAAAATATAAGTTGAAACATTATCAGAAGTGCCCTAATTTCATGACATTCTTAACCAAAGTCGAAATTTGTGCTCAGGCTAATCGGGACTGGATTTATTGCCTGAGTGGTGTGATTTATCAAAATATCCATACCGTAGATCACCAGAGTCCTTGGCCACAGCCCCTGCCCAATGAAACTAGCACCCTGCCAGATTGTTGTGTGATGTGGGTTGCTTGTCTCTAAGGGATTGCAGGTAAATCCCTAACACATTTCTACTCCGTGCTGTACAACCAGAGTTCACGGTGTCTACGATAAACCAAAATTCAACTAAGAAAGAAAGCAAAGCTCGACCGTGAAGATGTAGCTGTAGTAGAATAGTAGAATACTGTAGAGTGCCGCAAGTTGGCGTAACACAACACCGCATCGAGTGTTATATAACACATATTTGGTGTTGTGTGACAACCAATGGTGCAACAAGACACCAAAGATGGCGCTGAACAACACTAATTCCGCATTAAGGCTTCGCTGGAACTTTGACCTATGCCAGACAAGCAATCTTTGAAAAAAAATACTATGATATTCCCAAGTCCGAAAAAAATTACGTCTAGAGAATTCACGTGACTCTTTGTGTGGTTTGCTTTCGGTGTTGTCAGGATATTCGCAACAGTTTTGTGACTTTAAAAGCTTATATTCCAACACATATCCTGACAACAAGGAAACCAAGCCACAAGAAAATTCACGCTAGAAAGATTTGTAAGCATACAATATCATAGCTGTTTTTCAAGAGGAGAGAAGTTTTAGAAACCGGCGTCGCTGACACGGGGCGAAGGTCCAGCGCGGCTTTAACACCTAAAGGAGTGTTCTGTTACACCAAGTAAGAGTATTAATAGATCACCCTTGGTGTTATTTTACACCAGTGGTTCCCAAAATGTGCGCCGCGGCTTCCTGGCTGGTTTACAGACGAGCCGCGAAATGTTCCAATATTTATTGGATATTGATATCGCACATTGCAAACATGTGCTTATTTAGTACTTTATACATATAAAATGTTTCTGAATTTAATCGTCCCTATCGAGACAAAGAGGTTTATCTCAGTTATCTTGATTTTTCAGAAGAGCATTGTAAAGTTTGTGATCATACATTAAGATTGATTGTACTTTTGTTTTCAGGGGTACTGAAATGTGTCGAAGCATACAGATAGCTAAAGGGCCGTGCGTTTTGGTGTGTGTTTGCATTTTTGCAAATCAGTAATAATGGCTTTGTTGGCTGGAAACTTTTTTTTGAGATACGCCCCTTTGTCTCGGTAGGGACGATATGTTTACTTTTTAACTTAAGGCAAGCAACCTAACCACACTAAGTGAACGTTGCAAGTGTTAGATAGGCTTACATTCTGACTTGGGTGCCGCCTAAAAAATCTTGAAATACTAAGGGAGCAGTGAAACGAAAAAGTTTTAGAACCCGTGCTATAGGTTTGACGGTGCAAATTTTTTAGAATTTCTGATCTTTTGACTGGGCACACTGAACAGAAGGGGATCACGAACGCCTTCCTTCCAGCAAACAATTAAAGCATAAAAAAAATACTGCTTTAGTCCAAACATGCATTTTATGTGTGGTATTGGTGGCAATTAAATTAGACTGCCCCCCAGAAAATATCCCCTCGCTCACTTTCTCGTCAACCACAATCATTCTTTTTTCTGACGGCATAACGCTGAAACGGATTAGAAATATCCTTCCATTGCCAGAAAACCTTTGCCATGTAGGTACGGGCGGGACTCTGGGCTGATATTGATATGACTTACCATCATCTTTCCTGCAAAAGTTACCCCATTATCCTACGCACTGAGGCTTGCTTAATACCACAGAGAACACAAATCACAATTTCTTTTGTTTGTGAGTTCCCCGTTTCCCCCAGATGGCAGCACGATATGCATGCTTAGTCACAGTAAGTTATGAATCACTTCTCCATGGGATAGCGTGGCGGGAAAATGCGATAATCGCATCCACGAATTAATCTTGACCAGCTCGGCTTGATTCCTTCACAGCTGTCAAGAACGTCAGCTCTGATTCCTCGCTGAGCGCTCGTCACGACATCTGTCGGTCGGAGCGAAGTCAGTCAAGCATTCGAACCCTACAAATCCTTCCCTTGCGTTCAGGAATCAAGCTACGAATGAACTTCATTTATCAGTGGCGTGTTTGTGTGGAAGAGACTATGGAGCTTAAGCCTTCCGAAATGAGATTTGAATCTACTTCATATCCATGGCCGTACATAAGGGGGGGGGGTTAACGGGTCCAGAACACCTTCCATTGGTTTAGTATATATGTTGAACTAAATGTTATATCTCTAAATTGTTCAAAACATTACAATGTACACTAAGCCAATATTGATCCAAATTGTTTACGGAGAAAAGTGTATTGATTATTTTGCAGAAAAAATTACTAACAATAAATAAATAGTAATGGTTAAATTCTAACTATTTATTTATTTATTTACTTAAAGTTTCAGATACAGTACTGAAAGACCATTTTATACTGAAACTGTAGCAACAAGAAAAATAACAACAACAAAACAAGACAATACAAGATGGCAGACAAAAAAAGGAATTGTTACATGTACATTCTTAGTGATTGTCGGAAAGTGTATTCTGACAAGAAAATAACAACATTTACAGGCAGGTTATTATATAAGTGGGGGAGCCTATAGTAAAGAGACCGCGGGAATGTGAAAGAGCTTTACGTTGCGGATTGGCCGTGCGGGTACTCGTATCTGAAATTGGTTGACTAGGAATTCGGTTTTAATTTTGCCATTAATGATTTTATGCCAAAATTTCATGTCTGCTAGTTCGTGACGAGTGTGTGGTGACTGGATGTTCAAAGTAGACATAATATCTGTTTTACGGAGGTGTCTGAGAGAAGGTATTCTATGGCGAGCAATGGGGAGGAAAAAGCTGAGGACAGAATCAACCCTGGAAAGATTAGTTTTAGAAGCCATAGTACAGATGGGGGAGCAGTATTCAAGAATGAGAGAGATAAAGGATTTGAAAAATATGCTAATGGCTGATTGGTTTTGGATTTCAGGGATTTTACATCCTTGGACTGCTAACGTGAACCCCACCCGTTATCTCTATATACGGCCATAGTTATCTCTGTATGATAATCGCGACGATGAGGATGAGTGATACATTGCTGAAATAGTGATTTATCCACAAAACCTCTTACCTTGTCTCCAAATTCTCCGCAACATCCTCTTAAACTTTTCACAAAGGCCCGATTTATGGCCATTTTTGACTTCCCTTCCGAAAGGGAAATTTCCCCTTTGCAAGGAGAGAAGGGACATTCGATGCAAAATTCCGACCAGTTTGATATCTTTAATTTTTTGCTGTTACTTATTGCCACTCCTTTGAGTAAACCTGGATTTCAATTTTGTTTATTTTACGTTGCTTTTCTACACCGTCAGTAGCGATGATGAGGGCGAATAGTGAACTAACCCGATCGTTACCCGGTGGAGGCACAAGTGGTTCGGATCCCACTTTAAACTGTAGGTCCAGTCCCGATTAGCCTTACTGTGCATAAAGTGGACTTAAAACACCAACTCAAACCAAACCAAGTGAACTAACCTAAGGAATGGGTAATGAAACAACTACAATTGTACCAAGCCTGACCAGAGTTCGAACCTTGGACATGTGACCCGGTAGCGAGGAGGTCTGCTGCAGGCATGTGTGTGATAAATTTCTTTAACATTTTTCACATCTACGATCATGGGCAAACGAGAATTCTATGGTACTACTACTAATTATTATTATTTTTGTATGATTTCTCTGGAACAAGGAAAAATGGGCGAAAAGGTCCATATATTCTAGACACATCGTATATTTTCACAACGGTGTTCAGTAACCATTTATGTCCATCTTTACACTTGGGTGAGTAGACTGTACTTTTTATTTCCCCAACAAGGATGGAAGATTTTTCCTCTTTAATATACTCTGCATTTTTCCTTCCCACCTTAAAAAATTATCCGGTTTCTTCTAAATGATAAAGCTATAAATATGAATGAGGAGGCAGAGAAAGAAGCCATAATATTTTTGAGAGGAGGTAGTCATATTTGATTATGCATAAATATAATCAGACTAAAATAATGCATTCACGAAAGTAAAGAGCATTTATGTACAGTGTCTCTCAAAAGTTTTAGGACAACGACATTTTAAACTAGGCAACCCAATTTACACAAGCCGTTGGTGGGTTGCGTGCAGAGTTAGGCTCAATTTCAGGGTTGCCACATGCACAATAGATATTTATAAAATACGCGAAAGAAATATAAACAAGTATTATTGTATAAAATTATTAAAAATATCACTATTATATCGCAAATGACAAAATTCTTTCTGAAAGAAAAATATAGGTTTTCTAGTATTTCATCGCTGATGAGTCTACAGTAAGGAAAAGAGGTGAGAGGAAACAAAAGGTTACAACAGAGAGGAGAAAGAGAAAGCGAAAGGAGAAGAGGAAAAGTAGAGGAGAAGAAAGATAGGATAGAAGAGGAGAGGAGATGTAGTGAGGAGAATGGAAAAAGATTTGAGGAGAGATGAGGAAAAAGAACAAAGAAGAGAATAGAGGAGGAAAACGAGAGGAGAGGAGACGAGGAGACGAGAAGACGGAAGTGGAGAGTAGAGTAAAGGAGAGAAAAGAGAAGAACGAAAAAAAGAGAGAATAGTGCAGTGGAGTCGGAAATCTAAGACAGGAAAGGAGATAAGAGGAGTGGAGAAGAGTGGGATGGAGATAAGATGCGAGAAAAGTAGGGAAGGCGATATGAGATAAAAGCAGAGCGGAAAGAGGGGAGAGAAGAAGGAGAAGGAACTGGAGAGAAGAGGTAGTTGCAGAAAATATCGTCCGAGCGTCAAGAATGGATGCATTGGTCAAATTATCGACATGAAACATTCAATAACATTTTGAAATGTATTAGAGAATATATTAGATCGGTGCGAAATGCCTTTTGGCTGAGTTCAGAGCAAATTAAAATCTTCCAGGTAAGATCTTTGATTTTACCTGCGATTACACCACTAAAAAAATGAACGTAATTTTTAATATTTATAAGATTTTTTTCCACTTCTCGGTTCGTTGAAATGGAGATTTTGTAATTCAATATTTCCCCTCCCCCCATCGTTAATTCCAAACTGAATCATTCCGTTTCACACGGCGTGGACAATGAAGACAATGGGATATGTCTAAAACTTACGAAAATTTTCTGCCACAGGAAGGGTTTGAACCTACGACCATCAGATTGACAATCCTGAACGGTAGCAACTACCCTACAAGCTTTAGCTCTTTAAACCAGGTAGAAGAACCACTACACCACGCCTTTACCTTCGAATGAAACAACATTTTTTTTTTTAAGTATTCTGTCCCTCCAATATTGTAAATGTCGTTTGGTATACGTGTAGTTGAACTTTTACTTTAATTTTGATTTGCTTTCTTGTAGCATAACCGATATCTTCGAGAAATAATTTTCGAAGTGATTAAACACGAGAATATTGGTAGTTGTGAAAATGCGAGTTATTTCTTCTAACTTATTATTGTGATTAGACATTATTAATGGAAAATATCTAGAGGCTTGAACATTGCAGGACGATATTCTTTTCCTGTGATACTGGAACAGACAAAATACTTGTTTACTTATGCAAGTCTTGTGTCCAGAACAGTCTTATGAAATGTATTTGTTGTTGCGTAAGATAACACGAAATAATTACACCGTGTGTGAACTACCAAATCTGTGCAACGTTATACGTAAACAGGCGGAAAATTTATTCATAAAATCACTTCACATTTGACAGTGTTAGTCAAGAGAGACTCGTGGGACACTGTGTTAAGGTGCTGGACTAAATCCTTAATTTTTCTTCCTCGAAGAACAACAATTTCTAAGGAAGAGCAACAGTGATGATCTTTCTTATTTCTTTTAAATGCTTACACTTTCCTTTAATTGGGTTAAAAATAAATTAGAATATTGCTTGCATTTCTGTCATTGACGTAGACCAGAGAGAGAGAGAGACAGACAGACAGACAGATATTACAAAATAGTTCAAATAGTGCGAGCGCCATTAAAAAGTCATGATAATTCTATGTTGCGTACTTAGAATTATTCATACAATAAAGAACATGTCTAATTGTGAGTTAACAAAAAAAAAATAATAAAGAGACATTTTCGCATCACGATTGCAGTTCGAAAAAGTCGGGACAGGGATTGAAAGTAACGCACTGTCCTGACTAAATCGTTGAATCGGACGTCTGGTAGCCTTGCATCAATGATTATAAAACTAAAACCACCCAATATTGCAGCTTGAAGACTTTTGCGCAAGAAACAGATTCATTTATACAAAAGCAAAGTTGAAATTTTTACTAATTTCAAAAATCGACGATGTTATTTTCGTATTTATTTATTTATAGGTTCACATTTAAATATTTTAGGGTTCGAGGGGAAGGAAGCATGGCCCACATGGCCCCTCCCCTGGGTACTGACCTTACGTATACAGTGGGAGAGAAATTTTGGAGAATCTTTCTATTAAATGTATTATTTAAATCCACCTTATGCTCAGATAGGTTAAACCGTTTATTGACAATCTTGAACTTTTCGTTTAATAGAAAATATTTGGTTTTAAACGACGATAGAACATTGGTCGAATTTCCTTTCTTGCTCTTTTGAGAGAATATATACTTCTACAATAGCAATCGCGTTCGGAAACCGTGAAAAAAATGACTTGGTTTTCAAAGGCAGACAAGCTTGGTAGTCTAGCTTGCTCGCAATCAAAGTGACTCTCGCACGCTATTAAAGCCGCTTCTTATCGCAAAACACTGTGATTCGATGCACAGTGTCTGCACCCAGCACGTTACAAGTGACCAGAGTCGAATTTTAAAGAGAATCTGAAGAATGGGAGATTTTATCAGAGGCGGCTAGGTGGGCACCAGCTCAACATGCAATAGTTTAAGTGATAATTCCTGACAAACAAAAAACCGTATTGAATAATTATTGGGATAGTAATACGTGTATCCGCTCCTTTTTAACAATGTAACCTCGAAGACAATCTTTATTCCATTTATTTATATTGGCAACTTGGTCAACCGGAGGTTATTTTATCGCCTTCGGTAATCGAATTGTCTGATCAATTATTTTTTGTTTACCCAGGAACATGCCCCATAGGAGATTTTCGAGACCGGGTTACGCTACTCACTCGTAGCTCCCCAATTTCTTCACGATGGTGGGTTGGTTGCCACCGGTTCCTAGAACCTAGAGAGTGAGCATAGACGGACTCGAATCCATGCCGTCCTGCAGTCGGAGACCACGGAGGAGGACTTTTCTTATTTTACCTTTGGCTAATCGCGACGATGAGGATGAATAATGAATAGAAAAATAAAGAAGGTCACGCACAAAGTAGAGAACGATCTCCAACCTCTTAAGTGACGAGTTCAAGCCCTAAATATGAGGATTTCAACCTTAGACGACCTCAATTTCAAAATTATAAACAAAATGCCTACTTACACTAAACTTCTCATCAAGGCCAAAATAGTTTGTAACTGTGAAACTACCCCTGAATACAAATTGACATTTTTTCCATGTGAGTAAGAATTAAATGTGTGGCATACAGAGATAGATGATACCTTTTGAGAAACAATTAACTGTACCCTGTCCCAGCATCTCTGGAGCAAAGCCGCGCATAGCGGAAGAGAAATGGAGAGAGGGGTGAGGGGATCGAGTGGACAGAGCGAATCAGTGCACGCTGCTGGGAAGGCTGGTAACTGCAGTGGCTTTCCTCCATCCACGCAATCCCATTCCTCTCACGTGTTCATCGCTGCTCAGATACTTGTTTTCGTTCACCTGCTCCAGAGATAAGTGGGACAGAGTGTAGTTCGCATACATGTAGCAAGTAAAGAAACTTATCCCAGAATGAAAATTCCACATAGTTTTAAAACGTTTGTTTAAGCAATGAATAACTGGAAACGGATCACACATATTTCCCTTGCCAAAATCTAGTGGTCGAAAATTAATTTCAAGGCATTTCATATCTATTCACCATATTTATTTATTTATTGAGAAAATTTCAGATACTGCACAGGTGGCCATTTTACACTGAAATTGTCAACAATGAGAAAGCAATAATTATAATAAGCATGAAAATAAAAAAATAGAAAAAAATAAAATAAAATAAATAAATAAAAAATAAATAAGAAATAATTAAGAGTAACAAAACGACATAAAAGTGAATAGCAAATGAACAAAAAAAATAAGTAAGAGATGGCACTATGTGATATTAATTACAAGTATTTCTTCTGATAGAAGACCGAAAGGCAAACTCAGAGGAAAATATATCAATACTTGAGGGGAGATCATTGTATTGTGCAAGTCTATAAAAGAGAGATCTTTTTTGAATTTCTAGTCTAGGGTTTTTTGTATAAAATAACCTTGTATTGCGAGTTGTGCGCATAGGTACTCTAAAGTGGAATTCCTCAAGGAGTGTGTTGCAGCGGATTTTGCCATTCACAATTTTGTATTAGTAACTGAAATCATTCTGCAAACGTCGCTGATAAGCAGTTTGTAAGTTTAGAAAAGACAAGAGATGCGGAGATGAAAAATTGCGTAATGAGGGAACCCTGTGACGGACTATAGCTAGGAAGAAGTGAAAGACTGAATCGATTCTGGAGAGCTAAGTGGGACATGCCATGGACCAGACGGGAGAGCAGTATTCTATTATTGGGGAGATGAATAATTTGAAGTACAAAACTGAGGGCTGAGATGTCACTAATTTCAGTGAAACGGTAGAGTAAACCTAAGAGACGCATGGCCTTTTTTGTGGTGCATAAAATATGTTCCTCAAATGTGAGCTTTTGGTCGAAAACAATACCTAGGTCTTTGTGAGAGGATACTGCTTTGATGTTATTGCCAGATATGGAGTAAGATGACTTTAACAGATTCTTCTTGAGAGAGATAGTGAGAGTAGTAGTTACAAGGAACTATTTCGTAGATGTTCATGAAACCGTTATAAAATTACAAATAAAATATATTCACAAGCTTAGATATACTAATACGAAGAAAAAATTCAGAGTTAAATTTCAAATGCATGTGTATAAAGTAATTCTAGAAGTACAGAGCTATATCTGAGTAGTTAACTTCTTTTTTGCAGATAACGTTTACAATATTGAGGCGAAAGAATAATTAGGAACAGTATATCCAAGAAAACAAAGGGCGTAGTGTATTGGTTAGAATTGTTGAAAGCATTGCGGTCCCACGTTCGATCCTCCATACTAGATGTTCCTTAAAGAAGAATCCCTCCCATTAAACAAGAGCATGGTAACATTATTTGTAATAGCAGTATATAGAGGCTACATTGTTCAGCATATGGAATTTATAAAAAAAAATAAACAAATAAATGAATTGACACACATTCAACGGGATATTTTTATATATAAGATCATGGATTATGATACTCTAACGATAATTGTGTACTGCTTCAAAGACATTGACAAATATTAATGAAATAACTATTTATATGTGTGGCAATTCAGGACATGCTAATTTTACCCCTTTTTCCCACTTGAGTTCAATGCAAGGATGCAAGGATGTGTAAAAATTTCAACTTTGCTTTTGTATAAATGAATCTGTTTCTTGCGCAAAAGTCTTCAAGCTGCAATATTGGGTGGTTTTAGTTTTATAATCATTGATGCAAGGCTACCAGACGTCCGATTCAACGATTTAGTCAGGACAGTGCGTTACTTTCAATCCCTGTCCCGACTTTTTCGAACTGCAATCGTGATGCGAAAATGTCTCTTTATTATTATTTTTTTGTTAACTCACAATTAGACATGTTCTTTATTGTATGAATAATTCTAAGTACGCAACATAGAATTATCATGACTTTTTAATGGCGCTCGCACTATTTGAACTATTTTGTAATATCTGTCTGTCTGTCTGTCTCTCTCTCTCTCTGGTCTACGTCAATGACAGAAATGCAAGCAATATTCTAATTTATTTTTAACCCAATTAAAGGAAAGTGTAAGCATTTAAAAGAAATAAGAAAGATCATCACTGTTGCTCTTCCTTAGAAATTGTTGTTCTTCGAGGAAGAAAAATTAAGGATTTAGTCCAGCACCTTAACACAGTGTCCCACGAGTCTCTCTTGACTAACACTGTCAAATGTGAAGTGATTTTATGAATAAATTTTCCGCCTGTTTACGTATAACGTTGCGGGCCTCCCCATGGCGCAGTGGTAGCGTCATTGCCTTGTAATCAAGGGGTCCCGGGTTCGATACCCGGTGGAGGCACAAGTGGTTCGGATCCCACTTTAAACTGTAGGTCCAGTCCCGATTAGCCTTACTGTGCATAAAGTGGACTTAAAACATCAAACCAAACCAAAACGTATAACGTTGCACAGATTTGGTAGTTCACACACGGTGTAATTATTTCGTGTTATCTTACGCAACAACAAATACATTTCATAAGACTGTTCTGGACACAAGACTTGCATAAGTAAACAAGTATTTTGTCTGTTCCAGTATCACAGGAAAAGAATATCGTCCTGCAATGTTCAAGCCTCTAGATATTTTCCATTAATAATGTCTAATCACAATAATAAGTTAGAAGAAATAACTCGCATTTTCACAACTACCAATATTCTCGTGTTTAATCACTTCGAATATTATTTCTCGAAGATATCGGTTATGCTACAAGAAAGCAAATCAAAATTAAAGTAAAAGTTCAACTACACGTATACCAAACGACATTTACAATATTGGAGGGACAGAATACTTAAAAAAAAAAATGTTGTTTCATTCGAAGGTAAAGGCGTGGTGTAGTGGTTCTTCTACCTGGTTTAAAGAGCTAAAGCTTGTAGGGTAGTGGCTACCGTTCAGGATTGTCAATCTGATGGTCGTAGGTTCAAACCCTTCCTGTGGCAGAAAATTTTCGTAAGTTTTAGACATATCCCATTGTCTTCATTGTCCACGCCGTGTGAAACGGAATGATTCAGTTTGGAATTAACGATGGGGGGAGGGGAAATATTGAATTACAAAATCTCCATTTCAACGAACCGAGAAGTGGAAAAAAATCTTATAAATATTAAAAATTACGTTCATTTTTTTAGTGGTGTAATCGCAGGTAAAATCAAAGATCTTACCTGGAAGATTTTAATTTGCTCTGAACTCAGCCAAAAGGCATTTCGCACCGATCTAATATATTCTCTAATACATTTCAAAATGTTATTGAATGTTTCATGTCGATAATTTGACCAATGCATCCATTCTTGACGCTCGGACGATATTTTCTGCAACTACCTCTTCTCTCCAGTTCCTTCTCCTTCTTCTCTCCCCTCTTTCCGCTCTGCTTTTATCTCATATCGCCTTCCCTACTTTTCTCGCATCTTATCTCCATCCCACTCTTCTCCACTCCTCTTATCTCCTTTCCTGTCTTAGATTTCCGACTCCACTGCACTATTCTCTCTTTTTTTCGTTCTTCTCTTTTTCTCTCCTTTACTCTACTCTCCACTTCCGTCTTCTCGTCTCCTCGTCTCCTCTCCTCTCGTTTTCCTCCTCTATTCTCTTCTTTGTTCTTTTTCCTCATCTCTCCTCAAATCTTTTTCCATTCTCCTCACTACATCTCCTCTCCTCTTCTATCCTATCTTTCTTCTCCTCTACTTTTCCTCTTCTCCTTTCGCTTTCTCTTTCTCCTCTCTGTTGTAACCTTTTGTTTCCTCTCACCTCTTTTCCTTACTGTAGACTCATCAGCGATGAAATACTAGAAAACCTATATTTTTCTTTCAGAAAGAATTTTGTCATTTGCGATATAATAGTGATATTCTTAATAATTTTATACAATAATACTTGTTTATATTTCTTTCGCGTATTTTATAAATATCTATTGTGCATGTGGCAACCCTGAAATTGAGCCTAACTCTGCACGCAACCCACCAACGGCTTGTGTAAATTGGGTTGCCTAGTTTAAAATGTCGTTGTCCTAAAACTTTTGAGAGACACTGTACAAGGGTTATGCCAATTTCAGGAAGATCTAAAGCAGGCTTGAGTAGGTCAGAAGTTTGAGAACTTCGCGCCTGCACACTTCGCCTCGAGGCAAGCTATCAGCTTTGGAGTGGGAGAAGCTGCCTGCGTTGCGAGGTAAAAATACCGATGGGGAAGGCGTCCCCTTTCCATGTAATAACGCCCTGTTTCTTCTGTCATGCTACAACGCTACAGCGCCTCTGCTCGCTGTGCAGTCCACAAGTGCAAATACACACATAACTGAAAATTCATCAAATCAAGGTTGTTGCACTTTTAGTGCATAAATTGACATAGTTAAATGTGTCATTTTGTTATCTTTGGGAAGATCGTTCCTGATATTCCTAACAGATGGATTTTAGTGCATCACATGGATCAAAATCTGATAAAAGATATGCATTTCTGTGTGTATTTTGGCACACGAAAAAGTGCATCATTTGCAGTTTATGCACGTTAATGTGTTATTGGAGTCAACGTATTTGTGTCAATTGACAACGAAAACGATCTTTCCCAAATACGGCCACATGACGAGATCTGGTTTAAAATAACTCTCCACCAATTTTCAGCTTTACACTATTTTCCCAAAGTATGATGTTAAAATTAATGGAATTTGTGTACATGTTTAAAATTATCCTGTTCAATGAATACATCCTTCATCATCATCATCATTCTTCATTGGTTAGAGTTGGTGTAAGTGCCGTCCCGTAGGACTCTGCTTTTATTGGGTGAAGGTGTGCTATGTAGAATTGGTGTAAATGAGAAATTGTTGGTGAGTTGGAATGGATTGTTTTCCGCTGCAACTGCAACAGCGGGGGTTTCTAGTGTGGGAAAAGTGGGTTGCTCCTGTTATCATGGCTGGAGCGAGAGATTTGAGGACTAGTCCTCGTAGAAGGGTGGTGTTAGCCTCCTTGGAGGCTGAGCGTATTGGCAGGTCGTCTTGTTGTTTTGATCCCTCAGCTTGTGTGAGTAGAGAAATAATCGTGAAATGCAGTTGGAGTTTATACGTAGGAATTTTTCATGAAGACATACAGGGAATATTTGGAGTTACTGCTTACAGGGTTTTAACATACAGGGTAGTTCATAAGTAGGATAGTATGATGGGTATATTTATCGGACATATTGGGTTACATACAAGGTTGGCAAAATTATTTATAGAGGAGTACTTTTGCTGGGAAGTGATGGGATACATATAGTGTTGATACATACAGGGATGTAATATAGGATAATACAAG
This sequence comes from Lepisma saccharinum, assembly GCF_977018435.1. Classification (NCBI taxonomy): domain Eukaryota; kingdom Metazoa; phylum Arthropoda; class Insecta; order Zygentoma; family Lepismatidae; genus Lepisma; species Lepisma saccharinum. The sequence continues at coordinate 34,715,261 of NC_139233.1, forward strand.
GTTGATACATACAGGTTTGTTCATTAATAAGGTTAGAGAAGGTTAAAATAATTGGTATACAAGGTATATTCAGGGTTTATCCATAAAAGGTAATACAATAAGGTTCTTATAAGGTTGCGTTGTTGGGAAGTAAAATAGTTAAGGCAGGGTTCTACTCTTGTCGGGTTGTAGGATTCGTCTTACAGTTGTTCGTCTTACGGTGGTTCGTCTCTTTATACTTCTTTATTATATTGCATACGCTACGACGTTATATATGACGGTATTTAGAATTGTCAGTTACGTTCAAAATCTTTCGTATTGTAAAGCAACAAATGCAATAAATGCTGGAGGACAATTCATTTCCTTCTAAAATTTTACCAAGACGTTAGTGTGAATTTTAAGTTTGCATCTATCAATTCTCTTTTAAACAGTTTAAGAATCATCAGTGCCATCTGTTGACCCCGTGTTTACCTACACTTTTGCACAGTAGCATGTCTTGAAATCGATTAATACAGGCCCCTGATTTTCACTTATAAAAAATATAACTGTTGGTCATAATGTAATGAAATTTGCTACAACCTTGGTGTATGAGAAGCATGGTGACGTAATTGAAGATGGCGCCACATTCGTGCGTGGGCATGCGCGTGCATCTGGGCGATTCTGCAGTTAAATGCCAATCGTACGGACGTGTGCTTTCAGTCTTGGTTCTCGAGTTATAGGCGTGCCAGCGACAATGTATTGCAGAGTTTGGCGTCCGGAAGCCGCTTTCGAAGTCTTTCATTCAATATTTGATGAAAGAAACTAGGAACAACGTGAACATTGTCGGATGTGCATGAAGGAGGACGACCAGAACTGCCAGAAGCAACGGTGCAGGAAGCGAAAAATAGATTGCTGGCCTCACCAAAGAAGTCGTTGCGTAGACTGTGGCAGGAAATGGGAGTTTCCACAAGCACATGTCAACGAGCTGCCAAAGAGGCGTGTGCAGACATACGTTGATGCTAATGGCGACCACTTCCAACACTGGCTGTGACGTCACCTTGCTTCTCATACACCAAGGTATGTCGGTAACAAATTTCATTACATTATGACATTTGTTTGATTTTTATGAGCCAAAGTCAGGGGCCTAGAGCGAATGAATTAGCCTGTACTTTTGGAAAGTTCTCTGTATTTGCCAAACGGCATGGTACAGTACATTTCTGTTGTCTGCTAATTATTTAATAGCCCACACATTCACCATAAGCACAGAATTCGCTCCCGGCTTGGTTCAGCTACCATCGTCTGATAATGGGTCCACCTTCACACGCGATTCGATGCATTTGACAGACGTTTAGCCTCGACCGAAGCAAACTCCTGATAAATTATGGCACGTTCCATCGGCGGGCCGTTTATCTCTGCTAATTTATATCCATATCTGTTTACGTGCCAGGAAGCTATCAATACCAGTTGATTGTTTCCCGATTGGATTCCGGCTGAACCAATTAGCATCGTCCTCTGGCCATTACGTTGCAACTGAAGTTGGACATGGTATGAGGATTATACTTTCTACTTTGAGGGATTTACTGTGCTCGCTAGTGAAACGCTACATCATGCCAGTGGCGATGCCAGAGGGGGGCACAATGGGCCACGGCCTGCACTCGGAAGAGTGCCGCTTGACTTAGCGTTTTTAAGAAAAGGTATTTTGACTCTGTAAACTGGGTATGGATGATATCGGAAATTTAAATCACGATATATTGTTGCCTTCTTTCTTATCGCGATATCAGCGATATATTATCTCCACGGTATATATCGCCAAATAACATGTTGATATATCGGTGGCACGATATATATCGCTAAAATATAGTCACCATACACACAGAAAACTAAATGCATCATATCGATTGATGCACCAGAATGCATCGATTGATGCACTAAAGTGTGTTTTATGGCTTCGTCAAAGAATCACATTCACATTTGATGCATTTGGGTGCATTTTTGTATGTCGTGAAAGAAACACCAAAGTGCATCATTTGATTCAAGTGAGGATTTATTTCAGTCGAGATGCACTTCAATGCATCAGTTAATGTTCCTTGATGCACCTTCCAGCATCTTTTTGAATGATGCAATTAAACGTTTGGTCAGACGAAACGTTTAAGTGCATCATCGAAAACGATGCATTCTGGTGCATCAAAATACATCAAGGTGCATTAAAACGCATCAACTGATGCATTGAAGTGCATCTCGATTGTAATAAGTCCTCACCTGAATCAAATTATGCACTTTGGTGTTCCTTTCAAGACATACAAAAATGCACCCAAATGCATCAAATGTGAATCTGATTCTTCGAAGAAGCCATAAAAAATACTTAAGTGCATTAATCGATGCATTCTGGTGCATCAATCGATATGATTAGGGAGCGGAAGTTGATGACCTAAAATATATAGGTATGTGACCTATAGAATGTCCTAAAAAATGGGGAAAATGACGAAAAAATGCAAAAAATGACCATTAAATTTGTTAGTTTCGGGTTAAAAATTTAAATGAAAAGGAAATTAAAGAAAATGCAATCTCCTTATCTGATCTTAAATCTGAGTTTGCCCCAGACGGGCACCTGGTGGTTTCCCCGGAAACAACAAAGACTGTCACCAGTTCAGCATTTCTTTTGCTCGTAAATTGCAATCCTGCGAGATATATATACCTTGGTGAAAAGATTCAAGAATATTACCAAAATTAAAGAAGTGACAAAAAATGGAGAAACAATACATCGAATATTGCGAAAAATGACAGGAAAATCCCAAAAATAGGGGAAAGTGACCTAAAACCTGAAAATTGGCAAAAAAAAAAATTGCACTTTAAAATTACCTTTTTTGGGTTCTAGACGAAGTGTAATATTGTGTATATTTAATGGGCATCGTGTCCGAGATGTCAGAAGAAAGATGACATTTCATCAACTTCCGCTTCCTAGATATGATACATTTAGTTCTCTGAGTATGTATCGCCAACATCGTCAAAATATAATGACGATATAACGTCCAGTTGATATCGCCTGGACGATATTTTTCAATGTCGCGATATATCGTCTGGACGATATCTCGACCAACACTATACTGCAGAAGGTTTAATCTGGCACAGTTCGCGCCAAACCGTAGATTTCCTTCTGCTAGCCGACTTTCCCGGGCGTCACGTGAGTGTTTTCAACCATTGGCATAAGCCTTGGAGACAGCACGGACTCTTCGTGAGTCCTTTGTTCCCACTTTGCCAAGGACGTGAATGATCTGGTGGCGGAGACATCTGTGCTTGCAACCCCAAATTACCGCTCGCAGCCCGGCCTGTTGCCACGTTTGCTCGCTTGCGCCGAAATCAGTGGCAACAACGTCCTGCAGACGACGGAGAAGGTTTTGGCGGGAGCCGTGTCAGGTTAAACCTTTTGCAGTATAGTGTAAACCTTGTCCAGAAAATACCTTGCCATAATGGATCGATTGATTTGGCTTATTTTACTTCGCTTGTCAGTCACTTTTGCCTAATCCTGAAGATGAGGATGAGTGATGATATGATGAAATTAATAAAGGGACACTCACAAAGAAAAGCCCATGCTCAGGTCAGAGCTCGAAACCAGGATCCGTGGTATCGTAGCGTGCTGTGCTAAAACTCCTCCTTCAAGGTCGGCTCTTGAAGGCAGATATAGGAGAATTTAGAAACATTCACTGTCTCGTTAATGCTACAGGTGATGTAATTAGCACCACGCTTCGGCCTCTTTACTCTCCAAGCTTGTTGCCGTAGACACCCATTTATTAGAGGATGTGGCGTGCCGTAGGTTCGATTCCCAGCATCGGAAAAAGGAGCCCAAAAATTACAAGAAGACTACAGGAGTTTCATCCATTCATTCTTACTCCTCTGCCAAAGGGCGACTTTTCACTGCTACTTCCAGGCTTGGCATTAGCGTAGAATCTAAACTCTACAAGTTCCAGTCTGTCCCAGAAGTCTGGAGCAACGACGCGCTTAACGATAGAGAAGGGGAGAAAGCGAGAGCGCAAGCGAAGAAGTACACAGAGAAAACTAAATGCATCGTTCCATGCTAAACTGTATTTGTTGGTCAAATGCATCATATGATGCAAGTAAGTATTTGTTTGTATGTAAGCTTTAACGCGTCAATTGGTGTTTTTTTTATGGACCCTTATAAATAGAGACAGGGTTGTTAAAGCTCCACGAACCCATATATTCTTATGTGTTGTATTGAGCTCCGCAACAGAACCGGAATTTTTTTTCTCGCACAATTTAAATTCGGTACAAGTTGTGTATTGTTCTATTTCAGTACGGAACTTTAACAATCCTGCAGAGAAACGGTCGCAAAATGTCCCACCTTAAGAATTCTGGCCCATACTTGCTTTTCCTTTCCTTTTCTGTTCTGTCACCGGATTTCGTGCCCGTTGGTATATTATCGAAACTTCTTGGTCAACAATTACATACATTTCTTACTGAAAATGTAGGTATTTTTTTCTTTTATGTGAGCACCACAAGACATGCTTTCCCACTTGAAAATATGACATCAACATGAGCTCAAGAGTTCTCCAGATGCATTCTGAGAATACATCACCACAAAGAGGAGCAACTAAAAGGGGGACGAAGGGAGAAATCTGCAATTGTTGTTCCTCCTAGGTAAGTGAGTGCATGATATGGTAATGATAGATAATGGGAAACGCGAGCTCAAAGCAGAGAGGCTTTGAGATGTTATTCCCTGTCTCCAGTTGGAGAGGAAGAAGAGGGGATTGCGTTTTGTACACGCGTATTAATGCACGCACTTAGCACTCCATTATGTATTCGCAGCAGGAAACTTATTAGGTAAGGTAGGCAGTGAACAGAGAGAGAGGAAAGGAGTACAACATAGGGCGACATGCATTACGCTTCACGAGATAGTTCACCAAAAACACTATATACACATATGTACACACACGCAGAGACAAAGGTGAAAGAGAGAGAGACACAAATTGTACAGCCAACAGCAAAGTAGGCAAATTGTACATCACAATTTTAATCCTTTTTTCCCTCTACATCTTGTATATTTTTAAGGCCCCTGTCGTCGTACCGCGATGTGTTAACCACTCCGACACGGGGAGCGACATCATCACACTGTGGAAAGCAGACAGAATTAAAGTAGTAATGGAGAATTGACTTACAATTACATTTGCCGTTGGGTGTACAAAAGGATTACTGTTCTCCCATCTCGTCCCTCAATTGTAGCTGTCCTAGGAATCTGTGGAGGAAGCTACCGAAGCTAGTGACTCGAGAGGGCTCTAACAGTAACGCATGAGAGGGAAATGGATTGCATGGAGGGGCAACTTAACTGCAGCTACTAACCATTTGCACTACTTTGGTCAGCCCACTCGATTTCTCCCTTTCTCTACGGTTATGCGTGGCGTTGCTGCAGACTCCTGAGACAGTCAGTAGATTAAACTCTATTCTAATTTTTTTCTTAGCCATTGCTAGTCACAGAGTACCACCAAAACACCTGCCAAATCCCATCCTTCTGAAAAATACCGAATATCCACGCTCCTCACTAGAGTCTAACTGTCAGATCAGAAAATCTACTTCAGGAAATTGATTTCCGAATGCCTTCTTGCACTACTCGAAGCCACCATTATGCTTCATTCAGAGTTTTAAAGACTACCCAGCCAATATCTGATTTGGTTTGATCTATCAAAGCAAATAGAATTATTCAGCCTTCTAAAGACTATCAGCCAATATCTGGCTCCATTTGATCTATCAAACCAAATAGAATTATTCATCGTTCTAAAGACTACCAGCCAATATCTGGTTTGGTTTGTTCTATCAAACCAAATAGAATTTGTTTGCACATCAAGCTCGTTTCACAAGGTTTTTATGTAAGTTTTTTTGTAAGAAACTTTTACATGTTTGCGTTATTTTTTCTGAAGTTAGTAATGTAAGATGGCGAAGTGCAGTATTTGGAATTATTTGCTTAATAAATATTTTGCCTGGCTGTTAATGGCAATGATTCTTCACTAGACATTGGCAATTTTTCTCCTTTACCTGGACGTAACGAAGAAGTGAGGAAACCTTACGGAGAAAATGAAACTGCTTATACATATTTACCTAAGATAAAAATATTAGAAGGAAAATCATAAAGTAAGGGAGAAGAGAGCATTAGTGGACATTCGGGAACGTATCTAGAAATGTTTCGAGTGGGTCCGAACCAAGTATCTCAAAATAATAATAATAATGTTTAAATTAAAATTATTATAAATATATTAAATTAATTAGAATAGGGAATATTCAAATTAATTAATATTGTTATTACATGAATAGCTAAAAGAACGGTATAAGAATAGTGACGTAAGAGTGCATATTCATTATGTAGCCTAGGTGTAGTTAAGGTCGGCAAAATTTGTAAAAAAAAAAAAAAAAACTGGCAAGGAAAATTATATCAAATAGATATAGAATTGAATATTTGTTGAATATAAAAAAAGGATGTTACATCCAGTTGAAAAAAGTTTTTGGTGATATTTTAAGAAAATTACGTTCTAAGTAGTAATAAATCTTGCGTAAATCTTCTGTGGTACTGTCATTCAAAGTTGTATGATCATAATTTAATCCTTGCCTTCCGATGAGTTTGGCGGGAATTAATAACTCTCGATTAAACAAGTATATTTTTATTATTTAATTTTAGTTATTTTATTATTTTCATTATTTAATTCTTGTACTTCATAAGTCTTTGGGGGATCCGGACCCCCGGACCACCCCTAAATACGTCCTTGTGGGCATTGACAATGATAGAGGAAATATAAAAAACAGATACAAGTAAGTAAAAACACACTTGAAATTGGAAAATAAGGGGCAGGAACATTTTTTCAAGATATTCATTTCCAATGTTGATTACATGTAAGATACTGGGAAGATAATTAAATGTTGCCTTTGGACTTTTTCTCAATTTTTATTATTTGCATAGTTATTAACAATTACAATGTGGTTACCTATACTAACTAGGGATGGCCAGATCCGGATCCTGGCGGATCCGAAATCCGGATCCGGTTGGTTCGGGATTCTAAGGATCCGGATCCTAAAATTTTTCGGATCCGGATCCGCGGATCCGGAATTTTCAGATCCGGATCCGTTTTGCCATCCCACATGCGCTTCTTTGGAAAGTAAGAATGTGTGTATAACATATTGTTACATGCTATAATATACATATATATATATAATATACATACATACACACACACACATATATATATAGTGTGTGTGCGCGCGTGCGCGATTTGTAATTAATTAATACACTTACAAGGGAGGTCTAAGTCTCCCCCTCCGATTTCCATGAAACTTGGCAGGTGTATAGAAGCCCCCCTCAAATGTCAAGATGAGGAGAAATTGAAGTGGCGATCTGACCCCGAAACCACGTAAATATGGCATAGGAAGAAACAGGGGGCATAGGGTCTCTCCATACACCTGTCAAATTTCATGGGAATTTGAGGGAGACACAGGGGTCAGATTATCCACACGTCAATTTGTCCTCATCTTGACATTTGAGGCGGGTTTTGCCCCCTTAAACAGTTTTTTAGCCGAAAGGAAAAATAAACACGTATTTCTTCCCTTGGGCCCCTCTATACACCTGCGACGTTTCATGAAAATCGGAGGGGGACACAGGGGCCAGATCCTTACTTCAATTTGTCCTCATCTTGACATTTGAGGGGATTTTGCACCCTAAAACAGTTTTTAGCTGAAACACAAAAAACACGTATTTATTCCTTTGGGCCCATCTATACACCTGCCACGTTTCATGGAAATCGGAGGGGAACAAAGGGGTCAGATTCCCACTTCAATTTGTCCTCATCTTGACATTTGAGGGGATTTTGCACCCTAAAACAGTTTTTAGCTGAAACACAAAAAACACGTATTTATTCCTTTGGGCCCATCTATACACCTGCCACGTTTCATGGAAATCGGAGGGGAACAAAGGGGTTAGATCCCCACTTCAATTTGTCCTCATCTTGACATTTGAGGGGAGGTTGACCCCTAGCACAGATTTTTAGCCAAAACAAAAAAACACGTATTTCTTCATTTGGGCCCGTTTATACACACACCTGCCAAGTTTCATGGAAATCGGAGGGGGACACAGGGCTCAGATCCCCACTTCAATTTGTCCTCATCTTGACATTTGAGGGGAGGTTGACCCCTAGCACAGATTTTTAGCCAAAACAAAAAAACACGTATTTCTTCATTTGGGCCCGTTTATACACACACCTGCCAAGTTTCATGGAAATCGGAGGGGGACACAGGGGTCAGATCCCCACTTCAATTTGACCTCATCTTGACAATTGATTGGGTTTTGCCCTGTAAAACAGTTTTTTACCTGAAACAAAAGAAACACGTATTTCTTCCTTTGGGCCCGTTTATACACACACCTGCCAAGTATCATGGAAATAGAAGGGGTACACAGGGGTCAGATCCTCACTTCAATTTGTCCTCATCTTGACATTTGAGGGGGTTTTGCCCCCTAAAACTGTTTTTTACCTGAAAGAAAAAAAACACGTATTTCTTCCTTTGGGTCCGTTTATACACACACCTGCCAAGTATCATGCAAATCGGAGGGGACAGAGGGGTCAGATCCTCACTTCAATTTGTCCTCATCTTGACATTTGAGGGGGTTTTGCCCCCTAAAACAGTTTCTTAGCTGATACAAAAAACATGTATTTCTTCCATTGGGTCCCACTATACACCTGCAAGGTTTCATGGAATTCGGAGGTACACAGGGGTCAGATCCTCACTTCAATTTGTCCTCATCTTGACATTTGAGGGGGTTTTGCCCCCTAAAACTGTTTTTTACCTGAAAGAAAAAAAACACGTATTTCTTCCTTTGGGCCCGTTTATACACACACCTGCCAAGTATCATGCAAATCGGAGGGGACAGAGGGGTCAGATCCCCACTTCAATTTGACCTCATCTTGACAATTGATTGGGTTTTGCCCTGTAAAACAGTTTTTTACCTGAAACAAAAGAAACACGTATTTCTTCCTTTGGGCCCGTTTATACACACACCTGCCAAGTTTCATGGAAATCGGAGGGGGACACAGGGCTCAGATCCCCACTTCAATTTGTCCTCATCTTGACATTTGAGGGGAGGTTGACCCCTAGCACAGATTTTTAGCCAAAACAAAAAACACGTATTTCTTCATTTGGGCCCGTTTATACACACACCTGCCAAGTATCATGCAAATCGGAGGGGACAGAGGGGTCAGATCCTCACTTCAATTTGTCCTCATCTTGACATTTGAGGGGGTTTTGCCCCCTAAAACAGTTTTTTAGCTGATACAAAAAACATGTATTTCTTCATTTGGGCCCGTTTATACACACACCTGCCAAGTATCATGCAAATCGGAGGGGACAGAGGGGTCAGATCCTCACTTCAATTTGTCCTCATCTTGACATTTGAGGGGGTTTTGCCCCCTAAAACAGTTTTTTAGCTGATACAAAAAACATGTATTTCTTCCATTGGGTCCCACTATACACCTGCAAGGTTTCATGGAATTCGGAGGTACACAGGGGTCAGATCCTTACTTCAATTTGTCCTCATCTTGACATTTGAGGGGGTTTTGCCCCCTAAAACCGTTTTTTAGCTGAAACAAAAAAAACACGTATTTCTTCCTTTTGGCCCCACTATACGCCTGCCAAGTTTCATGGAAATCGGAGGGGGACACTTAGATAACCTCTTACACTTTGTAATTATATAACACTGCATATATTATAATGTTTTATTTTAATTTGTAGAACTGTAACTGTAGAACAATTGTATAATTTTTGTATAAAATTTCTATCTTGTTATATGTGTTAAAAGTTTCATCCTGGAATGGAATGTCTCACATTTATGTGTGTTTCCATTTCCAATACATTCGAATGAATACATATTCGTTTGAATGGCATTTACAAAATCACCTCTGACATTTTATGTTAAACAAGTAAGATTATTTTTGTGCACGAGTGTGTTAGCCGATGCGTAGCAAAGTATTTTAGGAACAAAATTTGAAAAAAATTCTTGTAGGACTAACTAATGAAAATTTTCTTTGTAATCGAAGATCATAATACCTTTTAAGGTGTGATAATATTACGTATAATGGGATTGAGATACGAAACTCTCGGATCCGGATCGGGATCCGCATTTTCGGATCCGGATCCAGATCCGAAACTTTCGGACCCGGATTCGGAATTTTCGGACCCGGATCCGAATCCAAAATTTTCGGATCCGGAACTCTCGGATCCGGATCCAGATCCGAAACTTTCAGACCCGGATCCGTTTGGCCATCCCTAATACTAACCACCACCCACCTAATACACATCTTTATAAAAAATATTTTATCTTTAATTATACTCTTTATATTTACTTTATTGCTTGTTTTGTGAGACATTATTTTGAGTAAAACATCTGAAAGCATTTTTTGCTCTTCCTAAGACAGATTGGTGCATTGTAGGTTCTGAATGTCCAAATTGTTCTGACTGGTGTTGCTGACACGTGTACTGCATATTGCATATCATCTTGGAGTTCCCTGCACTGGCTGGTGCGAATTTCCCTCCAATCTTATTTGTTTATCTACTTTTGGTTTGTGATTACTAATTGCAACACACTTTTTCTTCAAACTGTCTTCAATGACATTATTTACAATAAATTTGACAACGGTCCCTTGTACACTCTTCTACAAAAGTCCTTGTTCGTCAGGTGTTCATGTCTATCTCATTGTCAATTACAATAGCATTCACCACACACATATCTAGGAAGGGGAAGAACAGCCTATGCCACCATTTTTTGCTCTTGCGGTCACACCCATAGTCTCCTTTTAGACGAACTTTGGACAGAGTTCTCGATAGTGTTGCCCACGGGACGAGACGGGACAGGCTTTTAAAAATTCGAGACGAGACGAGATTGACCATGTGTCATAAGACAAACGAATATTTTCGAGACGAGAGAGCATTTCCACGAGACGAGACAGGCGAAAGTCTCGTCTCGTGGGCAACACTAGTTCTCGAAGACATGTTGGCAAGATTACACGGTCGCCTGTGCGCGGTGGTTAGTGGCACTAACCACAAATTTGACAAGTAATTAGTGTCGGAATACACATTGAAGTTAAAACCATAGGCGTAGCTAGAACTTTATATTTGGGTGTGTACAAAGAAAAAGATGAGGTCTTGTACCTTTTTAATAGCATATCTTGCAACACAATCACTTGGCTCTTTAACTGCACTGATGTTTGTAAAGGAATATAAATTCACTAAATGACAGTGTTGAAAATTTCTGAATATATGTAGTAGAAAAAATCAAATTATATAGAAATTACACACACACACAAAATGTTCATAAATGTTACAAACAACTACACCAAAATACACGTCATCTATAACAAGAGACGTCTGCCAAAAGGTACAATGTTCTTAAACTCATCAATAACTTCATTTACATCAATAGACTAAGCTTTTTCCTGTTCCACAAATAGCAAGAGCAGGGCTTCCAATCTACCCTGCTTCTGAGTTGCTCTTAATTTAGTTTTAACTATGGGTAAGCTTGGAGAAAGCTCTCTCACACGTGCAGCTTGTGACAGGTATAGAAGAAAAGCGCTGTAGTACAGAGTAGAATGCAGTAAATATCTTCTTTCTCCAATGACATTAAAATATCGAAAAAACTATAGACATTCGTTTCATCAGCGATAATGCACACGTTTGTACCAAGTAATGATATTTTCAACTTCTTACAAACTGCCGCTTATTTTCTCTCTTATTGAAATATCTGTATTTAATTCTCTTTGATAAAGCAGCCCATTAGGGTGTGTCTAGGCACACCCGGCACACCCCGTAGCCACGCCTATGGTTAAAACACAAAAAAATTCACGTGAGGAGTACAACTCAATTACTTACAAAATGTCCACAATCAATTTGAGGTGAGACATATTTTTCACCAAAAGCGAAAGAGAATCGAACACGTGACCACACACCTTGATTTCAAGCTTTGATGTGTGTAAGAAATGTGTCAAGCTCCCCAAGCACAAATGATACAGCCAAGTGTAAACACCTATCACCTAGTGTTGATTTGAGAAACTACATATGTGGTCAGCGTTGATAACCACCTCACAGGAAAAGAACCGTTACAGTTTGAATATGTGGTTAGCATAGGTAACTACCGCCCCTCAAATAGTTAATATTGGAAGAAGTGAGTACGCAGATGAATGGAAGCCAGGGACTTGTTAGAACATGTTTATTAGCAGGGATAACATTCCATGTTTTAGCTAACAGACAACTACGTCGTTTTTTGAAGTACGGGCTCTTGTTAGGCATTCCAAGTTGCACTAAAAAGCTGACCATTGGATGAGAACGAGAAACGAATGAATGAACTAACCTTTGGAGAGCAGCTCTTTTAAGTTCTCAGGGGATTTTTGACTCTTTCCGATGATGATAGGCACACCTACGACATATCACATCAAAATAGAAGAAGTAAAGAGTAGTAGGGAAGAGATGCATTACAAAACGAAATCTTTCCTTTGAACATGTACTGAAAATAAGCAAAAAAGGAAGTTGTTGAGAAGAGAGAAGTAATGAAATTGAGAATAAAATTTAAAAAAGCACCCCCCAGCCCCCCGAGGAGATACGGGGAAGAAAATAATAACAGAGAAGCTAGAACGAGCCTCATTTGGTCTTTACAGGGACAAGCAGCGTGCGCACGGACGTAATCTGCCAGTCACGGCGGGGGAGGGGCTGTGCTCCCCCTCTTGTTTCACGTGAAACCATGCTGAAAATTCATCCCGTTGTGGAGGTAGCTGTCTCCCCGGTCTGTGGAGTGAATGACAAAGAGGAGACCGACTGACAAACAACCGCGAGGACAAAAAAACATTACAGCAAAGAGTGTGCGAGGCAGAGAGTTCGCTTTTGAGCCCCGGAGTACCGCAAGCAGGGACTGGAAATTCTTTCCTCCAAAACACTCCTGATGAGGTCCCCCTTGTATAAACTATTGACAGTATATGAAGTGGTCGCGGATAACGAAGTCAAGAAGAGTGCAACAAAGAAAAATGCGAGCTGCAAACCGGGATTGTGGATTAATGGCGTCCAGTATGCTACTCCACACATTTTTTTTCCTTTTTAAAGGTGTTAGATCCTTTTGGCCACAGGGGACGATAGATATGAATTACTGGAGGGATGAGCTAGATTTGACACTTATATTGAGGGGAGGTTTATATGTACCTACAAAGTAGTAAATCTAAAACTACTGCATTTAAAATTAAGCTTTCTTCCGTGTCATCTCCCTTCACCTGTGTGTGTGTGTGTGTGTCTCTGTGTTTGTATTGTCTTTATTTTACTTCAATTTTATCTAATAGCGACAATGGAGATGAACGACGAATAGATGGAATTGATGAAGGGACACTCACTAAGTAGCATTCACACACAAGCCACGATTCAAACCTGGAACCGCACAACTCGTTCGTTCAGCTCTACACATTCTCTATCTCTGCCATGGTGAAGATGGTTGAATCCCCTTTATTATCCAGGTACCTATTGATAGGAGGCTGGATGAACACCAGAACTGCTTACGCATGGACATTGTCGGAAAGTACCCACAGGAAATTATTCCTCCGAAATTAAACTAGGGTCTCCAGCCAGAGTGGCTGTCAAATTACATTTGCCGGTGGAGGCACGAAGTGATTCGGGTTCTAATTTAAACTGTAGGTCCAGTCCCGATAAGCCTACCCGTGCATGAAATGGAATTAAACAAAGCAAAATGTAATGTAGCAGTCGTAAGCAGAATCTCATTAGTGCATACAATATACCTTTCAAGTGTGTAATCACAATTTTACCACTTGATTAGAATTTACATGGAGAATTCTGAAGAAATTAGCTTTACGGATTTTTTGATTTTGTAAATGTATGATCAACATAATGTGGCTAATAATGGTAATTACAGGATAATTTTAAGTTTTTTAAAAAACTTGGAATTGCTACACACACAAGGGTATCTTTGGACTGTATAATTCTGACAGGACAACTTCTCTTCCCATTCGTAATTACGGACAGAGAAGCTAGAGATATGTCTATATACAGGGTGTCTCAAAAGTAATAGCGCAAACTGACTCAGGTGAAAGTACACGATAATAGAAGCAAAAAAGTCTCAGTAAACATGGGTCTGCAAACGAGCCGTTTTCGAGATAATCGCGAATGTGTGATTACAAGCCGCCACTGACTTCAGTGTTTGTAAACGTCGTCCTAGTTGGTAAAATTCTAATCGTGGGTGCGAATGTGTGGTTACGAGCCGTCATTGATTGCATTTTGTAAACACCGAGTGCTTTACTCCTTGCGCGTTCAGAGGTTTTGCTCTTTGTTTACAAAACAGAACATTTCCGAAAGGTGGCGTTGTAATCAAACGGGATGGATACAATCAGTACAGAGAATTGTACATGCAACCCAACTAGAACGACGTTTACATACAATGAAGTCAGTGGCGGCTTGTAACCACACATTCGCAATTATCTCGAAAACGGCTCGTTTCCGGACCAATGTTTATTGAGACTTTTTTGCTTCTATTATCGTGTACTTTCACCTGTGTCAGTTTACGCTATTACTTTTGAGACACCTTGTATATTTATATATATATATATATATATATATATATATATATATGTGTGTGTGTGTGTGTGTGTGTGTGTGTGTGTGTGTGTGTGTGTGTGTGTGTGTGTGTGTGTGTGAAATTTTTCCAGTGTGAGAAGGGTGGAGGAGAACCTGTAACTAATCTTGGAGCATTGGGAAATCATATGTCATAAACTATAAATTATAAATCATAAATTATATGTATTAATGTAAAGTTCGTCCCAATGGCCAATGATCAGAGAGGAGAATGCAATAATGAGAGGGACTGAATTTCCCTCATCCCCGTGAAATACTACCATATGTATTTGTGTGGGTATATGTATGGGTGTGTGGAGAGAGAGAGAGAGAGAGAGAGAGAGAGAGAGAGAGAGACCAACACTTAAATCAAACTCTTGCCACCTACACTGTACACTGCCACATGGAGAATTCTCATACCAGCAAACTACACAATGCAGTTCAACAATAGCTGAAAACAATTTCATTTCCCGCGAAATTGTCCATGCCCTGAAAACGAAGAGACGGGAAGATATAGCAGTAATAAATGTGGAGGAGTAATTCAGTTTCTGTGGTATAATATTTAGCATAACGAGCTTTGACCGAGCGCTGCGAACAGAGGATTAACCCTAGTTTAGCTATTTACAACGTGCGTTGCGTCTGGACCCAAAGGACGCTTTACCCGACCGGAAGACTCGCTAGCAGAGTCCGTTTGTTCTGGGCTGTTTGCTCGGACACGCTGAATGGAAACTGTGGAGATTGAGTTCCCCTCCACAAAGGCACAATGGGCGAACTCGTTGCAGTTAATTACGATTTGATTAGGCGAGCGTAATCGCCTCGCGAGCGCCAAATGTCAAAATCGAAAACCCTCGCAAGAAACCGAATTGGACGTTGAGCTTCACCTTTTGACCTCGTATTGACAGAACCAAACAAAGGGACGTACACAGCAGAAGTCGAAAATGAAAGAAACCCAAAAAAAAGAAGAGGGGGGAAAAAGACAGACTGAAAATTGATTCATTTTCCTCTGCAAGGAGAGGAGACGAGCGTTTCCTATTTGCCAACTGCCTCACAAAGCTAAATCCATTAGCTCTTCTGGTTCTTGGTAGAAAAGCCAGCGATCGAAATCTGAGAGAAATGGATTGAAGAAAAGGAGAGAGAGGCGGGTAAAGGGGGGAAAATCCTCATAAGAAACTTAATAATTAGCCATCAAAAGAGACAAACTTGATACATAATTCTTGAAAAGAAAAGGCAAAATTGAAATATTTCCAACAATTGACCTTTATAAAGATACCTTGAAGTTGTCATTTTCTTTGAAATGAAATTCAAAAGTTCCAAGGACATTCAGTATTTATGGTTCTTGCCACAAAATGATCTATGTTCGACTCCCACGGAAATAGGTTTTCAATTCTGCTTTTTCACTACTGCAAAAGTTGTATTTTTCCAGCTTTGATCCCCGATTCAATTTCTTTGTTTTTGTCCATTTTTCACAAACATTTAAGCCAGTAGTTCCCGAAGTGGGCGGCGCGATATGATTGTTCCAAATATGTGCTTATTCAGTACTTTTTACATGTAAAATGTTACTGAATTTGAAATAGTATGTGATTTTTTTAAAACTTAAGCCAAGTAACCTAACCACACTAACTGAATGTTGCAAGTGTTAGATATGCCTACATTCTGGACAATCTTGAAACACTAAGGGCACCATGAAACGAAAAAGTTTGAGAACCCCTGATTTAAGCTATTCCATTTACTCAAATGTTGAGTTGTCTGCTTTCCAAAATTCTGTAGGTTCCACCACTTTAGACTAATCGCGAGTGAAGATGAGTAATGAATGAAAAAAGATTAAATTGATAAACGGCATCAATATGCCCAGACCGGTACTCGAAAGCCCCACTGTACCTCCCCGATGGCGCAGTGGTAGCGTCGTCGCCTTGTAATCAAGGGGTTTCGGGTTCGATACCTTGTAGAGGCATATAGTGGTTCGGATCTCACTTTAAACTGTGGGTACAGTCCCGATTAGCCTCACTGTGCATATAGCGGACTTAAAACACCAACTTAATAGATCGAACACCTCTCCTCAACGACGTAGAGTAATTTCTCTATTCTTAATATTCCAATTTACTGGAGAGACGAGACACGCGATCTGAAATGAGTTCCTTCTACGCCCAAGACTGATGTCTACTGATGTCAATTTTTCGCCGTTACAAAAGCAATGGAATTAGCTGCTGTAGTGTACGGCAACACTCTAGCGCTACCGCAGCAATTACGTTGAATGGGCGGACGCCATAAATTCTGTAACATGAGCGCTAGTATAGAATTTTCATATTGCAGACAGGGGTCCATAATAGTGGCCATTTCGTAGCGAGGAGTGACAAAATGAATTGCGGAAGGGTGGAAAACAGAATAGGAGGAAAATGCATGCGTGGTTTGTGGAAGGGGAGTTATGAATGCAGTTTTTGTTGAGGGAGTGTGAAATCCCTCCCGCGGGAAATATGGGAGAGGGGGGAATTGTCCCTTTGCTCCGCGGGGATCCTGATTTGAAGCTCCTTGCCCTGTTACTTACAGCGTGGTTGAAATATCGGAGGAGCGTTTATGAGGTGATAGCTCCGGGAGAGAAGATAATGGCGTCGGTGTCGAAGCAGGCAAAGGGGAGGAAATAAAGGTTTAGGGCCAGAGGAGGAATTTCCAAGGGGCGGGAAATGTTTTTCTTCAAGGAGAATCCTTCCAGGAGGTAATTCTGGCTGGAACAGGGACGTACACAGATGATGCCATACGGAACGAGAGAGCCTGTCTCCTTCTCACTCAGACTGCTCTCGTGTAGCAAATTCTCGTCTCGTTCTCGTCTGAGTATGGATAAACTTTCCTCATTCTCGCTCTTATCTCGGAGTCCAAAAGGTTTCTTTCTCACGATAGGAAGAAACATCACAGATGCGATCAAATGTTATATTATTTTGCAAGCATACAGGCAGCAAACTGAATATTTTTTAACGGTCGTAGCACCGAAACGGCGAAAAATTGTAGTTTGCTTTGATGCCTCTAAACGTTTGTGTGGTCTTTGAGCACCATTCTAATGTCACCCTGTATGATCCTCTCGGTCTGTTTGGTAGGCTTGTCTTAGCTACAGAAGGTTGTTTCACGTTGATGGTAACGATTTCGATCACCAAGGAGCAGCACGTAGGCATAGCACAGAGGAGAAAGAGCCAGTAGGACGAAAGTACTGTGTGTTGACTTGCAAAAACGATAGTTGGTGTGTGAGTGAGTGTTTATATGGCACCAAAAATTCCAGTCTTTTGGGAGGGGTACATCTGTGCCCTTTCCGACGTTGGTTATAGTTATAGCCATATAATTAAACAGTGCCACATGGAAGCATTCCATGTGTCAAAGAAGGGCATCAATGCAGTGTTGAATCGCCATAGAGCTTGCACTGTACCTGTTGCTGGAACCAGTCAAAGTGGGCCTCGGACATATCGGAAGCCCAAGCGTTTCTCCGATGTTGTGCGGAAAGTGAGATCCTTGGTGTGATGTGAAAACCCTGCAACGCAAAGAGTGATTGCACAGGCAGTGCAATGTTTCCCTGCAACTGTAAATTGCATCATAGCCCAAGATTTACAACTTGTGCGGAAGCACAAGGCGCAAGTTCATAAGTTGCGTGCCTCACATGTCCAAGAGAGGAAGACCAACAGTCGGAAGCTCTACGAACGCCATCTGGCAGGGGACCGCTGGAAGTATGTGGTGTCCCTGAATGAAGCATGGGTTTATCTGTCGGGATGTGGTAAAAAAAAAAAGGGCCATCTACTATCGTCCACGTGATGCAAGAGGTCGATCTGAGTGGGTACGTGAATGTGCTGAAAGTTTTCCACGTGGGTTCATGGTTGTTGGTGGTTACTGCCATAACGGCAAACTTCCACTACGCAGAGTGGAAAAAAAGGCTAAAATAAATGCAGCCTATTACCAGACGAATATTTTGGAGCCACTTTACAGACATGATATTCCTTCTCTCTATGGCAGCGACACATCTCGTGTTGTCATCACCAGGACAAGGCTTCAAATCATACGGCAAAGTCCACGCAGGCATACATGGATCGGATGGCACGTGAAACGGGCATTCTTGCAATCCCCTTTACAGACTTCCCTGTGAAATCCCCCGATGCCTCTTCCATGGATTTTTGTGGGTTTCCGTTGTTGAAACGAGCCTTGGGAAGCAGACGGTCCCGCACAATTGAGGGTCTTTGGAAAGCTTGTCAGAAGGAATATGATCGTTTGGACCAATATGTTCTTCAATGCAGTCTCCTCCAATGGAAACTCCGCTGCAGGGCCATTGCTGCAAGACAGAGGCATCACGTGGAGCACCACCGCTCGTAGCGTCATGGTTTTTCTTAAGGTGAGGTGGGTTCTAACTTTGTTACCATGGACATGAAACGACCTTCTGTATTATTTTGAACAACCATCATGCTCATTAATCATTACAAGCTGCGACGGAGCTTACAATTCGAGTATTATTTGGCAGCCGATTCCACGGCATTCCACTGTCATAAGATGCATCAGTCGCAAGGGGGACTTTCTGTTGGCAATAACGACAAACTACTGTTGATGCGACAGGACAACTTGTCAAGGGCTTTCACAAAGGTTTTAGGTAAACATAAACTATTAGCATCAACTTAGAAATATATAAAAGGGGATAAAATAGGACCCACCTGCATTAACAGCTCAAAAGTAGTTTTAGCTGTTATCACATCATGCTACCAATAGACTGTAGGCGGTAATGTCCACTATGAGTTCCTTATTGCAAGACAAACAATCACGGATGTACAAGGTTGTCATGTGGAAAAATAAGCAGGACTAGTTAATCGACAGAAAGCAAATTTGGTATTGTGTTGTCTTATTTTACTTTGCTTTTCTCCTACTTTTGGCTAGTCTGCGAAATTCAGTTCACCAGTGTAGAAGGTACTACGTGGAAGTAGTGTTGCCCACGAGACGAGACTTTGGCCTGTCTCGTCTCGTGGAAAAGCTGTGAAATGCTGTCTCGTCTCGAAAATATTCGTTTGTCTCGGGACACATGATCAATCTCGTCTCGTCTCGAATTTTTAAAAGCCTGTCCCGTCTCGTCCCGTGGGCAACACTAAGTGGAAGAGAGGTTGTCGTGTAGGTGTAATAATAATAATAATAATAATAATAATAACAACAACAACAATAACAAGAGTAAAATTATTTATTTAGCGGACGAAGTTCAGCCTGTAGGCTGCTCTGCCACTTAACCCTTGTCAATGTAATGTTACATACATGATAAACTGCATACGGAGCAGTAAGCTACGTGTAAAATGTTATATATATGCTTGTAAGAGATGCAGAAAATTAAATGAATACACGAAGTGTTTAAGTACAAATACAAAAAAAATAAGTAATAATAAAAATATAATTTCATATAGTCACCTCTTACACTCCAGAAAGTGAAATCTCTCCAGAGCTAAGCAAATCTGCCATACTGCAAGCATCATCCGGGAAAGTATTATTATTATGTTCATTAAATCATTAGGATGGAGGGCTGACTACATCATGCATCATCTTTACTAGGATTTCACAGACTTTTCTGGTCGTTGGACAACCACACGGCAAACAGACAGGACTGATATACAAAGATCTTTAAAGTAGAACTGGCTCACTTCCGAAATGAGGAGCTTGAGATTGAGGAGAAGATTTTTTTTTTCACAGAAGAGAACAAATTTTATAACAGAGAAAATTACAAACTTGTGATCTGCTTGTAGGGATGAGTTACATTGAGAATTTATAAGAGAATGTGAACTCGATTTTGCAGGCGTCCAGAATGATAAGAGCAATGCAAAGTGTGAGTTAACTGTCTTCAGAATTGGAAGGTCATGATATAGAAGCTGATGCGAACTACGCCAACTGGAAAATATGTCTTTAGGCTTTCCTGGTGAGAATAATGTATAAGTTCTGTAGTGTTATAGACAACAATTCAATTCAACTGTAAACCGGATAACAGCTGTCAAGATTCAGAGCTTTCGAGAGCTAATACCACTCTGATCTCTATGTGTTCTATCGGATTAAAGACCAGGAGAGTGATTTTAAGACTCCGATGAATGTCACACTCTTCTTCAAGGATGAAAGTGACGATGCTTTCTCGGGTTGAAGATCAGCTGTCACTATCAAGAATACGAGTTTCGGTAGCTAATGCTACTCTCATTTCATATATTCAAGGAATGAAGTGAAGATCTTGACAGAAGAATGATGTTAAAGATTCAATAGTTAACTCTCAAAACCCTCTGAAAACCTCTCGATAAATCTTTATCGTTGGAAGTTGCCAATGATTAATGATTTGGTTTATTTTACTTCGCTTCTCTGCCACTTTTCACTAATCGCGAAGATGAGGATGAGTAACGATATGATGAAAATGATGAAAGGACACTCACAAAGAACACCCATGCCTGGCCCGGGATTCGAAACCGAAAGTTGTGAAGAGAGGAATCAACTGAAGATGTCCGGTGTTGCTGATATTACATGAGAAAATATAGTGTAGCAGATATGGATTTGGCAATAATTGCACTCAAGCTGCATTTTGTTGTTTTGTGAATCATCGTTTAAATAATTATGAAGAAAAGCGGTACCATCATAAGAAAAATGCAGCTTTTTTCCTTTAAGTTTTCGTAGCGTATCATCTTTTCGCAGGTCTCAGGAATTTATCTTCGTAAGGTCGAAAACATCGCCCCTCTCTATCTAACTCCCCACGAGCAGCTGCTGGGAAATATCCTCTACTTCATTTAGCTTTTATGAGGCCGTACAGAAAATACTCCCCCTCCCCTTCTATATTGCGCGTCTTGCTCCTAGTTCCTTGTTAATATTAAACCCGATATTTATGATGCTTGACGGCGTCGATGCCTC
Organism: Lepisma saccharinum; assembly: GCF_977018435.1. Taxonomy (NCBI): domain Eukaryota; kingdom Metazoa; phylum Arthropoda; class Insecta; order Zygentoma; family Lepismatidae; genus Lepisma; species Lepisma saccharinum. Next base: position 34,736,732 of record NC_139233.1, read on the forward strand.
ATTTCCTAGTTGCCGCTTCCCACGGGATCCTCTTCTGTTTTCTTCCCTGCAGGAAGTGAAAAATTTTCCCAGGAGACTTTTTCTCCAAATAATCGACTAAGTTCGTAATGAAAATCTTTTCTCGCTCGGGTGCACGGTTTTCAATGACTTTCTTTCGAACCGGCTCTGCACATTAGAAATAGCTAGTTATGTTAAGGATAGACCACGATATTTTCACCATTCTTACATCAAAACAAAAAACTGTTGTGCATCGTTTTACGAATTCAGACATGATATTCACTTTACACTGTAGCACCGTGAATGGAAAACTATGTAATGTATGTACGAAGCCATATTCCGGTTCGTTCTCAACTACTCTGTTGTTGCATGTGGTTTTTAACCTAGTCTTTAGAATTACCATATTTGCTGACGTAAAAAACGTACTTTTTCCTCTTTAAAAATAGGTCTGAAAAAACGAGGTTACTCTTACGTGGATTTTTTAGCGAAAAATGCAGGCTCGACCAGGACTCAAACCCGGGTCTCGGCATACCGTGCCATTCCTCTGTCACTGAGCTACCGAGCCAGCCTGATTTTTTGCTGTCGCTGTTTTACCTGTGTGGAATCGTCTCTGCAAGCGCTACCGCGATGGGATCTGTTGCCTTTGAAACACTATAGACGTAGACGTTGCTCTTTTGTGTGTGCCTAATTTAATGAAGGTGCGTCTTGTACGGCGATACTCAGTTACACTATCATCAAAAAGAAGGAAGAGGCCTAGCATTTCACAAGTTTATGAATGGGTTTAAGCTTAATGGATGCTGTGAAAACTAAGACAACAGCTCAATAATTTAGAAGTGTCGCGTTAGTAATGCACTGGATGGTACAGATGTATGAGAGCTCAGATTCTGATTTCGAAGAGGTTTCAAGTGACTCTTCATTTAGCTCTGGATGTGAATGTCTGGGTTTCGATAAATAAGATTAAAATGTATTCTTTCCTTGTTAGTTTAAGTTACTCGTAAGTTATTTGTTGAAAGTAGACCTGCATATTACTTTGTATTTGAAACACTGTAAATGAATTATAATATTCACAGATAAAAAACTTTTTCCTCAAAAATGTGTACAAGAAAGGGTGTGTCTCACACGCCGGCAAATACAGCAGATAATTTAGCATTTCAACCCTCTAAATAGAGAATCGTACCAAGCCAGGATTCTTAACCTCAGTAATCGGCCGTTGCTCTATCAGGCATTCAAAGAATTCCATGTCAGTTTATTAACAAATCTTCCTGGTTTACTAAAGTTAAGGTGTTGAGCTACTGGCATTTGCAGGACAATGACCAGGGATACAGGGAAGAGAACAAAAGTGAGAGCAACGGTCGGTGTGGGGTCTTTTTGCCTGGAGTCGTCGAACAAGTAGCAACTGAGGAGATTGAGCGGTCGAACACGCTTCGATTCGATCAGCCATCAGCGGGAACTTTATCATCAGAGACAGACAGGTATTGTTCTTTCCAACCATGTTGATCTAGACTTGAAGGTATAAATCTCAATGCTTATGTTTTGCCATTTCCAAGCGTGTAGTTGATATTTCTTGCTTATTACCATCTAGCTTACTATCAGTAGCGAGTGCTTAACCAATGAGGATGAATGATCAAGCGAGCTACATCACCCACCAAATGGTTCTTCGTTTGATCCCACGTTCCTGAGAGAACGTTACGTGGATGGAAATGCTGGAATTTTCATTCATTTCAAGTTGAAATAAATGAAAATTAGAAATCGTGCAGAATTTCTTTCATTTCTCGTGGAAATGAAATGAAAACATAACATACTGTGTGAAATTAACTTTAACCCACCCTAAAAAGTTTTTCACATTTTGGCAGAAAAGAAAGGATGAAATTCGTGATGAGAATGTTAAATCAATAATTTCTTAAACTAAGTGTCAAAATATAGAATTCATGAAGCTACACTCAAGCTACATGACAAATTTCAAACACCAAAGTCTGAAGTTCGTTGGGCTTGATGTAGGACAAAAAAATGTTCATCCTATGTTTAGTATCCTAAAGCCCTTCATAATCTTCAACAGGGTTGAACCAAGGTTATTCCTTGGCGATGAATTTTTTCGGTATAAATTTGACCGAGGTTTAACGAGATGCCAATGTCCAGGAGATGTCGAGTATACTTTTGGTAGTGCAAAATGTAAACCAATTAAAGCATGGAGATAGTTTGTACATCGCAGAAAATGTTTGCACAAGATTGTGTATTAAATTCTTTCCTAATGTGGGCGTTTTTTCAAACCCGGATACATCTGATCATCTTTCATCCTCTTTGTTAGAAATAACTAGTGTTGGGCGATATATCGTCCAGAAGTTATATCGCGATATTCAAAAAATATTGTCCAGGTGATATCAACTAGACGATATTTCGTCACGATATTTGGCGATATATGTCGTGAAGACGATATATCTCCGATATCACAATACGGAAAAAATATCGTATCGTTTGTGACGATATTTCGCGATATCAAATTTCCGATATCGTCTATCCGTAGAAATAATCAGAAGTCACTGAAAGGAGACGCTAAAAAAGAATAAATAAGATCGTGTATGTATGTTTTTGTTTGTATTTTCATGTATGGAATGTTGCAATGTACTTACTGTAATAAGTATATTGAAAATCATTAAATGTAATGCCACTGTAAAATGCGGTATCAAACCCCTCTTCCATGTAGTATACCCAGGGCTGCATTTTTTTCAGGTTGAAGATACTCTGCCGCCGGGGTCGAACAGCCTGCCTAAATACTCTGTAAGACTTTGTTTTGATTTGATTACATTTTTGTTATTTAACGTCGGTTTTCTGACACTTTGGCTAACCGCGACGATAAGGCTGAGTGACGATATGATGAAATTGATGAAGGGACACTCACAAAGAACGCCTATCCCTAGGCTGAGATTCGAACCCAGGACCCCTGGCGCCGTAGCATGCTCTGCTAACCACTCCGCCACGGAGGTCGGCGGGACTGTGTTCTGTTCGTCCCTTCACCCATCTCATCACCATTCATCTCCATCGTCGCTATTAGACGACTGTTACATAAAAGCGACGTAAATCAAATCAAGTTCCTGAAAACGGTAAGGAATGCATGTGGCATGAAGGTCCGTAGAAGGTGTAAAAGTATGGCTTCACACATTCTCGATGTAGGTTATATTGGAAGATAATGTGATAAAGCATCACGCACCAACAACATTCACCCGCCAGGATTGCTTTCGGGTATCATTTATTTAAGGCTGAACGTGCCCCAGAGCAGCTTTATGCAGGATATTGTCTGAAAATTCCCTTCTGAGACAAGTCACAATGGGAATCGAATGCCCGATCTCCAAAGTGGACCAAACTGGACCATCGCGACACTTCCATTACTGTAGAAACGAAAAATACGAAAGTAGGGGCGATTATCATCATTATTGGCGATTGGGTGCCAAAAATGGGAGAGGGTGGCGGGAGGGCAAGGACAGTTTAATTTTTGCGGCGGCAAATGTGGAAAAAAGTGGGGTGCAATGTCCCCTAATTGCCGCCACTGATTATAACGGATGATCAATGAAGCCAGAGCATGAAGTATCTTGGGTGTGAAAAACATTGCCAAGTGAGTAGTTACACATGACAAAAGTCACCTTGGATTACACATTTTCCAACCTGCTTGGTGGCAAACAGCAGAATATTGAACTCTGCCATTAAACTTGAGGCATCACTTTTGAGGCTTATCACATGCTCGTTTGAACATGCAGAGGGCCGCATATATGCATCAGAGAATAATGTAATCTTCGGTCCTCCCGGTGCGCCTCTTGTGCCTAAGCCGATTAGAAGCTAGAAAAGCTAGTTCCACTGAAAGAATCTTCCCTCCTAAGATTTTTGGCACAGGCTAATCCTAATAACGTGGTATCTAATGCTAACCGGAAGCTCAGCTTAGGGCTGTCGCAGGGAAACAAAGACCGAACTAAAGTTTAGTTGCTAAGCAGCTGATTCTGTACGTAGCATTCGCTACTGTGCAGTCCTAGAGTAATTATGTAATCCGTGTCTTCTCATAGTCTTTTATTCTTGGGGTGTAAGGGGTACCTTCCACGTAGGCGCTCAAAAGTCAACCTCACTTCCGCGCAGTACACCCTGGACTGCATTTTGCAGACGAACGAGGCTCTGGCGACTGGCACTATGGCCAGTATAATTTTGTGTGTCTTGTCCTGTTTTTTGTCCTTGTGTGTGCTGAGTGCCCGTTTACAGCCTCAGCTTTTAACAGAAGTCAGAATATGTTAAGATTTTTAGTTGTGCAACGTTAGAGTTGTTATTTGTAATAGTAAGGGGCTGGCCCCCGTATAATTTGACGTGTGCAAAATAGCCTAAGAGCTGACGCACCCAAAATTTTATATTCAAATCAAATCAATCTTTTATTCTGCTCGAATAGCTGAGCTGTAGCTGGAGTGGTCGCCCCGGGCGCCGAAGCACAGGAGGCGACCGAAATTCAGGATTTGTTTTAAGCCTACTTATGATCAGATAGGATACTAGGGACTGATGTGGCATAAAGTAGGGCCTTTTAAATGCAACGAAACCAGGGTGCGAAATCCTGGTGGGGACGGGGTGGATTCCCCCCCCCTCGACCAACAATTTTGGCCTCAAAAATTTCTGAGGGGGAGAGTTTTTGTTCCAACAAACAAAAGATAAGCAATTACTTTTAAATTCAAGTATACTTTACTAAGAAAAATATTGAATACACACACAAATTAGAGTAGTTGTGAGTGTTCAATGCCATTTCTCTCTCAAGAGGTCATTAACAAATCTACAATACGCACAATAAAAGTAAAACAGAATGCAAAACAATAATAACTATGAAATCTAATTGGTTTATATTAATATAAAGCAAAAGCTAAATAAGAACTTAACATAATAAAACCACTTGTATTTCATAATTTTTTAACATCTTTAACCAGTTAGTAAGGGAACTAGTTTGCTACGTTTTAATATCTGATATATGTAAAAGTAACAAATAATTTTCTTTATGTGAAATTAATAATAATAATACCTACTAATATATTTTTAATTTAGTAATTAATTTTCAATTTTAAGAACATTATAAATAAGTATATCGTCTAATTTATATGTATGTTTGTGGGGAGGGGGGGTTGTAGATGAAAATCTTTCTCCCCACAACGGTTTTCTTTTTAATACAAACACATCAACTACATCCTTACACATTGCCATTGAGGAAATATGCACAGTCACGATCATGCATTGAAAATTACTTCCTACAGGTGACCACCAATTCGACGTTGACACTCGGACGATCTGCGACGGAAATCGTCCATGGCTCGTTCTAATATCTGAATAGGAATGTTTCTGTTGTCCTCTGTTTCAATGCACTTCCTGTAGAGTAGAGACAATTGGAGAGTTCTGAATCCTCTTTTGAGGCTCGAATCATCATATGAGGCTTGTCGTAGCCTTTTATGATGTATATTTTGAGGGCACAGAGTTGGCAACACTGTGGACTCTTACTGTAGCTTTTTATGAGGGGGGTCTATTGCCCCCTGTTTACATCTGGCAATACTGCCGTAGATTTTTTGACAGTGTTGTTAACCTACTGGGTTTTTCACTGTAAATTTTCATCAAAGGGCCTGAGCGGTCCATGTATTTTTTATGTCTGGCAACACTGTTGGGGGCCTAGTGTTGGCGACCTGTGGGCTCTTACTGTAGCTTTTTATGAGGGGGACCTATTGTCCTCTTTTTATATTTGGCAACTCTATTGGATGTTCCTTCTTTGAGGCTTGGGTTTTGCCAACCCATCCGAAGAAAACTCCACTATATGATTTTTCACTGGCTAAGCTAACCTACAAATAGGAATTGGCAACACTGACGAGCATCAAATGATGATTTCGAGCCTCAAATGATGATTCGAGCCTCAAATAATGATTCGAGCCTCAAATGATAATTCCACTATATGATTTTTCACAGGCTAAGCTAACCTACAAATAGGAGTTGGCAGCACTGACTTATAAACCCACTGGGTCCTCTTGGCATGTTCTTTCATGATGTGTTGCTAGGCTATTGGGCATCTTGGCGTATACAATATATATATTTTGAGGGGGGGGTTATGGTTTTTTATGCTGTACGAATACTGGGAGCTTGACAGTGACAACCAACAGAGTAGGTAAACCTACATCCAGGAACTGGCAACACTAGTTTCTGACAGTGAATTTGAAATAAAATATTAAACAAAATACATGAGTAAGCACTGTGGGTACAAATAGTACCAGTGTTGTGCCCCCAACTCCAACTGGGCAACTGGGGGAAATAATTGTACAACAATTTGTACCTAATTGTACAATACTTGTACCTAATTGTACAACATACATATACACAGACATAAAAGAGAGAGCCTTCCCGCAACTTACTTCATGTACAATTTATATGATTTTACAACTGTGAAAAAAAAGCATATGTGTTCTGTATGCACACATTTATTCTTATTTTTCGAAGTTGAATGAAAGCACATGTTTTTACGTTCTCGTAATACTAACCTTGCTCCACTGATTTTAAATTGCTTCCATCCGCTTTTTTTTTTCTGTGTTATTTCCGTATGCACGCAACATTCGCTTTCAATAGTATAATGAAACACAGAAGGAATGTTAGTATAGCAGGCTCCGAGTTTACAATTTATTAAATTAAACAATAATTTATGTAAAAATATACTTGTACTTACCGAACACAAAATAATAAAAGCACATGTGAATGTTTACGTGTGTTTATGTTATATGACGACTGAGTAAAAAAATAATGTTGACTCCCCGAAAGATAAAGTTCCTAGTTCGACATCAGATGCATGCAAATTTTATGTTTTGCTCTCCAAAATCTTGATTTTATGTTTGTGCTATTTGTCATACAGCAGAGGAGGAGGAAGAGGGAGAGGGAGGGGAGGGGGTACTATTAGCGCCATCTATTAGCAAACAATAGAAATAAAAAGTAGGTCAAACTTTTTCAACACCCAAACATTTTGAATGTCTTCGCTTAGTAATACGATCTAGCTGAAGACGTTTAAAAGAGTACTCTTAGTCGACAAAGCTAATTGCTAGGGCCCTTATATTACTAAAATATTCTTTAATTTGCATATTTCTCATACCGCCATATGTTGTTCTATTTGACTTCTTCCAAAAAAAATGCTAATTAGCGAGAGTTAATTAAGCAAGGCAAGTAAAAGAAGCAAAATAGGACAACATATGTGCCGGCGTGAAAATATGTAAAAAATCGATTCAGAGGTGGATCGAATTAAAATTGGGGAATATTTTGCATTTTTTCCCTATAATGTACAAAACATTTACCGTACATAATCTTTTCCATTTACAACAGTATAAAATAAGAGGAATGTGTGACAATATCCATATTAATTAGGAAGGTATGTTGTATGCTAGGTTAGCTAATTGTGTCTTCTACAGCTTCACTGTATAGAGGGAAGATGGAAAAAGAGAGCTCTACGGAAACTGACGCTCTTAACAATATTGTATGCCCGTGAAAATTATATATAAATAAGACTTAAGCGTATTTTCTGCTTTCATATCAGATTTTGCCAACCTGTAAGCTGTAGTGTTTAGGTGACAAGCGACCTGCTCAAATATGATACTGTTGACAATATTGTACGCCCGTGAAAATTATATATAAATAAGACTTAAGCGTATTATCTGCTTTCATATCAGATTTTGCCAACCTGTAAGCTGTAGTGTTTAGGTGACAAGCGACCTGCTCAAATATGATACTGTTGACAATATTGTACGCCAGTGAAAATTATATATAAATAAGACTTAAGCGTATTATCTGCTTTCATATCAGATTTTGCCAACCTGTAAGCTGTAGTGTTTAGGTGACAAGCGACCTGCTCAAATATGATACTGTTGACAATATTGTACGCCCGTGAAAATTATATATAAATAAGACTTAAGCGTATTATCTGCTTTCATATCAGATTTTGCCAACCTGTAAGCTGTAGTGTTTAGGTGACAAGCGACCTGCTCAAATATGATACTGTTGACAATATTGTACGCCCGTGAAAATTATATATAAATAAGACTTAAGCGTATTATCTGCTTTCATATCAGATTTTGCCAACCTGTAAGCTGTAGTGTTTAGGTGACAAGCGACCTGCTCAAATATGATACTGTTGACAATATTGTACGCCCGTGAAAATTATATATAAATAAGACTTAAGCGTATTATCTGCTTTCATATCAGATTTTGCCAACCTGTAAGCTGTAGTGTTTAGGTGACAAGCGACCTGCTCAAATATGATACTGTTGACAATATTGTACGCCCGTGAAAATTATATATAAATAAGACTTAAGCGTATTATCTGCTTTCATATCAGATTTTGCCAACCTGTAAGCTGTAGTGTTTAGGTGACAAGCGACCTGCTCAAATATGATACTGTTGACAATATTGTACGCCCGTGAAAATTATATATAAATAAAACTTAAGCGTATTATCTGCTTTCATATCAGATTTTGCCAACCTGTAAGCTGTAGTGTTTAGGTGACAAGCGACCTGCTCAAATATGATACTGTTGACAATATTGTACGCCCGTGAAAATTATATATAAATAAGACTTAAGCGTATTATCTGCTTTCATATCAGATTTTGCCAACCTGTAAGCTGTAGTGTTTAGGTGACAAGCGACCTGCTCAAATATGATACTGTTGACAATATTGTACGCCCGTGAAAATTATATATAAATAAGACTTAAGCGTATTATCTGCTTTCATATCAGATTTTGCCAACCTGTAAGCTGTAGTGTTTAGGTGACAAGCGACCTGCTCAAATATGATACTGTTGACAATATTGTACGCCCGTGAAAATTATATATAAATAAGACTTAAGCGTATTATCTGCTTTCATATCAGATTTTGCCAACCTGTAAGCTGTAGTGTTTAGGTGACAAGCGACCTGCTCAAATATGATACTGTTGACAATATTGTACGCCCGTGAAAATTATATATAAATAAGACTTAAGCGTATTATCTGCTTTCATATCAGATTTTGCCAACCTGTAAGCTGTAGTGTTTAGGTGACAAGCGACCTGCTCAAATATGATACTGTTGACAATATTGTACGTTCGTGAAAATTATATATAAATAAGACTTAAGCGTATTATCTGCTTTCATATCAGATTTTGCCAACCTGTAAGCTGTAGTGTTTAGGTGACAAGCGACCTGCTCAAATATGATACTGTTGACAATATTGTACGCCAGTGAAAATTATATATAAATAAGACTTAAGCGTATTATCTGCTTTCATATCAGATTTTGCCAACCTGTAAGCTGTAGTGTTTAGGTGACAAGCGACCTGCTCAAATATGATACTGTTGACAATATTGTACGTTCGTGAAAATTATATATAAATAAGACTTAAGCGTATTATCTGCTTTCATATCAGATTTTGCCAACCTGTAAGCTGTAGTGTTTAGGTGACAAGCGACCTGCTCAAATATGATACTGTTGACAATATTGTACGCCCGTGAAAATTATATATAAATAAGACTTAAGCGTATTATCTGCTTTCATATCAGATTTTGCCAACCTGTAAGCTGTAGTGTTTAGGTGACAAGCGACCTGCTCAAATATGATACTGTTGACAATATTGTACGCCCGTGAAAATTATATATAAATAAGACTTAAGCGTATTATCTGCTTTCATATCAGATTTTGCCAACCTGTAAGCTGTAGTGTGTAGCAACAAGTTATTACGTAATATAATGATGTCATATCAGTCGTGTTGTTTTCTGATTGGCTTAGTGTCTCGAGTAAAAAACAGAGATTTTGATTGGCTAATAATTTATACGTGGTGTTTTCTGATTGGTTTAAGTAAGCAAGATTTCTATTGGCTGTCTAAATCTCACCTTTACTAAATTAACAAAGGAACCCACATGGCGGGGGATAGAACCTGAACGGGCTCCACCAAAGTATAGGAGACTAGAAGCATATAATTTGGCGGAAAAACCCAAGTAAGGTTATAGAGAATATTTCAAAAATAGATTTTTTTTTAAAAAGTTAACAATTATATTTTGCATTGCACAGCATTGGGTATTAAATAACATACCCCCAAAAAATCTCTGCATTATGCGTTCTGTAAAAAATTGCCCTACGTGCCAAACTGCTGTGTCAAGTAAAAATTTTCAAAGACACTGTCGTACTTGTGTGCCGGGAAAGCAAATATGTGCGACCAAACTGTGCTCTAAGTGTGGAAAAAATATTACTATTGCCAACTTCAAGCGACACCAGCTTACTTGCAAGAGCACTAGAACATCTCTACCGCAACCTTCCAAGCGAAAGGTAGAAGTAACCTCCCTCGATGCATCGCCACCTGCCAAACGCGTCAAGCTGGCAAAGAAAGCAGACCGGTTTGCGTTTGAGCATTTATTAGAAGACTTTGACATAACATCAGACAGCTTCTGCGATGTGCGTAGTTTTCTGGAGAGCGAGCGAGCTAAGATAATATCCATCCTCAACGATGCATTGGCCACACACTCCACTAAATTCTATGCTGTGCTATGCTGCAAGTATAAGAAACCGTCTGATGAAATATATAAATTCTTCCATGCCACAAAAGCAAAAACACTGCATCAGGCAGATGTCACTGACCTCGACAGCATCTACGACAAGTTTGTCGAGGAGCTTGTGGCAAAGCACGAGGAGCATCAGGCTGAAGGCTCGGGCGGTTCGCTGTGTGGCGACCCCCACGAACTTTGTCTGACACTTAACAAGTTCCTGCCACTGGCAGGGTCTAGCTATATTGCCCTGCCACCCGAGGTTGAAGCAAGAAAAGCTGTTCTCAATATTCAGAACAAAGACACCAAATGCTTCCTCTGGTCGGTGCTGGCAGCATTGCACCCTATACCTCGGGAAAACAGTCCACGCCGTGTTGCACACTACAAGCAGTATGAGTCGGAACTGGAGGATGCAATGGCCGGGATTGCCTACCCTGTAGAAGTCTCGCATATTCGCAAGTTTGAGGTTCGTGCTCGTGACTTGTTGGGCCTGCAATTAGCCATCAATGTTTACGGTCTCACCGAGGCAAACATCGTCTACCCTATTCGGGTAAGTGATGTAGATGATGATAGTGGACAGCAAATTGATCTTCTTCTTATCAAGAATAACACCTGCCACCATTATACGCTTATTCGCTCTCTTTCCAGACTTGTTTCAAATCAGAAAAATAGACATAATGGTCACATCGTGGTGTGTCGCAGGTGCCTGTCCACTTTCGACAACCGAAACCATTATAAATTCAAACACTCTCGAGGACCCAACATTGCTGCTGAGAAGCTAGCTCGCCACATGCTCTACTGTGGTACCAACAAGCCTGCACGAACTATCCTGCCCGAACCTGGTGCAGTAGAGTGTTTTCGCATGCACAGTGCTATGGTGAAGCATCCTGCCTATATTGTAGCAGACTTCGAGGCCTTTCTTCAACCTCTGTCTAACTGCCATCCCAACCCCGAAACATCCTCTACTATTCCTTTCCAAATCCACGAGGCCTCGAGTTACTCCTATGTTGTGGTGTGGCGAGACCAACATATTGCCTCCGAGCCCTATGTGTATCGCGGTCCCGACCCGGTCAAACACTTCCTGGAGAGAATGCAACAGGAAGGCATCAAGATAGGGAAGGTGCTGTTGGCCCCCAAGCCCATGCTGCCTCTGTCTCCGGAAGACAAGCATCAGCACGAAATGGCTCTAAATTGTCCTGTTTGCAACTCAGTCTTCAATGACGATAACAAAAAGGTCCACCACCATGACCATTATGGGACCGGAAGCTACATTGGCCCGTGGTGCAACAGGTGTAACTTGAGAGCCAGGGACCCGCGCTTCATACCGGTCTTTTTTCACAATGGCTCGGGATATGATTTCCATCACTTGGTCACACATCTAGGGTACGACAATGCAAGAATCAATGTCCTGGCACAAAACGAGGAGCGTTATATTAGCGTCAGCAAGTGGGTGCCGATCCCCGACTCAAAAAGCAGGAGCATCGAGCTTCGGTTCCTCGACTCTCTGAGGTTCCTCCAGGCAAGCCTGGATGCTCTTGCTGGGAAGCTCAGAGACGACCAACTAGCCATTACCACATCAAGTTTCCCGAACTTAGATGTCGCACTCATCAGACGTAAAGGGGTCTACCCCTACGAATACGTCACCGACCCTTCCAAGTTCGAAGAAGAGTTGCTGCCTCCCCAGGATAAGTTCTACAGCCAGCTGAGAGGTTCAGGTATTACTGACGAGGAGTACAAGCATGCTCAGTCTATGTGGGTCAAGTTGGGTTGCCGAACTTTTGGTGATTACCACGATGCATACCTGAAGCTTGATGTGACGCTTCTTGCCGATGTGTTCCAGGCGTTTCGGGCAACTGCGATAAACATTTACAACCTGGACCCTGTATATTTTTACAGCCTTCCTGGACTGGCATGGTCGGCCATGCTCCTGCTGACTAAAATTAAACTTTCACTTATCTCCGATATTGATATCATGCTTTTCATCGAGAGAGCAATCCGGGGCGGCATGGTCCAAGTGTCGCAACGCTTCGCACACGCCAACAATCACCACATGGCCACTGGTTACGACCCCTCCCAACCATCAAGCTACATCATGTACACTGATGTGAATAATCTTTACGGGCACTCCATGATGCAGCCACTCCCAACAGGACAGTTTGAGTGGGTTGATCCTTTATACCACGACATCGAAAAAGAGTGCGACGAGTTTGGGTTTTTTGCCGAGGTGGACCTTGACTTCCCCGAGAAGCTGCAGGATACATTCTGTGACCTTTCGCCGGCTCCGGAATTCAAGTGTCCACCTGGCTCGGATCAACCGAAGCTCGTCATGGACTTGGAGCCCAAAAAGCGTTATGTGCTACACTACCGGAACCTCCAGTGGTTAATGCAGCAAGGGGTCTCGGTCAAAGCAGTTTACCGCGTGCTCTTGTTCAGGCAGTCTCCATGGTTGAAGCCGTACATCGAACTGAACACCAAACATCGCACTGCTGCCACTTCGGAACTTGATCGCGATTTTTTCAAATTAATGAACAATGCGGTATTTGGGAAGACCATGGAGAATGTGCGAAATCGCGTTGATGTGAGGTTGGTGACGAAAAAAACACAGTGTCGTCGACTTGCTGCAAGCCCGCTGTTCAGGTCTCGAACAATTTACAACGAACAGATGTCTCTGATTCACATGAACCGGGGCGAGGTGCTACTCAACAAGCCCATCTATGTGGGAGCTGCAGTTTTGGATCTGAGCAAGTTGTGCATGTTCGAGACATATTACGACATACTACGTGCACACTACAACCACAATATCTCGCTCCTCTACACAGACACAGACAGCTTGGTGTACCATGTTCGCACGGCCGATGCGTATGGTGATATAGCCAAAGTTCCAGCTCTTGTCAAGCTCTTCGACACATCGGGCTATCCCCAGCTAAACCGGTATGGAATTCTGCCCCGGAACAAAAAAATACCCGGCAAACTCAAGGACGAGAAAGACGGGGATGTGATTGTGGAGTTTGCTGGACTTCGTGCCAAAGCCTATGCGATCCGGGCTGAGGGTTCTGTAACAAAAAAGGCAAAGGGTGTAAGCAGGCAAGTGGTTCGGGAGCACCTCAAGTTTGAGGATTACCTCGAGTGCCTCAGAACAAAATCGCCCATTCTACAAAAAGAGCATCGTATCCAAAGCGTCGATCATGTGCTTACAACTAATATTGTCAGGAAAGTTGCTCTGGATGCACACGACGACAAGAGGTGTATTCTTGAATGTGGGGTCCATACACTTCCGTGGGGCCACTATCGCCTCCAAACTAGTAAGGCCTGCCCAGAGTGTAACAAAAAGTAATAGGCAATGCGAAAAAAAAACAATTTTAATTTACTTCCACTTCCTCGATTACATGCATGCATGGCACAGCAAAATTAAACTTCTGGAAACTGCTAATTGCAATTTGTACTTATATATAAAATTCCACATTTTTTATTGTGTGCTATTTTTTTTATTTATTTAAAACTGTTCAGTCACTCTTTCATTCTTAACGTCATACACAAATGTTTTCTCTGCAATAAGAATGACACTGCACAGAGTATCTGCAGGCAAGGCATCGTGGAACTCGCATACAATCTTGATGTTGGTACGATCGTTGACCACCACTTGCTTTCTTTTCGTGGTGTTGATGACGAACATCGGCCTGCGTGTTTTGAATTCGCTGGGCGCGTAGTACACGTCCACGCTTCCCTCGGTCACGCGGTTGTAAGCCGTGTAAGCTTCGTAAAGTTTGAGGTAATCGTCTTTGGTCATCTCGAGGTTGTAATTCTCGCGCGGGAACACTTCGTTCCTACCGTTCTTCAGATAAACGTTCTTGATCTTGCAGTCGTCGAACTTGCTGGAATCTTTTTCCTGATTCTTGTCCCTCCCGGTCTGAAAAAGCACTACGACGAAATCTGGCATGTCGAACTGTATGTTGTTGAACTGTGTCGTCACGTCGAATTCCATGTGACTTCCCGACGCCATCTTCTGCACGCACTGGTAACCGTGAAAATGAATCGGCACCTGCGGACTTTTCAAGATCTCCGCTTTGTACTTGAGGGCGTAGTTCGTTTCGTATTCCACCACCGGCATTCTCAATTCCATGCTCCGGATGACGCATTTCGCTGCTTCGGGTAAAGTATTGGCTATCGGCGTGGTGCCGTCCGGACCCAAAGTAGAGCATCGCATTAGTGCGTCGTTGTCGTTGGCCGCTCTTCGAAACGTGACGCGCAGTCCTCCCTTCCACATGATCTCCTTGTAGTCCGAGAAGAAACCAGGCAGCAGACGCATGGGAAAGAGCACCGTGTGACTTCTCGTCGATATTTTGGTCCCGGCTTCGAATCCCCCGGCCTGGTAGTACGCTGCGTCCGTTTTGGATAATTTCAACGTTCCCACTGCCGTCGACGTGATGCCTGGATAATCTATTCTGTCGATGACGGTGTTGTGTTTCCTCACCTCCACCTGCGAGAACAGGTGAGGCACGAAGTTGTCCACGAGTATCAAGTTTGCTGCTGCAGGAAACGCGTCTCCGCTTTCCTTCTTCACCACGTCGAATTGAAGGTAGAGGTCCGCTCTGTGAGGATGAATGAACCCGTCGCCTACGTCCACGTCGTATTCGATCTCCCTGTTCGCTTCGTTCAGATTGGCGAACGTGCGACGGTTGGGAGGGAAAGATTGCAATTCGTAACTTTCGATTTGCTCCATTTTACATGTATGGTTATTTATTATACGTTGATCTCCACGATGGCCGTCGTAGTGGCACCTGCGAAATCCACCACGTCTCCTTTCTCGTTCGTCACCACCAACTCTATGTCGTCTATGCGGTTGCGACATACTGGAAAATAGATCGGCGAAGAGGGCGTGTAGATGATCGGTTCCATGAACTCGGAACTTGGTTTGAAAGTGGCTATGATTCCCGTCTGCTTGTGACTTCCTAATAATCCGTCCGAAGATTTCGTGATCATGCCTTCCGCCACGTTGCAGTGTACGTTCAGAGTCTCTATGGCCAAGAATTTAGGAATGTTGGTTGCTACGTGCTTGATGCCAGCTTCGAGTTTTGGGTGGTTGTTCTCGAAAACCTAAAAGTTCTCCCATGGTGCCCAGGTCCACGGTCTCCGTCGCGGATAGGATTTCCACTCTGTGTTTGACCGAATTTTGAGAAAGGTATGTGCCTTTGGGTAATTGAGCTTGCAAAGTGGAAAGATTGTATTGTCCTGGCGTGACGACGATGTGTTCGCTTCCGACGCTAATTTTGTTGTTGTGCTGCGTGACGTTAGGTATGAGGTACATGCTGTAGAATGCACGCAGAGCCACGGATTTAGGATAGACGATGTCGTCGTGCAGCGTGAGTTTCAAGATTGAAGATTCGCTCGTGAGATGGAACACGCCCATCCTAGTGATACTGTTTGAGGTTCCTTAATGCTTTCTGGAAATCCTCGATTGTAGGGTTATTTATTTTAGAGAGAAACGCGAGCACGGAGAGGCAGAGATGACCGCAGTTCACGTCTCCGAAATTTTGAATGCGTTCGTCGTTGTAGTATATAGAGGTTTTGTTCGTTTTCAGATAATGAATTAAATTTGTAGGTGGAACACCTCCGAAAGAATCGAAAACGAATGCTTTATCATCATTTTTGTGGTAACATATCCAATGCGTGCCTGGATTTTCTTGACCGTCCAAGTTGACTACTCCGCATTCTCTTCTTTTAACGCTTGAAGGTAACGAGTCGGACATGAAAACTCCTCTGAAGTGTTTGATTTGTAACGGTTCGATCAGAGATTCAATGTCTCGGTTGGTGAGTGCTGTTGTTTCTTTTTTTTAAACTTCTTCATCACGCCCTTCCCCCCTTTCTTCTCCATGGCCAGGTTGTGACGTTTCTCTTCTTCCAATTCCGCCTTGTTCTTCTTCGAGTCGATGACGGTTTTCGCGATGGCGGCACTTCCGCCAGCCAAACTTCCAACGGCCCCCAATGCTGCCAGGATGGCCGGCATGCTGAATATGAAACCTCCGATCTTTTGCTGTTTCCGCGAACGCTGCAAGCGTCTCAATTGAGGTGTGCTGAGAAGTAATTTCATTCCGTGTCCTTTGCTCAAGCAAGAACGTTTCTTCTCGCGTTGTTTCTTGGTGAGTAACCCATCGAGGGCACCTAGATTTTTAAGATTGGAGTATGGTATCTGGTACACGACACCCTTGGGCTTCATGTTGATGCTCTATGTGTTATTTTCACGGTATGTTATTTATATATATATTCTGAGATTTTTTCTTGTGTAGTTTTTTTACGGTATGTTATTTATATACCCCACCCCAATTTTTGTTTCGTGTTCATGGCGATGGTGGTACCCAGTGCGGCGACCCGTTCACCCAGCGATGCGTCTCTGCTCACGAACCTTTCGAAAGCTGCGTGCTCTAATTTTCTGTCTGCTTCGTGACGTGCATCCAGATCCGTCTGCGTGGTGTTGTAAGCGATGTCGTGATCTTTGCATGCGGCGTCCAACGGATTCACACCCTTGTCTCCTCTCTCCAATCTTTTCTCGAGTTTGGTACCCGGTCCGCAGTACTGGTAGCCAGGTAGATGCATCTCGAAAGGTAACTTGTTGATTGTGTCGTTCACGAGTCCCTTTCCTTCGGCCACGTTCCAAAATTTCGGAGGCAGCGTGTTGATGATTTTGATCAGGTAACCTATGCCCTTGTCGTCGTTCACGATGAAGTTGGAAAGTTTCGTGCTGATCATGTCCACGATGCCAACCTTCTCGTTGTAGAAATTACGATTGCCTGCATTCTCTTCGCCGGCTATCACCAACAATCGGTCCACGAGTTTCCTAACGTCGTCCACCCAAACAAATTCTTTGGGTAACGTGTTGTAGCGTTTGACGCCGCTGCCTGTTTTGACCTGGTTCCAAATCGGTTTGATGAGATTACTGTACTTCTCGCCGCTGCTCGATTTCACCCTATTCTGCGAGGCGTCGTTGTTCTGGTACAAGGCATCCGTCATGATCAGAATTTCCTTGTAACTTTGGTAATCTTCGTCGGTGTAATATTTCGGCTGCTTTTTGGCGACGAGTTCCCACAGTCCCACCGTACCCGGATACCTGGTCCAACTATCCTTCTCGCCTAAATTAACTTTAATGTCGTTGCCTTCGAAGGTCACCTTCGATTTCCCAATCTTCCACACCACACCACCGCCTTCGTTGGTTTCCATGCTGGGATACAATCCGAACACTTCATCCTTGTCGAATTTCCCCGTGCTCATGTAGTCTCGTGCCAAAGGTCCCAACTCGATTTTATCCGAAGACGTGCTGCCTATGGCTCGACGTCGTGCCGGTGCATCCTTCAGTTCGAACGGCGTCGAAGGAATGCTCGAAATGGGCGTGGGTACAGCGTAACTTTTAGCTGCGAGCGGTACGAGTTCGTTGATCAAATTTTTATTTTGTTCCGTGACACTTTTAATTTCTTTACCTAGACCGCTGATGGCATCGATCACAGGTTGATCCTGACGTTTCTTCTCTTCGTAGAATCCGCGATTCTCGGATTTCCAACCTTTGAAGCGTTTCGCGAGGTAATCGCGAAGCTTGAGATTTTCGTCTTCGATTTTTCGTTTCGTCATGACGTTATTTATACACGTCGTTTCTCACAACGTTGCAACGTTTAGAAAGTCGTTGATTTTGTTTCTGTATTTTCCGTCGTTGGGTTTCCTCGTCATGTCGATCGTCGCGAATCCGAAATCGTCACCGTTCCAGCAAGTAGAGCAGCAGCGTTCCGAAAATTGATTGTAGTTCATGTCTCCGCCTACGTAGTCATCGTACGCGTGCTTGAGGTTGGTGTGATCTTGACGAAACAAACATATGAAATTAGCGTTGTCGCGTACTAACTGTTTTGGAATTTTGGAAAACGTTTGAGCTAGGTAGAAGCAATCCATTCCTTTGTGACGACCTTGCGTGAAAAAGTTGCGAATTTCATTTTGATTTTCCAGGATGGCGTCGTCGAACACAACGACTGAATTTTCACGACAATCGTCGAGTGGTTTTATTTCCGAGGCGAACGTTGCAATGTCCAGACCATCGTACAGTTTCATCAGTTGCTGGTATTTGGATTGCTCCAAACTTTTCGAGAACACATACAGGTGCCTGTTCTTCCAATCTAACCAATTCGGTGCGAGGAGAAAATTGTCCACGAGCAGTGTCGTTTTTCCACACTCCGAAGGACCTACGATCAGACAGCGGATGCTGTCGGGAAGCAACTCACCGTTCATTTTTTTTTCTCGTTTGACTTTCCGGATCCGGTAGACGCTTCACCACGTTCCACGTACTCACAAGATCACTTCGTTCGCGTCGATCCAACTCTTTTCCGGAAGTCCCAGCCATTTGACAAACAGTTTGTCACCTTTCCTACGCAATACTTTCTCGATGAGGTACGTGTCGGGGTGTTTCGTTTTAGAAAGTTCCTCTTCGTAAAATCTTCCTTTCAAAATCTCGCCGCTACTATCTTTTATTATATACGTGTGTCGGTTTCCGGGTAAAACTAGAACCACCGTAAAAAGTTCCGTGCTCCAATTTTTTGTGAATCCCTTCTCGAAGGTGCGTTTGAATTTGCTGATCCTCACCCGGTCTCCAATTTTGTATTTAGCTTTTTTTGTCGTGGGTGTGTACTTTGGACAGTAAACTGTAGAAATTAAACGCTGCTCGTCAGATTTCGTAACGTCAGCTGGCTTCATGCCTATCGTTCTGTGTACCGTATCATTATAGGTGTCGACGAGTTCCGGCAGGATGTCGACCCATTTGTAATTTCCCCGAAGCGTGAATCGTTTCCACATGTGTGTTTTCAAGGTTCGATTGAATCTTTCCACGATGCCGGCTTTGATGTGACTGAAGGTCGAATAATGTCGAATCTTGTGTTTTTGAATAAACTTTTGGAATACGGCGTTGTAAAATTCTTTACCGTTGTCCGTTTGCAGAAGCCGTGGTTGTCTGCCGCCGCTTTCGCGAAAAATTAATTTGAATGCTTCCGTGACGCATGTTCCCGTTTTCGCCTTCAAAGGTAGAGCCCATGCGAATTTCGAAAATGTGTCTATGACGGTGAGGAGGTACTTGTTGCCCTTGTTCAATTTATGTACGTTTTTCAAATTGCCGCTACTCATCTCCACGAGGTCACTTTGCCAGAGGTCGACGATGCCCTTGGTTACCACAGCCAAACGTTCGTAGTTACGGCGTGCAGGTTTATGCAATTCTTCGACGATGGCTTGCCTAGACATTTTTTTTTAGAGATTACGTTTCAAGAGAAGCACAAGCGTGATGGGATTCAAAGAGGGTGGCACTTCGCTCGTGTTTTGAATGATCAGCTTATCGCCGGCACTCACGTCGAAAACGGTAAGATCTTCGTCTTCGTGTATTTCATATATGTTGCGCGTTTCATTCCAACGTGCCAGAGGAATGTTTCCTGCTTTCTGGACACCACGATTCGATATCAAAGTCATGGTGGGAACGCTAGCTTTTCTACCGTGAGACCAGTACGAAAATTCGTTTATCTGAATCGTGCCATCGAGGAGAAACTTGTAGTACGGATGATAAGGATGTAACATGTACAGTTTGTTACCTTCGACGAACGTGGAGATTCTTTGTTGATTGGGTACGCTGTTGATTTCGATGGCTTGCAGAGAATGCAGTTTAGCGAATTTAGTGTCGACGCCGAGCAGATTGCTGTGAACGTGTCCGAGTTTATTTTCGATGGGCAGCAAATGCTCGACTATGGTATCCGTTACGGCAGACAACGACGGTTTGATTTTCACTTCCACGTTCAACTGCTTGTAGTTTTCGTTGAGTTCTTGCAACTTGGCACCGAAAGAGGCCAGCGTCGATTCCTGCGTGGATTCCAGCACTCCAACTTGATCTCTGATGTTGACGACAATGTTCTGAAAGTTCTCGACTTGATTCAATTTCGAGCTCTTCTCGGTAAGATCGTTCACGATCCTTCGCATCTCTGTAAACTGCGTGTGAAGGTCGGCGACGCTCTGCGAAGTGGGCAGCGTCGACACCAGCGAACTAATTTTGTCACGAATCTGTTCCACGTTCGCCGTTTCCGTTTCTAGTCGTTTCAGCATTCGAGATATGTTTCTTTTCAAAGCGTGCAATTCTTTGGAGGTGGGGAGATTGGCCACCCTACTCTCGAGATCGCTCAATGAACTTTTGATGTCGTTCGAATCGGATAGTGCCGTCACCGCCGTTTTCAATTTTTCCAAATCTTCGCTCGAAGGCACGCTCGTCCGTAACGATTCCAAGTCACCCTGTATGTTGTCGAGTACGTGATGAAAATGAGCGAGATTCGTTTCGACGTTCAAATTTTCTAAATATTCGATCTTCTGCTGAACCGTGCTTAACGTGTCTTGAATGCTCGTCAACGCTCTTGCTTCAGCGTGAATATTTTTAATTTCTTCGTTGATCAATTCCAAGGACGCCTGAAGCGTAGCGATGGTGGTTTGAATATGTTCGAAATCTCGATACGCCTCCAATTGAATTTTTATGTTCGCGACGCTTTTACGGATGACCTGCAGTTCGTCCGACGATGGTAGGTTCGTCATTGTATCTTCCAAAGTCTGCAACTTGGATTTAATTTCTTCCAACGTGCTGGTGAATTCTTCTTGTAATTTGGAAACGACGACATGTAAGCGTTCTGCATCTATATCGTTCACGACGGTTTGAAGTTCAGAGAAATTCTTTTCTAATGCGGAAGTTCGTTCTTCGATTTCGAGTTTCAATTTTTCCAAATCTTCATTTTTCGATTGAAATTGCTGTAATTTGGCCCAATCATTTTGAAGCGAATCCACGCTCAACTGTATATTTTGAACGTTGTCGTAAGAAGGTACGTCGACATAATTTTTTATCAGCGTCTTCAGTTCGGAATCGATTTTCAGAATGGGGTCGAGACATTGCGTTTGGAGCGTAGCGATTTCCGACTCTAAACTTTTGTTTAAGGTCTCCTGCAAAGCAATCAAATCGGTCCTCAACTTCTTAACTCGAATGTCCAACATGAGAATCTCTTCTGCGTGGTCTACACGCTTGGTGTTGCCGAAAATGTCGTTAGGCATTTTTGGTTAACGGTTATTTATAATAGGATAGACGATTCGTAATTCTACAAAGAGAGGAATGAGTTTGTCGTAATCTCCGAGAAGTTCCATGTAAAGATAATCTCCTGCAGAAACATCGTACGTAATGTTAGAAAGCATCTTGTCGTGCTTGATTCGAAAAATATTCTTGCCGGTAGAAATTTTGATTTCGCCTGCGTTTTCCGGATTCACGGTGATTTGAAGTTTCCCGTCGATCGGAATTTCGTAGAAATGTAAATTGTTATTAAAAACATAAAACATCTTGCCCACATCGTCATTCAGTTTCGTCCAAATGCTGTTGAGATGAACAATCAGTAAACCATTGAGTTTAGATAACACGGAAGGTAAGAGGTTATTGAAATTTGGCGGTGCAGTCTCCATGTTGATCTGTTTGCGGAAGCCAAAAAGATTCATTGTTCTTGTTAGTTATTTAAGAATACGGTCAAAGTTTTTTTTTTTGTAATGACAGGCAAAGTTTTTTTTTGTTTGCTTGCGTCACAATACAGGCACGCGCGCGCGCGTGTGTGTGTGCGACACATTGTTCCCGAAAGAGGTTTACAAAGGTCACGATATATAAACATTTGGTCCCACAGTTCGAAAATTACGATAAGGTGCATTCATCCTTCAAGGATGAGAGAGTGCATTCGTCACAATACACGCGCGCGCGCGCGTGTGTGTGTGTGTGGCACATCGTTCCCGAAAGAGGTTTACACAGGTCACGATATATAAACATTTGACCAGGACTTGGAAAATTACAATAAGGTGCATTCATCCTTCAAAGGATGAGAGAGTGCATTATTTACTCATCACGCTGTGTCAGCGCAACGAATAAATGCGCGGAACGTGGAGAGAAAGTGAGGTTTTGAGGTTTTGATGAAATTTTCGTAGGTTTTGCAACACTGTGGCTCACTTCAGTGAATTGAAGTGAGTTTTTTGATGTTTTGGTGCTGTTTTCTTCGCTGCGAAACATCATCACCGCAATAAATGAGTCGCGGAACGTGGAGAGAAAATGACTTTTTGAGGTTTTTTTTTGATCCTCACTTAATAACGTTCAACCGGCCCACCTGCACTACTAAAGCCCTTTTTCTTTACCCCCTACGTATGTTTGCTTCGTACAAAAAAAAATTAGGTTAAATTAACCTCTCTCCGAGAACTGACCCCGAGCGTCTATTTTCAGCGAGCATTATTTCAGCAAGCGCCATTTCAGCGAGTTTAGTGTTTTGTAGAGCAAGTTGGTAATACTGTTAGTGAGGTTAACATACATTATCAAAAGCACATCGTGAAAAGCTACGTTTTGTTCGGGCACACGTACACTCACACACACACAAAAAGCTAAAAAAATTATACACCGTGAAAGGCTACAACGAGTTGGAAACACTGCTAGTAGGAAACACTGCTAGTAAAATTAACATACACCGTGAAAGGCTTCAAAATATCATATAGTGGAATTTTTGTAGAGTGGGTTGGCAACACCGACGAGGCTCGAATCATCATTTGAGGCTCGAAATCATCATTTGATGCTCGTCAGTGTTGCCAATTCCTATTTGTAGGTTAGCTTAGCCAGTGAAAAATCATATAGTGGAATTTTCTTCGGATGGGTTGGCAAAACCCAAGCCTCAAAGAAGGAACATCCAATAGAGTTGCCAAATATAAAAAGAGGACAATAGGTCCCCCTCATAAAAAGCTACAGTAAGAGCCCACAGGTCGCCAACACTAGGCCCCCAACAGTGTTGCCAGACATAAAAAATACATGGACCCCTCAGGCCCTTTGATGAAAATTTACAGTGAAAAACCCAGTAGGTTAACAACACTGTCAAAAAATCTACGGCAGTATTGCCAGATGTAAACAGGGGGCAATAGACCCCCCTCATAAAAAGCTACAGTAAGAGCCCACAGTGTTGCCAACTCTGTGCCCTCAAAATATACATCATAAAAGGCTACGACAAGCCTCAAATGATGATTCGAGCCTCAAAAGAGGATTCAGAACTCTCCAATTGTCTCTACTCTGTAGCTTCAAAGTTCTTCACCCACGACCTGATTGGATCGGCCGAATTGGAATAGGATCATGTCTCCCGAGATTAAAATAACTCCGATATTCTCATCTCGCAGCTGCAAGTGTCACCCTACAGCTGCAGCAGGTTGAGCTCTGCTCATTCGATCCATGTCTGCAAATTGGTGATGCAAATGGCAGTCAATAAGTGTTGCCAACACATTTACAGAAACTCTCTCTCTCTCTCTCAAAAAAAACAACTTTTCTGCCACATACTGTGTTTTCAAGTGGGATCCACTGGGGATAGAACTCGTGATCTTGTGAATACAAGAACTAACCTTCAGAAGTAAATTAAACATTTCATACCAAAATGACAAGTCATGCTGCACGTGTCGCTCAGAGTTGGTCGTTTTCTCAATACCGTTCATTGTGTCGCCTCGGTCTGTTGGTCGCGCATGCGCGGAGAATGCTTTTTTGTAGACTGAAAGGACCCGTGTAGCTTATTGCTTGTCACTTCGGTGTAAAAACTCCAGTATCGCGTGTCGCTTCGGTCTGAGAGCTCCCTAAAAGCCACATCAATGCTTGAGAGCATCCATTGTACTCGATTCGTTCATGACAATATGATATCCTGTTTGGTAACTGTTCAGAGTGCCAACAGTCCAGACAACGTTCAGGGAAAACTTTATCTCAATTGCGAAGACACAAAAAATGCCATGATCGTCTAACTTATTCAGTGTTCAGATTGCAAACAGGTAAAAGAAAAACCTGGAAATACTTGTCCCGGCGACAATCTCAACTTTTTTGAAGACGTTCCCTGAGCTATTGTATAATTATGATGGTAGTCAAAGTATTGTAACGAAAGGATGCCAACAGTTGCTATCAACGACGTCACAGGACGAGAATTTGAAAGGCGTATCCCTCTTCGAAAGCTTAATTTGAAGGCGTTCGTTCTGCTACTTTTAGCTGATCGCGAGTGGACGACACTATTGCCAAACTCAAGAATATGAACTCATTCACATTTGTTCGCAATCAGGACTACTTACCAACAGGACTGCTTGTAAATATAACTGTTCGTAAACAGAACTGCTCGCAATCAGGACTACATTTGTTACTTTCTTTTGCTTTTTGTGTTACTTAGCGTCGTTTTGTGATTGATTGATTTATATTACTTCACATTTCTGCCACTTTTGGCTAATCGCGTAGATGAGGATAAAATGTGACACTATGAGATGGAACAATCACAAACCCATATATGGACGACACAACACAAGTCCTACGGAGGATTATCCTAGTTACAGGTCTAAGGGTCAGAGCCTCATTAGTTTGCAAAACACAGTCCAGGGTGTACAACCTGCTGCTAGAGAGGTTGACAGTTGGGTGCCTTTTGTGCAACTATTGGCTAATCGTGATCATTGACATCTGTTTGCAATCAGAAGTACTCGCAAACAGGACTGCTCGCAAGAGTAGATAGAAAAAGAGAGTTCACAAACCGAAAATGGAGCTCGCCTTAATGGATTTCTCTCGTAAGGCATGAGCTCCATTTTCTGGCAGTGTTGCCAGCTCCTTACTCGAAAAAATCACCAAGGTTTTTTTTGGGGTTTAACCTAGCCTAAAGCAAGGAGCTGGCAATCTTGCTTGAGGTATTTTCTCGCAGTGTTGCCAACTCCTCACTCGAAAAAATCACCAAGGTTTTTTTTTTGGTCTAACCTAGCCTAAAGCAAGGAGCTGACAACCTTGCTTGAGGCTTGCGTTACAGTGCATAAAGCAAGGTTGCCAACCCACTGGTACTTTTGCCATAGCCTTTTACAAGAAAAAAAAAAAAGAGATAGGGAAGAGTTAAACAACCGACAGCTTACCCACAGCCTTTTTTGCTCTAACCTAACCTAAAACAAGGAGGTGGCAACTTTGCTTGTGCAATCAACCCGGTTGACCGCCCTCAAGTAAAAATCAGCGTTGCCAACTCCTCACTCGAAAATAAATCACCAAGGTTTTTCTTGGTTTAACCTAACCTAAAGCAAGGAGGTGGCAACTTTGCTTGTGCAATCAACCCGGTTGACCACCCTCAAGTAAAAATCAGCGTTGCCAACTCCTCACTCGAAAATAAATCACCAAGGTTTTTTTTGGTCTAACCTAACCTAAAGCAAGGAGGTGGCAACTTTGCTTGTGCAATCAACCCGGTTGACCACCCTCAAGTAAAAATCAGCGTTGCCAACTCCTCACTCGAAAAAAAATCACCAACTAAAAAAAATAGAGATGCCAACGTTGGTGTAAGATGAAGAGAGAGAGAGATTTATGGCTGGCAACAGTAATAAGCGAATGCGCCATATCGTAATTTTCCAACTCCGTATATCGTGACCTTTGTAAACCTCTCTCGGGGGGAACGATGTGCCACACACACACACACACACGCGTGCGCGTGTATTGTGACGCAAGCAAACAAACAAAATAATAATTGTTGTTTTTAGGAGGCCTGGCCCCTATAACCTCGCCAGGGTGCGTGGTGCCCAACACCAAAAAAGTTCTATATAATGGTCGTGGGGCCATCAAAGCCGCCAACAATGAATCTGTAGAGAGTTTCGTGAATTATTATTTTTTTTATTTGTGCACCGAACTAACTTACATTGTATTTTATATAATTTTGTTGATTTTTTTTAGTATGTGGCAATTATTTTTTAAAACTGCTCTGTGACCCTCTCGTTCTTCACGTCGTAGGCGAAGGACTTCTCTGCAATCAGGATGACACTGCATAGGGTATCCTCGGGCAAGGCATCGTGGAACTCGCAGACGACCTTGATGTTGGTTCGATCGTTGACCACTACCTTCTTCCTCTTAGATGTGTTGATGACGAACATCGGCCTGCGGATTTTGAATTCGCTGGGGGTGTAGTACATGTCCACGCTTCCCTCGGTCACGCGTTTGTAAGCCGTGTAAGCTTCGTAAAGTTTGAGGTAATCGTCTTTGGCCACGTCGAGGTTGTAATTCTCGCGCGGGAACACTTCGTTGCGTCCATTCTTCAGATAAACGTTCTTGATCTTGCAGTCGTCGAACTTGCTGGAATCTTTTTCCTGATTCTTGTCCCTCCCGGTCTGAAAGAGCACTACGACGAAATCTGGCATGTCGAACTGTATGTTGTTGAACTGCGTCGTCACGTCGAATTCCATGTGACTTCCCGACGCTATTTTCTGCACGCACTGGTAACCGTGAAAGTGAATCGGCACCTGCGGACTTTTCAAGATCTCCGCTTTGTATTTGAGGGCGTAGTTCGTTTCGTATTCCACCACCGGCATTCTCAATTCCATGCTCCGGATGACGCACTTGGCTGCTTCGGGTAAAGTGTTGGCTATCGGCGTGGTGGCGTCCGGACCCAAAGTAGAGTATCGCATCAGTGCGTCGTTGTCGTTGGCCGCTCTTCGAAACGTAACGCGCAGTCCTCCCTTCCACATGATCTCCTTGTAGTCCGAGAAGAAACCAGGCAGCAGACGCATGGGAAAGAGCACCGTGTGACTTCTCGTCGATATTTTGGTCCCGGCTTCGAATCCCCCGGCCTGGTAGTACGCTGCGTCCGTTTTGGAAAATTTCAACGTTTTAAATTTTTTACAGGGTTTATTAAAGCACATATTTGAGGAAAACAACGCCACCCATATATAAATAAACCCCTCAAACTAACACTAATTAGAATTAGCCTACAAAATTTTTCTCGTAAGGCATTTTTTTTGTAAACACTCTACCACCAACAGATCACATATAAATAAACATACCCCCCAAAAAAATGCGCTCCATGAAAAGTTGCCCCGTGTGCAAAAAAAACCATATCAAGCCAACATTTTGCAAGACATTGTCGCACCTGCGTGCCAGGCAAGCATTTGGCTGCCACCGAACTATGTTCCGGATGCAATAAACACATTACAATTGCGTATGCCAAGAAGCATAAGCTTATTTGTCTAAGCAAAAATACATCTGGTGCCCAGCCTTCGACCTCCACCAAGAGGAAGGCAGAAGCAGCCTCCATCAATGCACCACCCACGAAACGCGTCAAGCCTGTAGCGAAAGCGAACCAGACTGCTTTCGAGCGGTTGTTAGAGGACTTTGTCCTCACTTCGGAGGGCTCATGCGACGTGCGTAGCTTTTTGGAGAACGTGCAAGCCAAAATCATTTCCATCCTCGGCGATGCACTGGCTACGCACTCCACAAAATTCTACGCATCGCTACGTTGCCAATACAAGAACCCGTCTAACAAAATTTACAGCTTCTGCCACAATACCAAGGCGAAGACGCTGCATCTGGCGGATATCGACAACCTCGAGGTCATCTACAACCAGTTTGCCGATGAGCTGGTGGCAAAACAAGAAGAACATCAAGCTAAAGGCTCGGGGGGCTCGCTGTGTGACGAGCCTCACGAACTGTGCGTCAAACTTTGTAAGTTCGTGCCTCTCTCCGCCTCCAGCTACGTCCGCTTACCACGTACCATTGTGGTAAAGAAGGCCGTCCTGAACATCCAAAATAAAGATAACAAGTGCTTCGTCTGGTCGGTGCTTGCAGCATTACACCCTGTCCACTGGAAAAACCAACCACGCCGAGTTAACCACTACCTACCCTACGAGTCAGAGCTGGAAGATGCGATGGCTGGGATCGAATACCCGGTGGCGCTTTCGGACATTCGAAAATTCGAGGCTCGTGCGCGGTTGGCCATCAACGTTTACGGTCTCACTGACGAAAATGCGGTGTACCCCATCCGGGTGAGTGACGTAAACAACAATGATGCTCGAGAAATTCACCTTCTGCTCATCAAGACCGAGACCCATCACCACTACACCCTTATCCGTTCCCTCTCCCGGTTGGTGTCGAGCCAAACAAGCAAGCATAATGGTAGCATAGAAGTTTGTCGCAGGTGCTTGTCAACTTTTGACAATCAAAAACAGCAGGATTATCAGCACATCAGAGGTCCCAACATCGCTGTCGAGAAGCTCGCTCGCCACAAGTTCTACTGTAGTAACAACGAGCCTGGTGTGGCAGTCTTGCCCAAACCTGGCACCGTGGAGCGTTTCCACATGCACGGTGCTATGGTGGAGCACCCCGCTATCATCATCGCGGATTTCGAAGCCTTCCTCAAACCCCTGTCCACTTGCGATCCCGATCCCGAAGTTTCCTCCACCACCCCTTACCAACTCCACGAGGCATCCAGTTTCGCATACGTTGTGGTGCGACGTGACCAGCATATCGCCCCCGAGCCCTACGTGTACCGTGGTCCCGACGCCGCCAAACACTTCCTCGAGAGGATGGTTGTCGAGGCCAACGAGATAGGGAAGGTACTGTTGGCCCCCAAGTCTATGCTCCCACTGTCTCCCGACGATCAGCGTAGACACGACGAGGCCATCGCTTGCCCTGTCTGCGTCAAGGAGTACACCGTCAACAACCGTAAAGTCCAACACCACGATCACTTTAACGGTAGGTATGTTGGTCCTTGGTGCAACGGATGCAACCTCATGGCCCGGGACCCGCGATTTATCCCTGTGTTTTTTCACAATGGCTCGGGATACGACTTCCACCATTTGATCAAGCATCTTGGGTACGACAACGAGGGAATCAACGTTCTCGCCCAGAACGAGGAGCGTTACATCAGTGTGAGCAAGTGGGTGCGAATCTCAGGATCACACTCTACCGTCGAGCTTCGCTTCCTCGACTCCCTGAGGTTCCTCCCGGCCAGCCTCGATGCTCTCGCAGGGAAGCTTAGCGACGAGCAAATGCTCATTACCTCCGGAAACTTTCCGAACTTGGACGCAGGTCTCTTCAGGCGTAAGGGGGTCTATCCCTACGAATACATCACAGACCCTTCCAAGTTCGCAGAGACGTCGCTACCTCCTCGAGCAAACTTCTACAGCAAGCTGCGAGGCTCGAACATCACCGACGAGGAATATCACCACGCCCAGTCCATGTGGCGCGAGCTGGGCTGTCGAACTCTCGGGGACTACCACGACGCCTACCTCAGACTTGATGTGACGCTCCTCGCCGACGTGTTCCAGACGTTCTGTGCGACCGCCATGAAGATCTACAAGCTGGACCCCGCCTACTTCTACAGTCTCCCCGGACTGGCGTGGTCGGCCATGTTTCTGGTGACGAAGATCGAGCTGGAGCTTCTTTCGGACGTGAACATGATGCTGTTTGTGGAACGTGCCGTGCGGGGTGGAATGGTCCAGGTGTCGCAGCGACACTCGCGCGCCAACAATCACCACATGGCCACCGGCTGCGACCCCTCACGACCGTCCAGCTACATCATGTACACGGACGTCAATAACCTCTACGGACACTCCATGATGCAGCCACTCCCTTTTAAAAACTTCGAGTGGGCTGACCCTTCCAACTTCGACATCGAAAGCTTCGACGATTCGGAACATGGGTTCTTCGCCGAGGTGGACCTTGAGTTCTCCGAGAAGCTGCAGGATTTGTTCAGCGATCTTCCCCCTGCACCCGAGTTCAAGTGTCCACCCGATTCCAACCAGAAGAAGCTCGTCATGGATTTCGAGTCCAAGAAGAATTACGTCCTGCACTACCAGAATCTCCAGTGGTTGATGCAGCGAGGGGTTACCGTCCACGCAGTTCACCACATCCTCAAGTTCGAGCATTCTCCATGGTTGCGTCCATATATTGAAGTCAACACGAAACACCGCACCGCAGCCACGTCCGAGCTTGATAAGGATTTCTTCAAGTTAATGAACAATGCGGTGTTCGGGAAAACCATGGAGAATGTACGGACTCGTGTAGATGTGAGGCTAATATCAAACAAAGCACAATGTCGCAGGCTCGTAGCAAACCCATTATTCAAATCGAGGACCATTTATAACGAACAGCTTGCTCTGATTCACATGAGGAAGGGCGAGGTGAAGCTCAACAAGCCCATCTACGTTGGCGCCTCAGTATTAGACTTGAGCAAGCTGCACATGTTTCAAATATATTATGGGAAACTACGCCAGCACTATAACGACAATATTAGCCTACTCTACACGGACACGGACAGCTTGGTGTACCACGTTCGCACGGACGACGCGTACGGGGATATAGCCACAGCTCCAGCTTTGGTTAACCTCTTCGACACCTCGGGCTATCCCCAGCCGAACCAGTACGGCATCCTGGCCCGCAACAAGAAGGTGCCTGGCAAACTCAAAGACGAGAAGGACGGTGATGTAATTCTCGAGTTTGCAGGTCTTCGCGCCAAGGCCTATGCCATCAAAGCCGAGGGCAGCGTTACCAAGAAGGCCAAGGGTGTCGGCAGACAGGTGGTTCGGGAGCATCTCGCATTCGAGGACTTTGTCGATTGCCTCAAGACCAGGTCGTCGGTTCTAAGAGTAGAACAGCGCATCCAGAGCGTCGACCATGTGTTGACCACAAACAAAGTTAGAAAAATTGCGCTGGATCCCAACGACGACAAGAGGTGCGTCCTCGAGTGTGGTATTCACACATTGCCGTGGGGACACTATCGCTTAGCAGAAAGCAAAACCTGCAACATATGCCCATCTTCAACAGAAGATTCATAAAAACAAAACAAAACAAAAAAAAATCATGTTGTTAGTTATACACAAAAAAAACATTGACTGTCATTACAAAAAACTTTGACCGTATTCTTAAATAACCAGCATGCCTATGAATTTGTTCGGTTTCAAAAAACAGATCATTATGGAAACCATACCAGATCATGAAGTCTTACCTTCCGTGTTACCTAAACTCAACGGTCTGTTGATCATTCACCTCAACAGCATTTGGACGAAACTGAATGACGATGTGGGCAAGATGTTTTATGTTTTTAATAACAATTTACATTTCTACGAAATTCCGATCGACGGGAAACTTCAAATCACCGTGAATCCGGAAAACGCAGGCGAAATCAAAATTTCTACCGGCAAGAACATTTTTCGAATCAATCACGACAAGATGCTTTCTAACATTACGTACGATGTTTCTGCAGGAGATTATCTTTACGTGGAACTCCTCGGAGATTACGACAAACTTATTCCTCTCTTCGTAGAATTACGAATCGTCTATCCTATTATAAATAACTGTTAACCAAAAATGCCTAACGACATTTTCGGCAACACCAAGCGTGTAGACCACGCAGAAGAGATTCTCATGTTGGACATTCGAGTTAAGAAGTTGAGGACCGATTTGATCGCTTTGCAGGAAACCTTAAACAAAAGTTTAGAGTCGGAAATCGCTACGCTCCAAACGCAATGTCTCGACCCCATTCTGAAAATCGATTCCGAACTGAAAACGCTGATAAAAAATTATGTCGACGTACCTTCTTACGACAGCGTTCAAAATATACAGTTGAGCGTGGATTCGCTTCAAAATGATTTGGCCAAATTACAGCAATTTCAATCGAAAAATGAAGATTTGGAAAAATTGAAACTCGAAATCGAAGAACGAACTTCCGCAATAGAAAAGAATTTCTCTGAACTTCAAACCGTGGTGAACGATATAGACGCAGAACGCTTGCATGTCGTCGTTTCCAAATTACAAGAAGAATTCACCAGCACGTTGGAAGAAATTAAATCCAAGTTGCAGACTTTGGAAGATACAATGACGAACCTACCATCGTCGGACGAACTGCAGGTCATCGGTAAAAGCGTCGCGAACATAAAAATTCAATTGGAGGCCTATCAAGATTTCGAACACATTCGAACCACCATCGCTACGCTTGAGGCGTCCTTGGAATTGATCAACGAAGAAATTAAAAATATTCACGCTGAAGCGAGAGCGTTGACGAGCATTCAAGACACGTTGAGCACGGTTCAGCAGAAGATCGAATGTTTAGAAAATTTGAACGTCGAAACGAATCTCGCTCATTTTCATCACGTACTCGACAACATACAGGGTGACTTGGAATCGTTACGGACGAGCGTGCCTTCCAGCGAAGATTTGGAAAAATTGAAAACGGCGGTGACGGCACTATCCGATTCGAGCGACATCAAAAGTTCATTGAGCGATCTCGAGAGTAAAGTGGCCAATCTCCCCACCTCCAAAGAATTGCACGCTTTGAAAAGAAACATATCTCGAATGCTGAAACGACTAGAAACGGAAACGGCGAACGTGGAACAGATTCGAGACGAAATTAGTTCGCTGGTGTCGACGCTGCCCACTTCGCAGAGCGTAGCCGACCTTCACACGCAGTTTACAGAGATGCGAAGCATCGTGAACGATCTTACCGAGAAGAGCTCGAAATTGAATCAAGTCGAGAACCTTCAGAACATCGTCGTCAACATCAGAGATCAAGTCGGAGTGCTGGAATCCACGCAGGAATCGACGCTGACCTCTTTCGGCGCCAAGTTGCAAGAACTCAACGAAAACTACAAGCAGTTGAACGTGGAAGTGAAAATCAAACCGTCGTTTTCTGCCGTAACGGATACCATAATCGAGCATTTGCTGCCCATCGAAAATAAACTCGGACAAGTTCACAGTAATCTGCTCGGCGTCGACACTAAATTCGCTAAACTGCATTCTCTGCAAGCTATCGAAATCAACAGCGTACCCAATCAACAGAGAATCTCCACGTTCGTCGAAGGTAACAAACTGTACATGTTGCATCCTTATCATCCGTACTACAAGTTTCTCCTCGATGGCACGATTCAGATAAACGAATTTTCGTACTGGTCTCACGGCAGAAAAGCTAGCGTTCCCACCATGACTTTGATATCGAATCGTGGTGTCCAGAAAGCAGGAAACATTCCTCTGGCACGTTGGAACGAAACGCGCAACATATATGAAATACACGAAGACGAAGATCTCACCGTTTTCGACGTGAGTGCCGGCGATAAGCTGATCATTCAAAACACGAGCGAAGTGCCACCCTCTTTGAATCCCATCACGCTTGTGCTTCTCTTGAAACGTAATCTCTAAAAAAAAATGTCTAGGCAAGCCATCGTCGAAGAATTGCATAAACCTGCACGCCGCAACTACGAACGTTTGGCTGTGGTAACCAAGGGCATCGACGACCTCTGGCAAAGCGACCTCGTGGAGATGAGCAGCGTCAATTTGAAAAACGTGCATAAATTGAACAAGGGCAACAAGTACCTTCTCACCGTCATAGACACGTTTTCGAAATTCGCATGGGCTCTACCTTTGAAGGCGAAAACGGGAACGTGCGTCACGGAAGCATTCAAATTAATTTTTCGCGAAAGCGGCGGCAGACAACCACGGTTTCTGCAAACGGACAACGGTAAGGAATTTTACAACGCCGTATTCCAAAAGTTTATTCAAAAACACAAGATTCGACATTATTCGACCTTCAGTCACATCAAAGCCAGCATCGTGGAAAGATTCAATCGAACCTTGAAAACACACATGTGGAAACGATTCACGCATCGGGGAAATTACAAATGGGTCGACATCCTGCCGGAACTCGTCGACACCTATAATCACACGGTACACAGAACGATAGGCATGAAGCCAGCCGACGTTACCAAGTCCGACGAGCAGCGTTTAATTTCTACCGTTTACTGTCCAAAGTACACACCCACGACAAAAAAAGCTAAATACAAAATTGGAGACCAGGTGAGGATCAGCAAATTCAAACGCACCTTCGAGAAGGGATTCACAAAAAATTGGAGCACGGAACTCTTTACGGTGGTTCGAGTTCTACCCGGAAACCGACACACGTATATAATAAAAGATAGTAGCGGCGAGATTTTGAAAGGAAGATTTTACGAAGAGGAACTCTCTAAAACGAAACACCCCGACACGTACCTCATCGAGAAAGTATTGCGTAGGAAAGGTGACAAACTGTTTGTCAAATGGCTGGGACTTCCGGAAAAGAGTTGGATCGACGCGGACGAAGTGATCTTGTGAGTACGTGGAACGTGGTGAAACGTTTACCTAATTCGGAAAGTCAAACGAAGAAAAAGAACGGTGAGTTGCTTCCCGACAGCATCCGCTGTCTGATCGTAGGTCCTTCGGGGTGTGGGAAAACGACACTGCTCGTGGACAATTTTCCCACACCCCGAATTGGTTAGATTGGAAGAACAGGCACCTGTACGTGTTCTCGAAAAGTTTGGAGCAATCCAAATACCAGCAACTGATGAAACTGTACGATGGTCTGGACATTGCAACGTTCGCCTCGGAAATAAAACCACTCGACGATTGTCGTGAAAATTCAGTCGTTGTGTTCGACGACGCCATCCTGGAAAATCAAAATGAAATTCGCAACTTTTTCACGCAAGGTCGTCACAAAGGAATGGATTGCTTCTACCTAGCTCAAACGTTTTCCAAAATTCCAAAACAGTTAGTACGCGACAACGCTAATTTCATATGTTTGTTTCGTCAAGATCACACCAACCTCAAGCATGCGTACGATGACTACGTAGGCGGAGACATGAACTACAATCAATTTTCGGAACGCTGCTGCTCTTCTTGCTGGAACGGCGACGATTTCGGATTCGCGACGATCGACATGACGAGGAAACCCAACGACGGAAAATACAGAAACAAAATCAACGACTTTCTAAACGTTGCAACGTTGTGAGAAACGACGTATATAAATAACGTCATGACGAAACGAAAAATCGAAGACGAAAATCTCAAGCTTTGCGATTACCTCGCGAAACGCTTCAAAGGTTGGAAATCCGAGAATCGCGGATTCTACGAAGAGAAGAAACGTCAGGATCAACCTGTGATCGATGCCATCAGCAGTCTAGGTAAAGAAATTAAAAGTGTCACGGAACAAAATAAAAATTTGATAAATGAACTCGTACCGCTCGCAGCTAAAAGTTACGCCGTACCCACGCCCATTTCGAGCATTCCTTCGACGCCGTTCGAACTGAAGGATGCACCGGCACGACGTCGAGCCATAGGCAGCACGTCGTCGTCTTCGGATAAAATCGAGTTGGGACCTTTGGCACGAGACTACCTGAGCACGGGGAAATTCGACAAGGATGAAGTGTTCGGATTGTATCCCAGCATGGAAACCAGCGAAGGCGGCGGTGTGGTGTGGAAGATTGGGAAATCGAAGGTGACCTTCGAAGGCAACGACATTAAAGTCAATTTAGGCGACAAGGATAGTTGGAACAGGTATCCGGGTACGGTGGGACTGTAGGAACTCGTCGCCAAAAAGCAGCCGAAAGATTACACCGACGAAGATTACCAAAGTTACAAGGAAATTCTGATCATGACGGATGCCTTGTACCAGAACAACGACGCCTCGCAGAATAGGGTGAAATCGAGCAGCGGCGAGAAGTACAGGAATCTCATCAAACCGATTTGGAACCAGGTCAAAACGGGCAGCGGCGTCAAACGCCACAACACGTTACCCAAAGAATTCGTTTGGGTGGACGACGTTAGGAAACTCGTGGACCGATTGTTGGTGATAGCCGGCGAAGAGAATGCAGGCAATCGTAATTTCTACAACGAGAAGGTTGGCATCGTGGACATGATCAGCACGAAACTTTCCAACTTCATCGTTAACGACGACAAGGGCATAGGTTACCTGATCAAAATCATCAACACGCTGCCTCCGAAATTTTGGAACGTGGCCGAAGGAAAGGGACTCGTGAACGACATCATCAACAAGTTACCTTTCGAGATGCATCTACCTGGCTACCAGTACTGCGGACCTGGTACCAAACTCGAGAAAAGATTGGAGAGAGGAGACAAGGGTGTGAATCCGTTGGACGCGGCATGCAAAGATCACGACATCGCCTACAACACCACGCAGACGGATCTGGACGCACGTCACGAAGCAGACAAAAAATTGGAACATGCAGCTTTCGAAAGGTTCGTGAGCAGAGACGCATCGCTGGGTGAACGGGTCGCCGCACTGGGTACCACCATCGCCATGAACACGAAACAAAAATTGGGGTGGGGTATATAAATAACATACCGTAAAAAACAACATGGCTTGCATAACTGATTTGCCACCCGAGCTACTATCTAAAATATTCAAAAAGGCAGTTAACGGAGATGTTAATAAACTTGTGATCATAGCAAGAACGACGCCGGCATTTCACATGGGATGCGAAATAGTTCTCAAGGACCGTCTTCGGGAGATCAGCGGCCTGAGGTGCGGTGATCTCAACATTCTGCTTTCGGCTGCAGGGGAAAAATTAAACGAGAGGTTCGATGAATTGCACGAGGCAAGGCAGGGAAGAAGATGGTATACTGATGATTGGCGCAAGTCTAAGCAGGAGACGGAAGATATCATTACGCACATCATCGCGTTCTCCGAAGCACAGACTTTCTTCCTCTGTTAAAAAAATAATAATATATATACGTGTCAAAAAAACTTGATATATAAATAACACACATCGTGAAAAAAATAATATTGGGTATATATAAATAACACACATCGTGAAAAACAATTAAATTTCTCTCTAACACTTTGAAATTTTTTTGATATGACGATTGAAAAAATGAGTGATCTCCAAGCATTAAAACAAATGCTAAATTTGTCAGTCGAGTATGTAAAAATTCAGGAATTGGAAGTCGACAAACCTTACACGATAACTTCCGGTTCAATCGTTTCTACCCAGTATGGTCCCAAGGTACGCCTGTTGCTCAACGCACAATACAGTCTATTTTTTACCAGATCGATACGCTAACATGTTATCTGACGAGAAGCTATCTATTTTAATCGAGAACAAAACTCAAATTGTGTACAAGGGGACAAAGGAACTTCTTGGCAAGAAAACAAAGCACGTAATAGAATTTGTGTAACGACTGCGAGGCCTTGAAAATATATAAATAACATACCGTAAAAAACTACACAAAAAAAAATCTCAGAATATATATATAAATAACATACCGTGAAAATAACACATAGAGCATCAACATGAAGCCCAAGGGTGTCGTGTACCAGATACCATATTCGAATCTAAAAAATCTAGGTACCCTCGATGGGTTACTCACCAAGAAACAACGCGAGAAGAAACGTTCTTGCTTGTCGAAAGGACATGGAATGAAATTGCTGCTCAGCACACCTCAATTGAAAAGATTGCAGCGTTCGCGGAAACAGCAAAAGATCGGAGGTTTCATATTCAGCATCCCGGCCATCCTGGCAGCATTGGGGGCCGTTGGAAGTTTGGCCGGCGGAAGTGCCGCCATCGCGAAAACCGTCATCGACTCGAAGAAGAACAAGGCCGAATTGGAAGAACAGAAACGTCACAACCTGGCCATGGAGAAGAAGGGGAAGGGCGTGATGAAAAAATTTAAAAAAAAGAAACAGAAGCACTCACCAACCGAGACATTGAATCTCTGATCGGACCGTTACAAATCAAACACTTCAGAGGAGTTTTCATGTCCGACTCGTTACCTTCAAGCGTCAAAAGAAGAGAATGCGGAGTAGTCAACTTGGACGGTCAAGAAAATCCAGGCACGCATTGGATATGTTACCACAAAAACGACAATGATAAAGCATTCGTTTTCGATTCTTTCGGAGGTGTTCCACCTACAAATTTAGTTCATTATCTGAAAACGAACAAAACCTCCATATACTACAACGACGAACGCATTCAAGATTTCGGAGACGTGAACTGCGGTCATCTCTGCCTCTCCGTGCTCGCGTTTCTCTCTAAAATAAATAACCCTACGGTCGAAGATTTCCAGAAAGCATTGTGGAACCTCAAACAGCATCACTAGGATGGGCGTGTTCCATCTCACGAGCGAATCTTCAATCTTGAAACTCACGCTGCACGACGACATCGTCTATCCTAAATCCGTGGCTCTGCGTGCATTCTACAGCATGTACCTCATACCCAATGTTACGCATCACAACAACAAAATTAGCGTCGGAAGCGAACACATCGTCGTCACGCCAGGACAATACAATCTTTCCACTTTGCAAGCTCAATTACCCAAAGGCACATACCTTTCTCAAAATTCGGTCACGCACAGAGTGGAAATCCTATCCGCGACGGAGACCGTGGACCTGGGCACCATGGGAGAACTTTTAGGTTTCGAGAACGACACCAAACTCGAAGCTGGCATCAAGCACGTGGCAACCAACATTCCTAAATTCTTGGCCATAGAGACTCTGAACGTACACTGTAACGTGGCCGAAGGCATGATCACGAAATCTTCGGACGGATTGTTGGGAAGTCACAAGCAGACGGGAATCATAGCCACTTTCAAACCAAGTTCCGAGTTCATGGAACCGATCATCTACACGCCCTCTTCGCCGATCTATTTTCCAGTATGTCGCAACCGCATAGACGACATAGAGTTGGTGGTGACGAACGAGAAAGGAGACGTGGTGGATTTCGCAGGTGCCACTACGACGGCCATCGTGGAGATCAACGTATAATAAATAACCATACATAGTGAGCATGGAGCAAATCGAAAGTTACGAATTGCAATCTTTCCCTCCCAACCGTCGCACGTTCGCCAATCTGAACGAAGCGAACAGGGAGATCGAATACGACGTGGACGTAGGGGATGGGTTCGTTCATCCTCACAGAGCGGACCTCTACCTTCAATTCGACGTGGTGAAGAAGGAAAGCGGAGACGCGTTTCCCGCAGCAGCAAACTTGATACTCGTGGACAACTTCGTGCCTCACCTGTTCTCGCAGGTGGAGGTGAGGAAACACAACACCGTCATCGACAGAATAGATTATCCAGGCATCACGTCGACGGCAGTGGGAACGTTGAAATTATCCAAAACGGACGCAGCGTACTACCAGGCCGGGGGATTCGAAGCCGGGACCAAAATATCGACGAGAAGTCACACGGTGCTCTTTCCCATGCGTCTGCTGCCTGGTTTCTTCTCGGACTACAAGGAGATCATGTGGAAGGGAGGACTGCGCGTTACGTTTCGAAGAGCGGCCAACGACAACGACGCACTGATGCGATACTCTACTTTGGGTCCGGACGCCACCACGCCGATAGCCAACACTTTACCCGAAGCAGCCAAGTGCGTCATCCGGAGCATGGAATTGAGAATGCCGGTGGTGGAATACGAAACGAACTACGCCCTCAAGTACAAAGCGGAGATCTTGAAAAGTCCGCAGGTGCCGATTCATTTTCACGGTTACCAGTGCGTGCAGAAGATGGCGTCGGGAAGTCACATGGAATTCGACGTGACGACGCAGTTCAACAACATACAGTTCGACATGCCAGATTTCGTCGTAGTGCTCTTTCAGACCGGGAGGGACAAGAATCAGGAAAAAGATTCCAGCAAGTTCGACGACTGCAAGATCAAGAACGTTTATCTGAAGAATGGACGCAACGAAGTGTTCCCGCGCGAGAATTACAACCTCGACGTGGCCAAAGACGATTACCTCAAACTTTACGAAGCTTACACGGCTTACAAACGCGTGACCGAGGGAAGCGTGGACATGTACTACACCCCCAGCGAATTCAAAATCCGCAGGCCGATGTTCGTCATCAACACATCTAAGAGGAAGAAGGTAGTGGTCAACGATCGAACCAACATCAAGGTCGTCTGCGAGTTCCACGATGCCTTGCCCGAGGATACCCTATGCAGTGTCATCCTGATTGCAGAGAAGTCCTTCGCCTACGACGTGAAGAACGAGAGGGTCACAGAGCAGTTTTAAAAAATAATTGCCACATACTAAAAAAAATCAACAAAATTATATAAAATACAATGTAAGTTAGTTCGGTGCACAAATAAAAAAAATAATAATTCACGAAACTCTCTACAGATTCATTGTTGGCGGCTTTGATGGCCCCACGACCATTATATAGAACTTTTTTGGTGTTGGGCACCACGCACCCTGGCGAGGTTATAGAGGCCAGGCCTCCTAAAAACAACAATTATTATTTTGTTTGTTTGCTTGCGTCACAATACACGCGCACGCGTGTGTGTGTGTGTGTGTGGCACATCGTTCCCCCCGAGAGAGGTTTACAAAGGTCACGATATACGGAGTTGGAAAATTACGATATGGCGCATTCGCTTATTACTGTTGCCAGCCATAAATCTCTCTCTCTCTTCATCTTACACCAACGTTAGCATCTCTATTTTTTTTAGTTGGTGATTTTTTTTCGAGTGAGGAGTTGGCAACGCTGATTTTTACTTGAGGGTGGTCAACCGGGTTGATTGCACAAGCAAAGTTGCCACCTCCTTGCTTTAGGTTAGGTTAGACCAAGAAAAACCTTGGTGATTTATTTTCGAGTGAGGAGTTGGCAACGCTGATTTTTACTTGAGGGTGGTCAACCGGGTTGATTGCACAAGCAAAGTTGCCACCTCCTTGCTTTAGGTTAGGTTAAACCAAGAAAAACCTTGGTGATTTATTTTCGAGTGAGGAGTTAGCAACGCTGATTTTTACTTGAGGGCGGTCAACCGGGTTGATTGCACAAGCAAAGTTGCCACCTCCTTGTTTTAGGTTAGGTTAGAGCAAAAAAGGCTGTGGGTAAGCTGTCGGTTGTTTAACTCTTCCCTATCTCTTTTTTTTTCTTGTAAAAGGCTATAGCAAAAGTACCAGTGGGTTGGCAACCTTGCTTTATGCACTGTAACGCAAGCCTCAAGCAAGGTTGTCAGCTCCTTGCTTTAGGCTTGCGTTAGACCAAAAAAAAAACCTTGGTGATTTTTTCGAGTGAGGAGTTGGCAACACTGCGAGAAAATACCTCAAGCAAGATTGCCAGCTCCTTGCTTTAGGCTAGGTTAAACCCCAAAAAAAAACCTTGGTGATTTTTTCGAGTAAGGAGCTGGCAACACTGCCAGAAAATGGCGCTCATGCCTTACGAGAGAAATCCATTAAGGCGAGCTCCATTTTCGGTTTGTGAACTCTCTTTTTCTATCTACTCGCAAGCATAGCTGTTCGTAGCATAACTGCTCGTAAACAGAACTGCACGCAATCAGAACTACTACGGTGTATCAAAAAGTAAGGTGAATTTGTCTGTAAAACCCAGAGTTTTTTGTGTAGCTAATTAATTTTTTTGTATGTGTCAGATACCAAGGTGATGCAAGTCTGGCTTCAATTACAGCATTCTGGTAGCTAGAGCAATTCAAAGATGGCACAACGACTTGAACATTACTCCAAGGAGGAGGTGCGGGGTTTTATTAGTTTTTTATGGGTCAAGGGAAAGAAACCATCTGAAATTCATCGAGAATTGTTCGGAGGTCTATGGAGAGAGTGCTATGTCGCAGAAACAAGTGTATGTGTGGTGCAAGTGGTATGAGTAGTGTGACAGATGATGACAGAAGTGGCACACCAGCAACGTCCATCACCGACAGGAATCTGTGTGACGTGGATGCGATGATTTGTGAAGACAGAAGAGTCAGGTTGCATGACATTGCTGATGCATTGAACATCTCATATGGTTCAGTGAGGAGTATCGTCCATGACCAACTTGCCTTCAGGAAAGTGTGTGCGCGCTGGGTGCCCAAAAATCTGAGTGAGGACCAAAAACACCACCGAATGGGCATTTCCCTGACCCACCTCACACGATATGCCCACGAAGACAGTGGTTCCTATGTCGAATTTTAATGTGATACCATGTGTCAAACATATTACAGTTTCATATTTTTTTCTATGGACTTTTTTCAATAAATCGAAAATTCACCTTACTTTTTGACACATCGCTCTGTTTTGATCTTTGTTAATTTGGCGTCTTTTTATGCCACTTTTGTATAATCGCGGGAAGATAACATTTAAGTAAACCTCTTTGTTATTGTCAAACTCGGCGGGAACGTGAACACATTTGTTTGAAGTTAAGAGGACTCACGAAGTGAGCTAGCTGGCAAAACAGAAATTGAAAACACAGTTGCCAAACCGTCCCGAATCCCAAAGCGTCCGTTTTCACTGGGGATAGGTAGAGTCCGAAGACTTGAAAAGTTCCAGGTTGGAGGACATTGAGAAAGTTAGAGATTGAACTTCTCGTGGCGACAGAAAGACATTTCTGCTCTCGGAAACCATGACTGACTTCTTCACCCCGCCTTGTCGATCGTTCCTTCCCTTCTCCCCTCTCCCCCTTTTCACCTTGGCCTTCGATTTCTCGTCGTTCCGAACGCTCACTCAATGTTCCTCACGAATTGGCTCCCTCCCCATAGCGACATCCGCAGCTACCGGGGGGGAAGCAACTCCCCATTTCCGGGCTGCCCTCTCCGGGGGCAGATTACTCCCAGCGTCACGTAACATTGCCGCCTCGCATGTAACCAAAAAGGAACCGAGAATTACTTGGGGTTTCTCACGTCTTAGACGAGGGAAAGACAACACTAGAGCCAGAGTTTTTCATCTGGTAGCCATTTTCAGGGGGAGTATAAGACTAGATTAAGCGCTAAAATTATCATAATTTTTACGTGTATGAAAAATATTAAGTTGAGTGTTCGTGAAATTTTAGTGGGTGTTAGTGGATAAATCAACAACTACCGCCCTCTGTCAGGGAGTTTCCTTTTGGGACAACAGTAACTCAATAAACACTTAATTCTACATTTAATTTATCAGCGGACTACTCGTGATTTCACCTCCGTAATTTCTGGGTTCGAGTCCGATTTGTTTAATCTTATGGGTGGTGACGTCACGAACAGACAACTGAGCAAGATTGAGTCCAAACAAACTTGTCACATAGTGCTTCCCTATGCGACAGAATTAGATTTTCCATCACAAGGGATAACTTTTAAAATTGTGACATCAGTTATGAAACAAAATTATGATGTGTATCGTACTTCAATGCGACGATGAGATTTCGGAGAATACGTTGCAACGCCCCTTGGGGGTACTATATACAACATTCTATTTATTTCTTTTATAGTATTTGAACTCTTCTTTTATATATTTCTCATTTTACTATAATATATATAATCCCTCTTCTCCGCTCTGTTGTTTATAATTTCCTTTGCTCCTCTTTATATAGCGTGCTGCCATCTCTCGTCGATTCCGAGAAACCATTCCTCGCAACTTTCATTGTCATCGAAACTGGCACATGACAACGTCTATGCATGACGCAACTGGGGTAACGAAATCATGCATTTTTTAAATATTTTTTTATATATATAATATATAAAAAAAGGCTCATTTCGGTTCCGGAGCTTTACTACCGCGTCGCTGCCGTCATGGCTGCTGGGTGTCCTGCAACCTCACGTGACCATAGCGACGCCGCCTATTGGCTGCGGTTCCAGGATCAGATGCCGGAACGCCACATGACGTGTCTGGACTCAATGTAACGTCACACTAATATGGTCCATCATTGTTCATCCTCAATGTTGTGATTAGTATAACAGGGCAGAAACTATATTTAAATAAGTACAATGCTTATATTTAAGAACTACACACTTACTCAAAAATTCTGTAGTAAATCTTTTGGGTAATCGTAAAGATGAGGATAGTGGTGAGAATATGAACTTGATGAAAGAGCAATCACGAACACATATGAAAGCACACAAGTCCCACAGATTGATTGATTGATTTAGTTTATTGTTCTTGGCTAGTTTGCGAAGATGGGGATGAGTGATGAAATGATGAAATTGATGAATGTACATTCACAAACAACCAAGCCCGGGATCCTTGGAGTCGCAGCGCGATGTGCTAACCACTCGGCCACCCAAGTTCCACAGAGAATTATACTGGGTGTATAATCACCAAAGTCTGCAAATACAGGTAGAGGATCCTACGTAAAAGAGAGGTTGGCAATGTCCACATTTTTACAGGCTATCGAAGCTCTGGTGCCTGAACCTACAACCAGTATAATCCTCTGTGGAGATTGCATTCATGCATTGCTTCAATGTGTGTGATTGTCCACTCATCCCTTTCATGATTCATAATCATCTGCTTGATTAGTC
Source organism: Lepisma saccharinum (assembly GCF_977018435.1). NCBI lineage: Eukaryota > Metazoa > Arthropoda > Insecta > Zygentoma > Lepismatidae > Lepisma > Lepisma saccharinum. Next base: position 34,781,075 of record NC_139233.1, read on the forward strand.
AAAGCCGGGAGGAATGCCTCGTAAAATAGAACAAATACAACATAAATTATCTAAACTTGATGACCGAGCACGTTGAACTATCATCTCGCGTTCTCACGACAGCAATATCCAGGTTCGAGTCCCTTCCTAGATATAAGTAGAGGGGTGACGTAGCGAAGGAATATGTTTCTCATTGTCCACAGAGAAACCTCTGTTTCTCAAAGCAAAAACTGAAATTCCGCATTCCTGCTTGATGGCGTTGTCCAGCTGCGGTTGCAAATAGCTCTTGCTAATTGAGACAACCACCGGATGAAAATTAGTCAGAGGGAACAGGACCCGTCCGTTTTTCCCCTAACACAAATTGCCCCTCGCACAGCAAAGCTTCTGACCTCATTCCTACAGCCTTGAAGCAGTGTTGCTACCATTTAGCTGCAAAAATTCCCATTACGCATATTTCAATTAACACCAGCAAAAAAAGTAGAAGTAAAAAAGTATGTTTAGCCAGTCGCACAAAATTGAACTAATTGGCGCAAATTGACGCATGAGAGTTTGCTTGTATACTGCCAAGGGTCCTCAAGAGCTCTGATGAAGCCTACAAGTCGTCTGGTAGCTATTAAGAAGCAAGAGTATCGCCAATGGTGACGATGAAAGAACGAGAGAGGAATGAAGAATGAAAGAGGAAATGAAAAAAGAAGGAAAGAAAGGGAAGAAAGAGAGGGAGAATGGAAGGAATTACAAAAAGGGAGGAATGAGAGAAAGGGAGGAATAAGACAGAGAGAGATAGGGAGGAATACGAGAGAGAGAGAGAGAATGGGAGGAATGAGAGAGAGAGAGAGAGAGAGAGAAAGGGAAGAAAACGAGAGAGAAAGAGACAAAACGAGAGGAGAGAAAGGGAGGAATAAGAGAGAGAGAGAGAATGGGAGGAATGAGAGAGAGAGAGAAAAGGAAGAAAACGAGAGAGAAAGAGACAAAACGAGAGGAGAGAAAGGGAGGAATAAGAGAGAGAGAGAGAAAGAAAAGAAAACAAGAGAGAAAGAGACAACAACGAGAGAAGAAAGAAAGAAGGAAGAGAAGTGGAAAGAGAAAAAGAGGGGGAGAGAACGAACGAAAAATCGAGACAGAGAGAAGCAGCGGCGGCGTCAGGATTAATCACCTAGGGGTGCTGAGAGAGTGCTGAAAGAAATTTAGGGGGTGCGATGTTGAAAATAAGAAAAACAAGCAACCTTTCAAAACGGGGGGAGGGGTGCAAGGACAGTTAACTTTCCCTTTGTAGATAATGTTTAGCATAGTGCGGGAGCAGTGGCGGCGATTAGGGGGGCGAGGGAGCAGTTGCCCCCCAGTTTTCGCCACTTTTGCCCCCGCACTATGCTAAATCTTATGTACAAAGCAAAATATACTGTCTTTGCCCCAGTAGTTCTGGAACCTTGACCACCCCAGTTTTGGGACCTAATCGCCGCCACTGTGCGGGAGCAAAAATACCAAAAAAGGAGGCACAACTGCTAGCCTAATCGCCGCCATGATATCATACCTAAATCACTGACTGAAATGAAATTGAAATCAGTGTGACGAAGAACAAGAAGGAAAAAAAGCATAACTCACATTAAGTTATAGGCAGTTATCGAAAACCGCAAACGGACCACTTGAAGAAGCAAAAGAAGAAAACATTCATAAGAACAATGCTGACGAGAGAAAAGAAAAACGGCCACTGATCTTCAGAGAGGCATGACATAATATGACAGTATAAGGGTTGGTGTGTTCAGTTGAACGTAGGGGGTGCTGAAGGGGGTGTGGAAGAAGATTAAGGGGTGCGCAAGCAGCCCCTCGCCGACCCTGGCGCCACCCCTGGAGAGAAGAAAGAGAGGGAAAGAAAGTGAGTAGAGAAAGAGGTTAAGAGATATATAGAGCTAAGAGAAAAACAGGGAAAGAAAGAGCAAATAGAGAGGGAAAGAGAAATATAGAAAAGTGAAAGAGGTTAGATTAGAGAGAAGGAGGAAAAATGAGAAATAGAGGGAATGATGTAGAAGAGAAGGAAAGAGAAAATGTGAGAAAAGTTGATTGTTGACTTGGTTTTAAGTCCACTTTATGCACAGTAAGGCTAATCGGGACTACACCTACAGTTTAAAGTGGGATCCGAACCACTATGTTCCTCCACCGGTATCGAACCCGTGACGCCAAATGGAAAATACAGAGAGAGATATGACAAGAACGAAGACAGAGAAATGTGACTACACTGAGACCTATTCCCTCTTAAGATGTCAGCCTTAAGCACTTTGAATATCATTGATAATAATTCTTTACTTTTTGTATTACAGGAATTCTAATAATATTCGCACTTTTCGTTTTTTGTACCTCTTTATGCCACTTAGGTAATTACGACGATGAAGATGTATGATGATGAGATGAAACTGGTGAAAAGGCACTCGCAAAACAACACCTATGCTAGTTCAGACAGGATCAAATGAAATGTACTTCTCTTTTCCTACCAACTCAGAAGCGAGTTGGAAACTCTTCATTACTCCTGTATAGATAAGGAAGTGGGGGAGAGCAGTTGCAGACAAGAGCCCCGTCTAGTTGGCTGCATTTTTTGACACTCGGTGCAGTGCAGGTGTATCCAGTGTCAAGGGTGGTGCAAGGAAATTACGTTCAACCAACTTGACGGAACGCGGTGTTCAAGTTCAGAAGATTCAACAAATGCCTGTCTGCTGCTTTAAACGTTCATTTGAATAGTTATCACTAGAGTGCGGATTTTGCATATTTGCATATTTTATTCCGGTCCTCTAATTAATATGCAACCGGGTTCTAAAGTTGTTTCAGAGCATTCCGAACCTAAGTAGGGGGGTTTTATAGTGCATATGAATGCATAATTAAGGTGTTCGTGCATATTTACTGCGTAAGCGCATATAAATGCATATTACGTGAAAAAATAATTAAATTGATAGTTGTTTTTAATATATTTGTTTACTTGGTTAATGTTTCGTGTGTGGAATGTGTATGAGAGTAAAATTTTCAAGCACAGGTGGTCGAAAACCTCTGTTTATGCGCTGCAGGGCAGACGCCCCCCCCCCCTATCCCCTGTGCAAAGCTAATTGGCTTTGTAAATGCACACTTTGCATCCCTCCCTTTGGGAACATGTCAAGAAAGAAATTGTATCCGTTCCAATATCAGTGGGGAGAATTATTGCAGAAAAGGCAGATAAAGTGACTTCCAAGAACCAAGGTTTGAATTTTTTGTGCAAAGTGAAAGCTGTGCTACAAGGTGAATCAACAGAACTATTACAAGATCTCACGCCAGAGGACATAGCTGCATTGAAATATTGTCCAGTGACAAGTTCTAGTGTGGAGCGCACTTTTTCTTCATACAAGGATATACTAACTGATAAACGGAAAAAAATCACTCTAACCAATATAGAGAGATATGTTGTAGTGCACTGCAATTTACATAAATTCAAAACTACTTAACGATTTTCGTTATATTGTGTTTAACAACTGGAAATAGTAAATTCAATTTAATACAAGATTTTGCAACGTTACTTGACATGGAAGCTGTTGTTACTTCGTTACCTTCAATGGTTACTATGTGTGTGTGTAGTACTTTAAAAATTAATTCGAGGAATTTTCTTGCGCCTATATTTTTCCTTTAGTGCATAATTTGCATATTTAAGTGCATATTTTACTTGTTTTTAGTGCATAGATGCATGCATATTTTCCAATTTTTTAGTGCATATTGATCCGCACTTTAGTTATCACTCACCACGTGACCATACACCACACACACACCGGTCCGGAAGGTAGTGCAGACGGTGCAGACACCAAATACACTACTTGACTCGAAATCAACGAACTAGACGACTCGGTGTTGCACCGTGTAACCAACGAGACGCTTCGGTGCAAAGAGAGTCAAAAAATGCAGCCAACTAGACGGGGCTATTATGTTTGTCCAGTCTTCCATTCTTCGCTTAAAATGTCCGAGCGGCATCTCGCTTACGAAGAGTCCCTGTTTCTTGTTCAGATCTGGTAATGTATGTTCTTTCGTAGGTGTCTTTGGGGTGAACTTTTAGGAAGACACTTATATCTTCCAAATACGTAGAAACCTAAACAAATGCATGGCGCCTAGACTCAAGCCGGACAACCCTAGGGAAAGTGGTCTCCAAGTGGCAGAGGAGGCGACGTCAATTAAAATTATTTCAAAAACGGTAATAATATTATCCACACCCTGTCTTTTCGATTAGCCTAATGGTCCTCCCGATGGCGCAGTGGTAGCGTCGTCCCATTGTAATCAAGGGATCCCAAGTTAGATACCAGCCTGGGCATGGATGTTTGTAAGTGTCCAATCATCAATTTCATCATATCATCACTCATCCCCATCTTCGCAAATTAGCCAAAAGTGGCACAAAAAGCGAAGTAAAATAGAAGCGAATCAATCAATTGTTAGGGCAGAACCATGTATCACACAATACAGGTGAAGTTGGTTGACGTGAATTGTTAATATGCCTGAACTCCTAAAATACTCTAATATCAGGCTTTCTGTTGCAATTATTATTTCAATTTTTAAGGCCTCCATGACCGAGTGCTTTGCATACTGTTCTATGAAACCGGAGACCCTATGTTCTGTTGATTGATTGATTTGCTTTATTCTAATTCGCTTCTTGTGCCACTTTTGGCTAAACGCGACGATGAGGATGGTCGATGAAATGATTAAATTAATGAAGGGACACTCACAATGAACACAATGCCAAGGCCGGTGCTTAAGTAAGCTGTGCTAACCACTCTACCACGGAGGCCGGAATCCTTTTTAATGTATAGGAGAAATCGTTCTTTGACATCGAACTAAGAACAGTTAATATGCGTCACCTCGGAGTTATTATATTTTAAATTTCGAACAGTCAATTGAGATTTATTCTTGACCATTCTTTTGCCTACATCAAAACTTCCACACAATAAGATCAATTACACTAAGGACAACAGCGTTAGAGTCTATGCTTTAAGGAATGATTAAGCACACGATGATGACGGAAAATAATTCACATGATTATAGTGATGCATTACATCAGTGAAACATTTAATTCGGTCATGAAGAAAAATTGAAAAACTCAGGGACACAATAATCGATGGATTGATTTATTTTACTTCGCTTCTCTTCCACTTTTGGGTAATCACAAAGATAAGGATGAAAGGTGTGTTAAGATGAAATTTGTGAAAGGACAACTACAAACGTAAATGAATAGGACACAGTTCAAACCCCACAGACCATTATACAGACCGTGTGTCTAGACGCCAGATCCTCGTTAGTGTGCAAAATGCACTCCATGGTCACAATGACGTAAGCATTCGTAGAATTGATTTGTCATTCTTGTTTTTCTTCTTTCGAAAAACGCGAGCCAAACTATTGCGCATTAATTGATATGCTCATTACTTCTCAGGAACACTCGGAGGTTTCAACCAGTTTTATCCTTAAACAAAATTGTGGGTTAGGATGTTAACAGATACTTCCAAGACAATATCCAACAAATACTGTCACATACGCAGAATGTAAACCATTTTTATTTTCTCGTTTCTACTACATCCCTTGGGAGTAAAGACGGCTGGAGCGTGGTGCTGATCATATAATCTCCAAAATGGCCCAACTCGAGAATATGCGGTACCCTACTGCCACATCCCCTAGATGTGCCTTCATGGCACGGTTCTTTACGCACGACGAACTTTACCTTACCTTTACTACTACTAACTACTCATGCCAGGAATTTTTGTATTTTTGATCCTTCATTATGTCTCCATTGCTAACCTGGTTCATTCCCAGTCACGACAGCAATTATACTGCAGGAGGCCTTAGAAAGAGCGCTTCGCGGGCTAACAGCAGACGTGGCTCGCACACTGTTGCCGATAATCTCGTGTCGTCTGCTCTTCAGCCGAACAAACAGGCCGAGGTAGCAAGAGCAGAGGTCACTCACCCTTCCAGAAGGGTGCAGCGAGCTAGCTGTGGCAACCGGGCTCGCTCACTCGCGGACCTGATTGGTTCTCGCAGACACATCCCCATATTGTCGTTTGCCGCAAGCCCGCGAAGCGATCTTTTTAAGGCCTCATGGAGATAGTCGATGCAATAAAAATACGTCAAATTTAAAATGAAACAGGTGTCGGCGTGCTCGCGCACACACGCACACACACACAAACACAAGGAGAGAGAGAGAGAGAGGTGCGGGTGTGGGGGTGGGGTGTGTAGGAACACAAAATCCTTCCACAAACTGCCAAGACTCCAACAGAAAGCTTGCCAGAAACAAGTTTGCCTTGTCTACTACTGCCCTCCCCCACTTTGTTATCTATACAGGAACAATGAAGAGTTTACAACTCGATTCTGAGTTGGTAGGAAAAGGGAAGTACATTTGATTTGATCCCGTCTGTACTTGTAGGTCACAAACAAATGTTCACCAGTACCTACTAATTTTTGACAAGAGAAATGTCTTGCAAAATAACCATATTATGAGATACGGGTAATGAAGTATAAGAAACAAGCAACCATCTGGCACTGACGGGAGTTCTGACAGTGGCGCAGTATTATTGCAGAAATGCTCATTCTTAACATATGCATATGTGTCACGAGCCAGAAAAACGTAACATACAAGGTTCATTCAATAAATAACCGGAAAAGTTGTATAAAAAATCGAAAATACGACCATGTTTGGTTTTTCTTTGTTATGTTGTGGTGGCGTCCTAGAACTATTAACAGATGGGCCTGGCACGCTTGCCTCGTGAACGGGGTGCTGGGAATCAGTGAAACAAGATGGCGGCACCCTTGCAGGTTTGCACCAACTTGGGGCAGCGAAGTGTCATTAGATTTGTTAGCTGAAGGGTTGAAACCAATCGAAATTCACCGTCGGATGGCAGTGCAATATGGTGAAAGCTGTTTTAGTCGAACACAAGTGTACGAGTGGGCAGTGAAGTTCAAACAGGGTGTAACAAGTGTTCAAGATTCGCCACGTGCAGGATGCTCTGTCTCTGCAGTCTCGGAGAACAACATTCCGAGAGTTGACGAGTTGATACGGGAAAACAGGCGTATTACGGTGAGTGAAATTGCATCAGAGATGAACCTTAGTGTCGGATCAGCCCACCATATTGTTCATGACGTACTGATGTTCAAGAAAGTGTGTGCGAGGTGGGTGCCAAAACATTTGACACCATAAATGAAAGAAAGGCGCATGGATGTGTGCTGGGAGCTTTTGCGACAGTACGAGGCTTCACTGTATTGTCACGGGAGATGAAAGTTGGATACATTTTTGGTCCACTTAAGACGCTCTTAGTGGCTCAAGGTTCGAGGATGATGAAGACGTCCAGGCAGCAATGGATGACTGGTTACGCACACGCCCAAAAGAATTCTTTTGACATGGAATTGGGAGGCTTGTCGATCGCTGGCGCAGGTGCATTGAACTTGAGGGGGACTACGTTGAATAATAAGCATGTGTTGTATTCCATTCTAATAATAGATTCTGTACAAAAAAATATTTCCTGTTATTTATTGAATGAACCTTGTACATACCCCTCTCAAGTGATTTATTCTCATTTTCGAAAAGAAAGCTTCCAAGCAAAGTTCGACACTTACGTACTTTTAATACAGAATCTTTAAAAAAAATGACTGCTCAAGAATTTGACTCAATTAATCCAAAACCTATCTTTATAAATACCTCGTACTCCTAATGATTTCAAGAAACTTAAAAAATGTAATGGGATCTTCCTCGTCATTTTCTGTACGAAACCAAATTAGTTTTGACTTATTCTTGCATGAGAGCTGGTGTATTTTCCAAACTATTCTGAATATTTAGTTTGTTTAAAGTGATAGAATTTCATTCATTACAACATAGTGTAGTCAGGCGCTTACACGACAATTCTGCCCCACCTGTTGGTAATAAAATAAGTTTTCTGATTTATAAATAATTATGAAAATGAAGAACTGGAGAAAATTATTTTTTACATTTTTTTAGTATTATTTGTTATATCTATCGATGCACCGAATTTTATCTTTACTTGTCTGGTAGTTCTGTAGATACAGGAATACAATTTTGCAGTGGTTCGTGTCTTCAAACTAATGGAGAAAAAAGAAGAATCGAGGGGGAAGTTTGAGGAAAAGAAGATGAGAGCAGAGAGATGGTGGTGGGTGCGGTCCAGAAGGCGTGAAGAGAGATGCTGTAACAAAGATGCGCGCGCATCCACTTGTGGGCTGTTGCTTTGTGGAGGGTCTTGTTCATCACATGCTTACGGATAGTCGCGGCGCTCGGTGACTTCCCCTGCGTATCCGGCAACCAGCACAACCCGAGTGCGTCGACAGTGAGGGGGAGGGAAAAGAGGAAGATAAAAGGCGCGCAAAAAAGACGACAGTCGTTTGTTAAGGCTGGAACTCGCAACCATGTGCCGGAGGTCGGGATTTTAAGGGAGCGCTTGCTTGTTTTTAGTGATAGAAGTGTAAAAGTTTTCTCAAAGCGTTGGATCCTATGAAAACTGACCAAACAGAGCGATTGTTTGTTGTTTATCACGACATGACTGCCAAAATAGTGACATTACGCAAAATTTCAATCTTTTCTAGTGTTATTGTTGTTATTTCTCCAGAGGAATGCAATTAAATATACGAAGAGGACATGCCATTCTTGTGGAGCATAGTCACCTTTCTTCTGTTTATGTTTCAAGGTAAGGTCTCGCATTATGTGTTAATTGTTGAACTGTTATTACTAGTGTTATCTGTATTTCGATTATTTTACGTCACTCTTCTGCCTCTTGGGATAATCGCGACGGCAAGTATGGATCGTGAAACGGATAAAGTAAACACGTTGTTTTTACAGGACTCGAACATGTGACCTTGGGTTTTGTATCGCCTCACGTCCCTGCTGTTCCTGCCAGAATATAATGTGATACAGTGCAAGGATTTTGTTCGATCAAGTGATTAGAGAAAGCCATTGATACATATGACCTGAGATCGAATCCGAATATTAAAAAGGTGGAAGAGGAAGTTACATTTTGTGTCTTGATTTTTGTATTGTTTCGTTATTGAAGAAATAATCATGTTCTTGACAGATTTGGTGTAAGTCTTCCCCGATAACGTGGTTGTAATAGCGTCGCCTTGTAATCAAATGATCCAGGTTCGAACCCTGGTGGAGGAACGTAGTGGTTTGTATCCCGATTAGTCTTTATGTGTGTGAACTTGGAGCGAGAAGGTAGGACAGAGAGAGAAGAGAGAGAAAATAAAGGGAGAGAGAGGGAGAGATAAAGACAGAGAAGGAGGAGAGAATGAGAAAGAAAGAGGGATAGAGAGGAAGAATGAAATAAAGAGACAAAGGGTAGAGAGAGAGAGAGAGGAGGAAGAGAAAACAAACATTGGTGAGAACCACATAAGTGATCCTGCGTAACACCATCGTCTTTGGTAAGAGCGAGGGGAAGCTCCAATGTTTCCGTGTTGACGCAGAATCGTTAAGACTATCAGAGAGCTACGTGTAAAGAAGTAGCGACCACAGCGCCGGAAAACCACGGCGATTGGATTCGTTACGTTTAGCAAGATTAATTGATTGATTTTTTATGCTATGGGTTTCGCACCGTGGCCATGCGATCTAAAGCCTGACGCCCACTGAGACACGGCAAAAACACGGAAATATCCGGCAACAGAACTTATGTTGTCTGCTTCTATTGATATCAAATGGTGTAACGCCCACCGCAGGGAAAAGCGCGCAACGGAAGCCGGAATTTCCGTGCCAGAAGTCTCCAGGTGTGTGTCCGCGTTGCCAGCGGCTCAGTGGGTGTCATGCTTTGGACGCCCGCAGGTTCGAGTCTTCCGGGAGAAGCGTAACAACTTTTGTCTTGAGGTTTCGGCCTGGGTATGGAACCAGTGGCCACCCATCAACGTGAGGAAATTGGGGAGCTACGAATGAGTAGCGTAACGTGGTCGTGGAAACCTACAACCAGGGTTGTTAAAGGTCCAGGAATTTTAAATAAATTCAATTCCGGTCCAGGAGAGAAAATCAGCAAGCGTAAATGGCTTCTGGACCGTAAGGAACCTTTTTATCTGTAATGCATTTCAATTCGGTCCAGGAACCTTTTTAGCAGATCAATTTAAATACGGTCGAGGAACCTTTTTTCATTGAAAATATACGCAACTTGGACCGAATTTAAATTATGCGAGAAAAAAGATTCCGGTCCTGCGGCAGAACCCAATAGAACCCATTAGAATTGATGGGTTTCTGGGCCTTTAACAACCCTGCCTACAACAACGATTCGGGGTTCGTCGTGCTGACCACACGTCACCCCATAACTGTTTGTATGATCTCCCACCTCGGCAGGTGGGACTGAGGCCTGCAGTCGGTAGGTACGCCCTTGCTGTTGCGCCACGGGTTATTTTTATTATTATAGGCACTGGACCATAACAAGAACATAAAATATGCCTGTTTAAGAGCAGTGCCACCTAACAAATAACATAGTGGAAATGGAATGGTGGCATTTGGAAAATTCGTAGTAACTCTCCCCAGCCCCTCCGACAGAACGGTAAAATGGTAAAGCTATCCCCCCACAGTGCAACATGTCATGGAGACATATGTGAGGCGTCGCTTAATGAAGGTTGCCTCTACCCCCAGTGTTCCTCCAGGTACTCATTTATTAGAGGCTGAGTGAACCCCAGAGCTGCTCCTCACATGAAATCTCCCACCTCGAGAATCAAACCCGATGACAGAAAGGTTCCTCGGTGATAAAAGGGTCCAGAAAGCATTTATTATATATGTTCCGTAATTAAGAAAAAAAAATGTGGGAAATTTTTCTAAAACTGACCCAGCGCATTTCAGTCTACGGAAAAGAAATTATTTCCTTGCATGTTTGAATTCGTACGAATTTGCTTCTTGTTCGCCCATTCGAATACAAAAATGCTTTCCACCAAATTTCTCCGTCTTCCGTGCCAGAATTGTAGGCACAGAGCGATACGATACCGAAGGCCCGGGTGCGAATCCCAACCTGGGAATGAGTGTCCCTTCATCAATGTTAGTTTATTTCTAATATTGTAGGCATTATTTAAATATTAAATGTTTTTCGTTTTATAACTATTCCCTATCTTTCTACTTTTGTTCTCTTACATCATTTCCCTAACTTATGGGTTAATCGCGACGTTACGAACGATGAAATGGTTGACGGAACAAATCTGCTATTCAAAATTCTCCAGGTGCCTTCTCAGAGCACTTGTCCACGAATCTTTACAATGCCTGCACCAGCTGACCTGACCACTAACCCTGACTACTTCTCCATGGAGTAATTTCGTTTTCCCAACGTAGACCCGTCTTTGAGGATGGAAATTTGGGGGCTGTAGCCTCTCCAAGCACCCCCTTCCTCTCAATTTTGTGGGAACGTATTGCTTTGTACAGAGACAAATATGGTTTTCCAGCGAAGAAGAATGTTCGGAAAGCATTCAAAGGTGAGTCTGTAGCAAGATTAAAATATTCACGATTCAAATTGTCACTATTGCGTTAGTGTGATCAAGTTCGACGCTCCAACCTCCTTTGCTGACCAGTGTTGTCCTCACGTAGGCATTCATTAAGAGTCTGGGTGAGTCCCAGAGCCGTTACGTGCAGGGACATTGCTGGGAAAATTGGCACCCGAGCTAATTCAGGTTTCCCGCGTGACAATCATGACACCCTATAAACTAAACGTGTATTATGAAAAGTTACTTTATACTATAGCTCGCCATATATGACAGCCGATGTAAGCCTCACACAGTAGAGTCACGTTACTGCAACGATACGCGTCCCTTGTGTTGATGCTCTTTCTAGCCACCAGAAATTCTGGCTTATCTCCTGTCATGTGCCTCTCTATGCCTGCGGGGTCAAGAGCCATCGTATGTGGCAAGCTTTATAAATGCGCAAGTAGAATTACCTTTAGCGTTGTGGTAACACTGTCACTTTGTAATCAAGGAGTTCCGAGTTCAAGCACCGGCGAAGGAACAATGGCTCGAATCTCACTTTAAATCCAATTGGTCTATCTTCGGACATTGGACTTAAAACAGACTATGGCTTTCGACTAAATGTGTACATGTAGGATTCTCTCAATATATTATACCATAGCCCGCTAAGATCCTTCCAGCCTGGGCGCTTTCGCAGTTACATTGAATTTTCGCGATGCGCGAAATGTAAATAAAAGATTCAATTTTGAACATTCTGCACGTAACTACACCCCCAATGATGAAATATGCAGGAGTTTTATTCGCGAAGTAATGCGAAATGTGTGCTTTTCCACGAAATGAACGCTTTTTCGCGAAATAACCGTGAAATATCATCAAATTAAGTAGAAAACACGCAAAAACCGGCAATCGAGGTTGCGCGCGCAAACTGTCGATTTGTAACGAAACGTTTGCCTAAAGTTCCCTACCACTAGCAGCTGAAGAACGTTTTATCATCGATCACATCAGGAAGACGCTGCAAATTGGGATTTCCCATGCACATAATCTCAGTTCGAAAACTTCGTTCCCTCTCAAGCTGCATTCCTTTCTTCCGCCGAATGTCTACTCAACTTCCAGTTTCATTGAACTTGCTAGCTGTAGCAGCGATAAGATTAGTCTGTTCCTGCACATCAAGGGAAACAATGGTGTCATTGGTGTTCAGTCATGAATGAATTTTGTTTATCATCATGTGATTTTTAACATGTGTTTGTGTATGTGCAGTAGTGATTATTTTATTTGTTGGACAGCAAGGATATCCTTTAAATGCATACAATGAATAAATCACTTGAGATATGCAATTTAGAAATGAAGTGATTTTATGTTGATGTTTTCTTTTTGGTTGGACAGTTAAGTACTTGTGCATGTGTACAGTATATAAAAATGAAGTAGTTTATCAATGTATAGCTCTGTTGTATGTTACTTCCTCTCATAATGAAAAAGTGTGTGCATTTTTTTTTTCACCGCTGATATAACATTTTATTTACCGCTCTCCTCAGTTTTTATTTACCATAAATTTGTGTCCCTACCAATATGATATTCTGTGCTGCCTGAGATTCCACTTTTCTTCGCTAGAGGTACCCAACCCTAATCCATACAAAGTAGACTTCGCATTTGCACCTGCGTTCATTTACGCTGGTAGTAAGTAAATACTTAATTGTTATTTTATGTATGTTCAAAGTTATGCTTACTACTGTAACAAAGTGATAAAGTCAAACCTCTCTTTTTAGAAGCACAACAAGAATAGCCATAAAATATTATTAGAAACAGTAGTTTAACTTCCAAAGTAGCAGCGAAATGCATAACAGTTAGTTCGTAGTTAGAGATCGGTTAGTTTATTGAACTCTCCAGCCTAACTATTGCCTATTTTTGGGGAGCAGGAAAAGGTTCTTAAAGTTCTTGCCTTGACTCATCTCACCCAACAGGTCGGTAGGTGCCGGGGCGTGCTCCGAGTTGATAGCTTCCTGGAGATGAGGCCTGTTGGAAAAGGTTTATTAAATAATTTAAAACGCTACAAAGTGCATGGTCTCGTCATGAGTGAATAGTCCTGTTAACCGTAGCGGCCTATGTGTTTTAGACAAGGCATTGATATACGTATCTACTAGCCTGATAAAGATATTATTACACTTCAATTTCTACGTATATTTACACCGACTCCATTGCACATTGTAAGCCAAAAGAGTTGTTAGAAATTAAACTCAATTAGAAGCACCTTTGCAAAACTTGAGTCAAAATAATTGTGAGCAACAAATGAAACATGTTTTCATATATCTTGGCTCATTTTAAAGAATGGTCTCCAGAGGTTTCTCTTAATAAGCTGTACTTGTGCTGGAGAAGGGAGAGAGAGAAACTCTGTAATTTCGGTTTTTGTTGACTGCTGGAGAAAGTTCTCCAGAATGGAAACCTCTTGGCCTCCAGAATTAGCTGGCGGTGTCATTGTGGGGGGGAATATCATTGTCGTTTAAGAAGCTGGTGCATTAGCTCTAACCCCCCCCCCCCCCAACCTCCTCTCTGAGGCGAAGTCTCTTCTTTTTTCCTCCAGAAAACTTGCTTTGTTATTCACTCCCTCCTCTGGTAGCGGAGTGGACGGGGTGACGCGAAGAGGGAGGAAGAAACCACAAAGGAGAAGCGAAGGGACAAGGAAACGCTTTTAAGTGGATACAAGAAGCATAAGGAGACGCGAAGGGTTAAGCGCCCCGCGAACAAGATGTTTATGAGCTCACTGCGCCGAGAAAAAATTTCAGAGATTCCCAAGAAAGAATTTTCGCCAAAAATTTGTAGCTGGGTTAAAGCTACCTACAGGAAACAACAACAATAATAACCTAATAATTAGCAATTTACTAATATCATTATTAGTAGTAGTATTAGGCCTATCCCTTGAGATTGACCTACTCGATGCAGGATGAGTTCCGCATGAAATTGTTATTTCCCCCCTGTTTTTCTCATTTGATACCATTAATATGCTCAAATATAGATAGTTATTCTATTTTGTTATCAACTTGGACACATCGTTAGAGAAAGTTCCTCGAAATTTAGGGGAAAACTTTAGTCCTGAAGTTTACCACCTGTTACCTCTCACATAAATATTTCATTTTCGAAAAATTAAAAGCTCATTGAACCATTTGTGATCATTTCTTTTTCTGTCATTTTCTTTTCGTCTTTCTGTTCTGTCGAGTTGCCATTATTGGCCAATACATTCCCTGGTAATTATAAATATATCATCTCACTCAAGAACTGTGTCCCCTAAGTTCTGTATTCTGGAACAGTGTATTTCGTAACCGTAGATTTAGGTGCATCCCGCGTGAAACGTTCACGACGAACCCGCTATTTGGAGTAATGGCATGGTGCACGAGGGCATACTCGAGCCACAATTTCTGAATTAAGTGCGTAATGAAATGCGTGAGGAAATTCCAACAAAAACGCACGCACCTATCCTTGGACTCGCTGCGTGCGGGTGGCTGGATGTGTGTGTGGAGTTTCTATTCATCGCGTTTGTTACTTGCGTAATGGGCATTCTGCGGTCTCTGCGTCAACTTTACAGCCATGTGCGTGGAGGTCGCTCCCTCGGAAATACATTGGGAGTCATATAAAACCATTCCTTATCCTTGCTTGATCCCATTACAAGACCTTGCGGTGCTTTTTGTCCTTATTTACGTTACGCGTCTATCCCGTTCTTGCTTTCTAGAATGGAGATAGTACCTAGATATATATTCCGCAAGGAAGGTTGACGAGGTCACTTGAACCCCCCCCCCCTTTCCTCTCACGTTTCAAGTTTCTGTGATACTCGTTTAGATCTCATCTACATTTTATATAGTGCGAGTTGCCTACCTTAAAATAGGAAATCAAATATTATCCTTCCCATCTCCCTTTTATTCCCGTCCTTTCTACCCTTCATACTTTCACTTCTTTCCATTTTCCTATCTTTCATCTATCGTTCTGTCTCGTTTTCTGCCTCACAATTCCTCCCCTTTTCTCTTCTTCTCTCTGTTTTTCTTATCTCTTTTACTTTCTGTCTCCCTGAAGCTGTCTCTGCCCCTTTGTTTCACTTCTTTTATTTTCCATCCCCCTTTCTTCCTCTTCTCTAACCATTTATCCTTCCCCGTTGCTCTCTTTTTTTGTTTCCTTTTCACCCTCCCCTCGCCCTCTCTGTCCTGTAATTTCTCCCTCCCTCTCTATCTGCCTCACTTTTTTCTATTCCTCCAAATTTCTGCGACGTATCTTTAACCAGTAAAAAGTTATGACTGAATTATTGTTCCAAAAAATTGCTCCTTTTCGAGGTGTTAGAAAAATGCCTGAAAATTTGTTTAGGGCATCGATAGTGCATCGAGATCAAAGTGATGTCTAGGGAGAGAAGTTCGCATGCCATTGCACACGATTTTAATTGGAAACATCCACGAAGAGCTGCACATTATGAATGGTTGTCGCGAACAATTTACAGTGTGACGCTTTCATTGAATTAAATATCCTTCACAGTGACACGGCTAATGTTTATGTTCATAAGGAAGTTCATAAACAGAATATGCGACCCTTGTTATCTGATAACTAACTTTGGACAGAAACTGCTTCACAACGTTCCCATAGTGTTCTGGTGTTCCTCCCTATTGAAAAAAAAACTCTGTAAAAAGTACCTTCTTCCATAAGTAAGGATAAAAAACCTGTTTATTTAACAAATCCAAGTAGCCCTAAGCATTTAAGGTTCCGTTGATGGAAAATTGACTAACCAATCGTGTTCCTTACAGCACGCCACACCATTAACTTACCAGCACTAACCATTCAGTTTTGATATGTCGAAAATGAGTTATCAGATAAAAAGCATCGAATATTCTGTATTTGAACTTCCTTATGAAGATAAACATTAGCCTTGTCACTGTGAAGGACTTTTAATTCAATGGAAGCATCAAACTGTAAATTGTTCGCGACAACCATTCGTAATGCACAACTCTTCATGGATGTATCCGATTAAAATCTTGTGCAATGGCATGTGAATTTCTCTCCCTAGACGTCACTTTGATCTCGATGCATTACCGATGCGCTAAACAAATTTTAAGGCATTTTTCTAACACCTCGAAAAGGAGCAATTTGGTACAAGAATTCAGTCATAACTTTTTACTGGTTAGAGATACGTCGAAAAGACCTTCACCATTGCATTCCGCGTGAAATTCTAGCCTGATTTGATATATCATATCACCCCCTTCCCATTTAAAATTCTGAAGTTGAATTCAAGATGGTGGACATCAAGATGGCCTCCGACCGTGCGGCTGGCGTTAATGTGGTTCCCCCTTGGCCTGATAACGATTGGTCATCACCATTTCCATGTTGCGTGCTGCAGTGACCTTGTACCGGGGGTGTTAAGTGACTTTTTGAGCCACCCTGTATATTTCACACATATAAATACATTAATTGTGAGAAAATTGCTATAAAAGGCTGATAATTACAAAGAAGACTGGTAACGATAGTTGTACGATCACGATATCTTCAAATTGAAGCGTGTTTATGGGCCTTGGAAAAAAATCCTTGCATAACCTGTAAAATTGACGTCAATATAGGCCTGCATCCCACTTCGAGAGCAATTTTCAATTTGATCTCCCACTTGAAAATTCTGTACGACCCCCACATAGTACCACATACTTGTCTGTATGAAATAGTTAAATCAAGAAACGTTTTTGTTCGGTGTAACAGCAGCATGCGAATCCTGAACTGCATGTGGAGCATTTCGTTCCATATTTCGAAAACACATGGGGGAAAAAACGAACAATGATACACCAGCGGGACAACAGAGGAACAATTGCAATAAATTCTGTTTTGGTACAATATGTGAACGAGAGCAACGCTGACAACAATAATGCGCTCGCTACCTTTGCCGTATTGTTCGGCGGCAGTTATTGATGATTCGTGGCCTTCCAATCGGTTTTTGCTTCCATAGAACACAATTGCAGCTCTTGCGTTTTGAAAAGTTCAACAATGCGCGACAACAATCATCATTTGTCCAATTTGACTGATGACCTCGATTTCACTTTGTTTGCTTCTTGTATACACAATGGAACAGCTCTTTTTTATTGTTGTAAACTTCATTGCTAATGAATTCTTTACATTTTTTGCACAAAACTCCTGTTATGTGCCTTATTCATATTCTACTTAGACAATATTGGCGTGACAACAAAACTGACAGTCGGAAAACTTGAAATGTAATTATATTATCATTCAGTTTTTTGACACTTTTGGGCGACAATAAAGAAGTTGTCACTCCTGATCGCATCTCAGGTTTTTCTTCACATACAGTTACTGACAATATTGTTCGTGCAGGATAAATGTTATAGTGTTAATCGTAATTTACCAAATGGTATAGGACATGTTGTCATCATGGTTAGTAAGTAATAAATATAAGTATGTGAGAGAGTACCGAGGCGCATTCAAATCGATAACACTCAATCAACAATGGTATTACAGAAGAAACACACAAAACCAGCCAGTCATGAAACTTACGATGCTATAAAAACTCGATTTGTGCATTTTACTTTTTTTAATGAAAATTGTACATAACGCAATGCATGAAAAATTTTGCAAGAAGAAAAACACTTGGTTCTGGTAGACATTGATTCTTTCAATTTTTCATTTGAAGTCTATATTTTTCGTTTCTGTGACATCGTAACACACGTACCTTATAAAGACTGCATGGTTTTTAAAAACAATGACATCCGATAATTAGATGTTCTTGAAATTCACGCCAGTGGTCCCGGGTTGGAATCCCGCCCTGGACATGGGTGTTCTTTCTGAGTATCCCTTCATTAATTTCATAATATCATCAACCATCCAGATTCTCATCTTCACGATTAGCCAAAAGTGGCATGCAAGCGTATATCAATCAATCTTGAAGTGCAATCAATAAGTAAATACATTTCACTGCAACCAAATCATTGTAACCACTACTCAACAATATACAATTTGCACACTAAAGGTCTGTTATGTCCGAATTTCAGAAACTGCCACTCTTCTTTATACACGCTGCCCGATAGATTTTCAATGTCTGCATCCGTTATTGAGAATGTTCGTTATTAAGAAATAATTTCCAATTTTGCCAGGGGATTAAGAAATGTCAGTTATTTAGAGGTCAGCTATTCATGACTAATAGATTGAATTTAGATATTTTTACATCGCTTTTCTGCCTCTTTTGGCTAATCGCGACGAGTCAGCTATTCATAAGTGTCCGTTAGGAGAATTTTAGTGTATAATCTTTACGTTGAATTGAATTGTTGTTTTAAGTTCACTTTATGCACACATAGGCTAATCGGGACTGGACCTACAGTTTAAAGTGGAATCCTAACCGATGTGCATTATGCCTCCACCGGGTATCGAACCCGGGACCCCTTGTTATTTATTGTTGTGTACCTATTATTTTAGGTTTAGTGTCACGTCTGCCTTGAGATCTGATGCAAATCATTTAGGTTATACTACATGCTAGAATGATTTTGACACGTAATGATTTATCTTGCGAATTATACGTAAGTGAACCAATTTCAAGGTGCTTCTGCGTAATCTACATACAACACGAATAATCCATTACCAATTCATTGAGACTGAATTTGTTGTTTGAATCGGAGGACTTCCGACCTATTGATGAGACGAGTAACTTTCATATTAAAGGCGGATTTGGAGCCTCCTCCATGGGACTGTGACGGTCTGATGTACGCCTATTAGCTGGACAAGCTTGTACGTACCGTCGTGCGGTCTCTGCCAAAACTAGTGACCTTCGACAGAGGGCAGTGTTTTTCCAGTGCTGACTGGTGCATTTCAAACAGCAGGAAGATTACTCCCAGTAAATCTGGAATGACAGTATCAATTTGATTAATTGATTTAGTTTATTTTACTTCGCTTTTCTTCCACTTTTGGCTAATCGCGAAGGTGAGGAATGATGAGATGGATGAAGGGACAACCACAATGATATAGAGACGACACAACACGAGCCCTACAGAGGATTATACTGGCCGTGAGTTCAGACGGCAGAGCCTCGTTAGTCTGCAAATTGCAGTCCAGGTGTACTACGTGGAAGGAAGGTTTACATTTGGGTGCTTTAGAAAAAGTCAACCTTTACATCTCAAGTATAAATTCGACAAAGTTCCACCGAAGTCTCAGTATATACAGCAACCCCCCGAGTTACGTAAGTAATGCGTTCCGTAAACCTTTACGTAACTTGAACTTTACGTAAGTCGAATTTGTAAAATTGCTTAAGTGTAACGTCGTAAGAAACTGCAATATTTATTATTATTATATGTATGTATATTATTTACACAGTATTATTTCATAAATGAAACTAACTAACTCTCTAGCCTTCTTAAACCCGAAGGTTCATGGCTGCAGCAACACAGGCCTTCCATCTTTCCCTATCTTGAGCAAGATCTATATACTCTTTTCCATCCCTGCCGATTTCCCTTAGGTCCATCTCAACGTTGTCCCTCCATCGTCGTCTTGGCCTTCCTATAGGTCTCTTACCATCAGGTTTCCCAACAAGAATCCTGTAAACTCCTCTTTCCTCTCCCATTCGTGCCACATGGCCTGCCCACCTAAGTCTTCTTGATTTAATTATTCTAATAATATCTGGACATGAATACAAATTATGTAGTTCTAAATTATGTAACCTTCTCCACTCACCTGTCTCCTCATCCCTTTTAGGTCCAAAGATTTTCCTAAGGATCTTATTTTCAAATACTCTCAATTTATGTTCATCTTTCAATGTAAGGGACCAAGTTTCCCATCCATATAATACTACAGGCAAAATTACTGTTTTGTATATTTTAACTTTTAGTTTCTTAGATATTAAACGAGAAGACAAAAGTTTATGAAGAGAGAAGTAACATGCATTTCCTGAATTAAGCCTACTTTTTATTTCTTCTTTAATATAATTTTCATTTGTTAATATTACTCCTAAGTATTTGAATTTGGAAACTGGTTCAAACGAGTTGTTATCAATAATTAGATTTTGATTATTACCTAACACTTGGTTTCGGTCTGTAAGCATATATTTAGTTTTCTCTTTGTTAACTTCCAAACCTATCTCTTTAGCAGTTTTGAAAAATATTTTAGCATTATTCTTAATTGTATTCACATCATTCCCCAGTAAGTCTACATCATCTGCATATGCTAACAACTGAGTCACACCATTTAATTTTAGTCCTTCTTTAGTTTCGTTTACCTTCCTAACAGCATATTCTAAGGCAAAATTAAAGAGCAATGGAGATAATGCATCTCCTTGTTTTAACCCATCATGAATTGTAAATTTGTCAGACATATTAATACCAACACGAATTTTACTTTCTGTTTCACTGGTGCATATTTTTATCATACTAACAAGCTTCTTAGGTATTCCAAACTCTACTAATATATTATATAATTTATCTCTTTTGACCGAATCATATGCTTTTTTGAAATCAATGAATAGCTGATGGACATTTTGATTATATTCCCACTTTTTTTCAAGTGTCTGTCTGATGTGAAAAATTTGATCTGTAGTTGATCTGTTACGTTTAAATCCACATTGATAATCACCTATAATTTCATTAGCATATCGTGTTAGTCTTGTTAAAAGAATGTTAGACAATATTTTGTATGTTGTTGAGAGTAGAGAAATTCCACGGTAATTATTGCAGTTCATTTTATGACCTTTTTTAAACACAGGAACAATTATGGATTCTTTCCACTGTTGAGGGATTAATTTATGAATTTGACATATTAATGAATTTCCACCATATTTAATTAACTCAGCTGGTATTAAATCAATGCGAGGTGCTTTGTTATTCTTTAGCCTTTTAATAGCATCTTTAACTTCAGTCAAGTTAGGTTCTGGAACTAAAGGTTCTGCTGTGTGGACTTCATAAATGAAACATCGGATATAAACTATTAAAGTATGAAAAATATATAAAATAATATACAGTAAAACTTCTCCTAAAGGACACTTCTGAATAGTAGACACCTCTAAATTACGGACATTTTTAAATTTCCGCCAGAAATACATGGGGATTAATGGCAATATTACTTCTCAAAAACGGACATTCTTAATAACGGACGCGGACACTGAAAACTACCAGCGCAAATATAACTTCTTAATAACGGACAACCTGAAAGAAAACGGTTGCAATTCCTGGATTTCGGCACAACAATGGCCAGTATTTCGAACTAGCGCGTATTGTTTCATGTTACACCGAACGTACTTCTTTTTAAAAGTGCAGACAGTAGACAGTATTCTTTGTGGTTATCGTGAGAAGTGTGTCATTTTGAATGCAGTAATTTAACAAAGGATTACACTACGTCTACTGTGTTTTCTTTTTTGAAATTTGTAATGTAGGGATACTTTAGTATATTTAAATTCACCGTATGCAGTACAGTATTTTGTTCCTTGAATGTAGGAAAAAATGACATTGTGTTCGTAAAGTACGTACTGTAATATGCTTATCGTATTGTGTAACATTCTACACTTTTTTTTGAATAGCGGACACTTCTTAATAACGGATATTTATTTTTCCCCCAGGCCTGTCCGTTATTGAGAAGTTTCTACTGTATAATCAAACTGAAATCACACTTTTCAAATAAATAAAATGTCTTGTGAACAGATACGTACAGTTATTACGTAAGTGTGAATTTACGTAAGTAGCGTATTACGTAAGTCGGAGGGTTACTTTATACTAAACTATGTGATGAGTTTCAAACAAAAGTTTCGATTGCATGTGGATGTGGTAGCCTTACAAACACAGTGTTCTAGTTGGGAATCCAATCGTGATTCCTTAATCACTGAGTTCGATGTCGTAATTCTGTTGCATTGAAAATCATGCGTGGCAACCTCCTCTAACCCTTTACAAGGTCGACGCTTGGAAATTGCTTTTATTTGCCTTATTAAGAGACTTGCTTTGCCTAGAGCAGAAGGGAAACTTCTGCATAAAAGTGAGTACAAGGAGTTAATTTAACTTTGTCTCTCCGAACTCCTTTCTAGCTCCCCCTTCTTCCTTTTTTTGTAGCTTTTGGCGAAATAGGCATGAAAAATTCATGTTTCATAATGATGAGCTTAAGCATTACCTTCCTTTAACATACCACTTCTCAGTTATACCTTTCCGTTTTTTCCCTTGAGATCATAACTATAAGAAGTAATTTTGCATCCAATCGAGCAGAGTGCTTGAAGTTCAACCCGATACTTTGATACACAACTATTTATTTCATATAAGTTTTGCACTAGTTGTGCTCTTTTTTGGTTCCGCAAAGAAAAAGCATTGTAGTTAAAAGGTATAAATTTCAGGTAATTAGAATTATAGTAGAATTGCTCAAGTAATAAATGATTTACTCCCAAAATTGATTGCTTTGGTTTACTTAACTTCGCTTTTGTGTCCCTTTTGGCTAATCGCGAAGATAAGGATGAGTGATGGTATCATTAAATTGATGAAGGGACACTCATAAAGAGCATCCATGCCCAGGCCTGGATGGGATCCTGGGACCCCTGGCCGCGGAGGGCGTTGTGTTAACCACTCCGCCAGAGAGATCGGCAATTTTTTTAGCTAGAAAAGTAGAACGTGAAATGCATACACGAGGATAGAAACGTAATGTTTTCACATTGTGCCACGTGAGCCAAAATTTAATGTTTCCATGAAAGAGTATTTTGCCAAATTACATGAATTAAACTAATTGATTAAAATTTTTACCTAACATTCAAATATTTTTCTTGAATGAGATGTGTTAAAGTCATATCTAAATAGTAGTTACGTAGTTCAGTAGATTAAGAAGGGGTGTAAGGGGCGATTCTTTCCGAAGACACCCAAGTATCGATTTCTCTTCCACACAGTACACACTGGACTGCATTTTAAAGGCTAGCGAGGCTCTGTCGTCTGTACTCACGACAGTATAATCCTCCGTGTTTAGTCGTCCACATATGTCTGTGATTGTCGCTTCATTCATCTCATTTTATCACCATTCATTCTCATCTTTGCGATTAGCCAAAAGTGGCAGAAAAGCGAAGTAAAATACATTAAATCAATCAATCAGTGGATTCAAAGTTTGAAAATGTGAAAAAAACACAGTTGTGCTAGATATTTGCTCAGCTCGTGTTTCAACGACAAAATCTTGCGTCGAATTTCATGGTCTGTGCTTTATCTAGCCTGTCTCTAATGTAGCCTATCTTTTACAGCGAGGCCCTCAGATTTACAGTGTCCCATAATCTACCGGCTAACAAGGAGTGGCCTATCCTGCTCACAAGGGCTTATTAAGGCTTACATGATAATGATGACATTAACAAGCAGCGCGTGAGTGTAGCATGCATAGACCACAAGCCGATTTCCTTCAGATCGATCCAAATATTATTCGAACTTCGTGCTTGCTTCCCAGATGTCCCTTACCATCAGGTTTACCAGCACAATCCTGCTTACCACTCCTGAAGAATTGTTATAGCCATCAACCGTTCGATCCCCAAGTTCCGGAGCCTCCGCGTTGAGGCATTACCGTTCATACCCATGGTCACAGACTATTCCGGAGCCACATGATGTCACAGTATAATGCCTGTCATCGCCACATAATGCGACTCAACGTTGACATGCGGCTTTGTCCCTTGACAGGTGCTAATTGCATTAAGCACCTGTAACAAATGGTTAGAGACTAAACAACTGCGCAGTGGTGAACCGCAAGGGTCAACGCCATGATCCGATTAGAGGCTTGTTACACTTTTTGATTCCCCGGCCGCCCTTGTTTTTAAGCGGTAAGCGATCAACCAGATTCATATACACCCTAACGAGGGAAACGTCAGCCGGGTTATTGATGGCATTACGTTTTGTGTTCCGAAACAGTAAATAGCAAGGGGTTTCCATCTGTCAGTCGTTTCCATGAACGGACGCTATGACCTCCATGGCAAAGTATGAGTTACGAACCCTGCACTCTTAAAATATGCTACCAAGTTGCTGCCAAAAGTGGTATAACTCCTTCAATAAACGTGTTATAAGCAGATATTGAACTCGGGCAGAAAACCTTCTTCGCTATGAATTACTGTCTGCAAGAAGTTCCGGAATTGGCCGCTGGGAAGCGACACTCGCGGGGTTAAAGTGTGGTTATGTTGCTTTACGTGGCAATGTCACCGCACAAGCTTACGTTGACATTTTAACCGCTTTCATGCTGCCTACCGTCGAAGACCAGTTCTGGGATGACCATTGCATAAAGAACCTTAAAAGGTTGACCTCTACAGGTCGTAAATAACCTTAAATGGTCAGGATCTTACCATAGGGGTTATGTTAGCTCATAAGCACTCGCTTATCCTACATTCTTCATCTGCGGAAGTACCTAGATAATACTTAACCTACACAACCTTTTAAATGAATGGCAACTCACACATTTTCAGGTTAAAATGACCTTAAGACTGCATCGAGATGTTTAGCTTATCACCTGTCTCGTTCTCGAAGAGATGATCAATATGTTCCAAAGTTGACTTTCACTCACACATCCGTATTTGTCTCTCAAACTTTACCTCGACTGTCCTAACTTCTCTCGGTACTTCTCCCCCGGACAACTTTCAGACCACTGTTCACTTTTCCAAATCCAAACCGACTGTCTTCGTAAATCCAAACCAACTCCCTTTTCAAACTAAACTCCGACTGTCTTTCAAACTCCCAATCAACTGTCCTGTTCAAGCATTGCTCTAAACCCAGGCTCCTCCTACTTCCCCCCCCCCCTTCTCACTCCACTTTACCTCTGGTATAGCTGGAAATGCATTATGCTAAAGTTAACGCATTCTTTAGTATTTCCTTCCTTCTACAAGTCTAAGCGTAACTAAAAAATGAGAGGTACGCTACGATTGTATCTTTCAAAACGACCGAGCACCCGTCCGTACTGCAGGGCTTGTGGGGGAGTGGTTTGACAACAATACCGTCCCAAATGGACTGGTCAGCGCAGAGTCCTGATTTGAATCCCATAGAAATTCTCTGGGATGTTTTGGAACGCCGACTTCGTGCTAGACCACACCGACCCACATCGATACCTCTTCTCATTTCGGCACTCTGCGAGGAATGGAATGCCATTCCCCAGAAAACCTTCCGCCACCTGATTGAAAGTATGCCTGCGAGAGTGAAGGCTGTCATCAAGGCTAAGGGTGGGTCAACACCTTATTGACTGCCAGTGTTCCAGATAGAGGGCGACCCAAACTTGTACTTCATTTTCAGATGGGTGTCCGGATACTTCTGATCACATAGAGTTAACTAAATATCTTTCGGTCCGATGCCCCTGTCCCCTTACTTGTCGAGGAGCTGAAATAAGCGAGAATGAATGTTGATATATTCGCCATGTACACTCATCTCAATTGATTTGCTTGGTCTTGAGCAAGGAAAGGCTAATCGGGACTGGACTTACAATTTAAAGTGGGATCCAGTCCCGATTAGCCTATCTGTGAATAAGGTGGACTTAAAAATTCAATTTAATTCAAAACCCAAGATGTACAGAATCAAGACGAAAAGTGGAAATAGATAATATAGTATGTATCTGCATATCTTTGTAATTTAACAGCGCTTTTCAACCTAATCAATTCGTACACACACGAATTCAGTACAAAATCTCCAATTTAATCCAAGTGGGAAAAGGAATGGGGCAAATTTAATAAGAACCAAAGCCCGGGGCGTAAAATATTGTCCATAGCTTGTTTCGGAAACTCACATTAAGATAACAGCAGCGAGCGTCCTCCTCAGGGGAGACGTTCCCTCGCAGTGGCTAAACTGTGCGCATGACTGCGCAACCGAGTGCAGCTGCTTAGGGGCGTAATCTACTGAGCGGGCCAAAGAGCTGCAGAACGCGTGATCCGGATTATAATGCACTTTCCGTTCAACCAGACTTTCAATGTCTCCTGAGCTCTACGAATTCAGAAGTGCACTTTATATACAGTTGGCCTATCTTCGAAAAGAATGATCTTTCAATAACGGCAGAAATTCTTATTGTAAATTAAAGGGACTGACGTCAAATACTCTAGACAAATAATCGTGGAAAGACAGTAAGGGAAAGTGCTCGAATATCGTCCCTTTTTTTAAAAAAAAAACAAAAATTTCAGTTGAAAAAGCTAAGTGCAAAAATGGAAAACAACACGATTCAGTATATATTTCTTATATAAGGAATGGGTTGCCTAATATCGTCCCCTGCGACCATAATGGTCGTTGGACTGAAAAAAAAACCGCAAACGTTTATCTAGGCACTTAAGGAAACTGAACAGGTGAAGTGAATACGTGGCTTCTGTCCTCCAGCACAGTCCTAGTGGCACCACTTTTTACAAGTTGAGCATTGCACCCATTTTTCGCCATTCCTGTCAGTAGTTGTATTTGTGGTGGGATAAACTCAAGAAAGTATGAACGCCCCCTCAAGCAGATTTGCTATACTTAAAACTATCTTAACATGAGCATATGAGCTTTTTGCTCAAGTGTGAAACCCCCGTATAATCCAAGATTTTTGTGAAAAAGCCCTCATGGATTCCATGAGAAAGTATGACCCCCTCAGATTGATGAGGCTACACTTATAAAAGCTACTTCTGTGAGATTGTTATCCATAAATTTGTTAAAAATATGCCCCTCTTGTGGCCATACTTAAAACTAGGCTATCCACACACATACACATGCATACACCTACATACACACACACACACACACACACACACACACACACACACACACACATACACACACACACACACATACATATTTACTTCTGGTTTAAGTTCAATTGGGCACCAGCTTCAATTTGTTTATCTAATATTAAAACAATGTAGTTCTTCTAGAACTGCTCTGTGACTCTCTCATTTCTCACATCATAAATATATGATTTTTCACCTATGAGAATGACACTGCATATGGTGTCTTCAGGTACTGCCTCGTGGAATTCACAGATAATTTTAATGTTTGTTCTGTCATTAACCACAACTTGTTTTCTTTTTGAAGTGTTGATGACAAACATGGGTCTCCGTTCCTTGAATTCATCTGGTGTGTAGTACAGGTCAGTATTGCCAGTAGTGACGCGCTTGAAGGAAGAAAAAGCTTCATATAATTTAAGAAAATCATCCTTGGAAATGTCTAAATTATAATTTTCTCTAGGAAAGACTTCATTTCTACCATTTTTAAGATATATGTTCTTGATGTTGCAGTTATCAAATCTACTTGAATTTTTTTCCTGATTATTGTGTCTTCCAGTCTGAAACAATACCACCACAAAATCAGGCATGTCATATTGAATACTGGAGAATGAATTTGTAGCATCAAACTCATAATATGTGCCAGATGCGGGCTTCTGTACACATTGATATGTATAAAATTGAAGAGGAATCTGTGGATTTTTTACTATATCAGCTTTGTATTTAAGAGCATAACTGGCCTCATATTCAACAACAGGGATTCTTAGCTCCATAGTCTGAATAATGCATTTGCCTGCATCTGGTAGGGTATTAGGCAGAGCTTCTCCTGTAGAGTTTAATGTGCTGTACCTCATCAAAGCATTATTATCATTTGCAGCTCTTCTAAATGTAATTCTTAACCCGCCCTTCCACATAATTTCTTTGTAATCCGAGAAGAATCCTGGCAACAGGCGCATGGGGAACAGCACTGTATGATTTTTAGATAATATCTTATCACCAGCTTCAAATCCACCTATTTTGTAGTAAGAAGCCTCGGTTTTGGATAATTTTAATGTGGCCAAAGCCGTGGAGGTAATGCCGGGATAATCTATTCTGTTTATAACAACACCATGCTTTCTGATCTCAATTTCAGAGAACAGATGGGGCACAAAATTATCTACAAGTCTTATATTTGAATTTGCAGGGTAATCTGTTCCATCCAGCTTTACAACATCAAATTTGATGTATAGATCTGCTCTGTGGGGGTGTATAAAGCCGTCCCCTACATCAAGATCAACCTCGATTTCTGTGTTGGGTTGATTTAAATTTGCAAATGTCCTCCTGTTTGGAGGAAATGATTGTAGCTCATAACTCTCAATATTTTCCATTGTATGTATTTTTATTTAAATGTTAATCTCTATGATAGCAGTTGTTGTGGCTCCAGCAAAATCAACTAATTCTTCTTTTTCATTAGTGACCATCAACTCAATGTAATCTATTCTATTATGGCACACAGGAAAATATAATGTTGGGGATGGATTGTAGATGATAGGCTCCATGAATTCGGAATTAGGTTTGAATGTTGCAATGATGCCAGTTTGTTTGTGAGTGCCTATGCCATTTGATTTGGTGATCATACCCTCGGCCACATTACAGTGAATGTTCAGAGTCTCTATGGCTAAGAATTTAGGTATATTCATAGCAGTGTGTTTGATGGCCGGTTCAAGTTTTGTGTTGTTCTCAAAGCCTAACAGCTCTCCTATAGTACCCAGATGCACTGTTTCTGTAGCAGATACAATCTCTACTCTGTGAGTGACAGAATTTTGACTTAACACTACACCTCTGGGTAATTGTGCATTTAGAGTGGACAGATTATATTGCCCTGGAGTGATGACAATTTTTTGATCCCCAACTGCAATTTTGTTGTTGTGGTGCGTAATATTTGGGATCAGGTACATGCCGTAAAATGCTCTGATAGCTATTGTTTTGGGATACACTATGTCATCATGTAATTTGAGTTTCAATATTGAATTTTGGCTGGTGAGATGGAATACCCCCATGATGTTTTAAATACCACAAGGCCTTTTGAAAATTTTCAATTGATGGTTTATTTATTTGAGACATATATCTGAGAACAGATAAACACAAATGTCCGCAATTAACATCTTTGAAGTTTTGAACACGGACATTATTGTAATAAAGATTAGGTGATTTTAGATATTTTATTAAATTTTCAGGTGGAACACCTCCAAATGAATCAAACACAAATGCCTCATTTTTTAAATATTTAAGATAACAGATCCAGTGAGTGCCCTGATTTTTGTACTTATCCAAATTAACAATGCCACACTCTTTGTTGAGTGGTTGTTCTGGCAAAGAATCAGACATGTACACACCTCTAAAATTTTTGATGCCCAGTGGCTTGATTAAAGCTTCAATATCTTGGTTTGTAAGCGGCTCTTGTTTTTTTTAAACTTATTCATGGCTCTCTTAACACCTTTGCCTTTTTTCTCCATGGCCAGGTTATGGCGCTTCTGCTCATCTAATTCTGCCCTATTTTTCTTGGCATCTATTACTGTTTTTGCTATGGCAGCTGATCCCCCAGCCAAGCTCCCCACAGCCCCGAGAGCAGCTAAGATGGCAGGGATGGTAAATATAAATCCCCCTGTATGTGATTTTTTTCTTGATTGCTGTAATTTTTTTAATTGGGGGGTACTAAGCAACAATTTCATACCATGTCCCTTTGCAAGACAAGAGCTTTTTTTCTTGCGCTGCTTTTTGGTTAAAAGACTATCAATAGTTTTAAGAGATTTGAGACCTGCATAAGGTATTTGATACATAACACCCTTGGCCTTCATTGTAGGTTTATTATATACATGTTCACAACCCCCACCCCAGTTTTTGTTTGGTGCTCATAGCTATGGTGGTTCCCAATGCTGATATTCTCTCACTCAAAGATGCATCTTTGCTTACAAATCTGCCAAATGCAGCCTCTTCTAATTTCTTGTCTGCAACATGTCTCTTGTCAAGATCGGTATATGTATTGTATGCTATGTCATGGTCTCTGCAAGCAGCATCTAGGGGATTTACACCAGGATCCCCTCTGTTTAATCTATGATCCAATTTTGTGCCTGGACCACAATACTGATAGCCTGGAATGTGTAGTTCAAATGGCAACTTGTTTATAATGTCATTCACCAGGCCCCGACCCTCAGAAATATTCCAAAATTTAGGTGGTAGAGTATTAATAATTTTTATGAGATATCCAATCCCCTTAGGGTCATTCACTATAAAATTAGACAATTTTGTGCTTATCATGTCCATAATTCCAACCTTTTCATTGTAAAAATTGTGGTTCCCAGCATTTTCCTCCCCAGCTATCACCAGCAACCTATCTACAAGTTTCCTGACATCATCAACCCACACAAATTCTTTGGGAAGGGTGTTGTATTGTTTGATTCCACTGCCAGTCTTGATCTGTGACCATATGGGCTTGATTAAATTATTGTATTTTGCCCCACTGCTAGACTTGACTCTTTTTTGTGTGGGATCATTGTTCTGGTATAGAGCATCTGATTTTATTAATATTTCTTTGTAGTGTTCATAATCTTGATCTGTATAGCTGCCAGGCCTTTTCCTAGTCATCAGTTCCCACAATCCAGGTGTTCCGGGATATTTAACAAAAGCACCTTTTTCTCCGAGACGAGATTCTGAATATACAATTATATCATCTCCCATAAATGTTACTCTGAAATTGCCAATTCTATGAATGATGCTACCGTCAAGCTCTGTGTCGGCATATAAGCCAAAAACCTCATCTTTGTTGTCTTTAGGTGTGGTTAAATATTTTTGAGCAAGAAGACCCAATTCAATAGGATCCTGTGTAGCTTCAATTCTTCTAGGAGCAACAGGACTAGGTGTATGAATACTGGAAAGTGGGGTGAATGGATAATTTAATATGTTTCTTGCAGCTACAGGTACAAGCTCCGTAATCAAATCTTGATTTTGCTCTGTAACAGTTTTGATATTCTTACCTAAATTATTAATAGCATCAATTACAGGCTGTTCTGTTTGTTTGTGTTTTTCATAAATTCCCCGGTTCTCTGATTTCCATCCCTTAAATCTTTTTACAAGATAATCTCTTAACTTAAGATCATCAATGACTGGTCGTTTCAAGTAGTATAATTGATACTACGGACAGCGCAACTTTTAAGTGTAGAAAAGGCGAGGCTATTTGATTGAACAATCAGATTTGCTTATACTTAAAACAAAGCCAAGAGAGGCCTATACCCCAATTTTTCAGGTGTGATATGCTCTGATTTTTAAGAAATTCTGAATTTCTAGTGTAGAAAAGGCGAGGGCTCAACAGATAGATTTACCCGTGCTTAAGACAAAGCCAAGAGGGGCCTATACCCCAATTCTTCCAGTGTGATATGCTCTTAATTTTAAGAATTTTGAATTCTAGTGTAGAAAGGGTGAAAGCCTCTCAGACAGATTTGCTTATACTTAAAATTATGCCATATGATCTTATTGCTTATAGTGTGTTTTTCTGTCAAAATCCCAGGAATTGAATTTTAGTGTAGCTCAGATTGATTCTGCCATGTATATTAATATAAAGCTTATAGTTACTGGGTTCTGAGGCCCAGTGGAGTGTGGTGCATGGTTTTTATTGCCCTGCAATCAGGAGGCCTCTGGGTTTGAGTCCTGATAAAATGTGAAGCCTCTCCTGATGGCAAAATGTTAATATTGTTGCTTTGTAAGCAAAAGGCTCGGGTTTGAGTCCTGATAAAATGTAAAGCCTCTCCTGATGGCAAAATGTTAATATTGTTGTCTTGTAAACAAGGGGCTTTGGGTTCGAGTCCTGATAGATTGAAATATATACAACTGCCCACACATAAGATATTCACTGCTAGCTGATAATACAGTTGAGGTTTGTATGTTGTACAACAGGATAATAGAACAAATATCTTCTAGAATTGCTCCGTGACTCTCTCATTTCTTACATCATAAACATATGATTTTTCACCTATGAGAATAACACTACAAATGGTGTCATCAGGTAATGCCTCGTGAAATTCACAGATAATTTTAATGTTTGTCCTGTCATTAACCACAACCTGTTTTCTTTTTGAAGTGTTGATGACAAACATGGGTCTCTGTGTTTTGAATTCATCTGGTGTGTAATACATATCAGTACTGCCAGTAGTGACACGCTTGAAAGCCGAAAAAGCCTCATATAATTTGAGGAAATCATCCTTGGACATGTCTAAATTGTAATTTTCTCTAGGGAATACCTCATTTCTGCCATTTTTAAGATATATGTTCTTGATGTTGCAGTTATCAAATTTACTTGAATTTTTTTCCTGATTGCTGTGTCTTCCAGTCTGAAACAGTACCACTACAAAATCAGGCATGTCGTATTGTATGCTGGAGAATGAATTTGTAGCATCAAATTCATAATATGTACCAGATGCGGGCTTCTGTACGCATTGATATGTATAAAATTGCAGAGGAATCTGTGGATTTTTTATTATATCAGCTTTGTATTTAAGAGCATAACTGGCCTCATATTCAACAACAGGGATTCTTAGCTCCATAGTCTGAATAATGCATTTGCCCTCATCAGGTAGGGTATTAGGCAGAGCTTCCCCTGTAGGGTTTAATGTACTGTACCTCATCAAAGCATTATTATCATTTGCAGCTCTTCTAAATGTAATTCTTAACCCCCCCTTCCACATAATTTCTTTGTAATCTGAGAAGAATCCTGGCAACAGGCGCATGGGGAACAGCACTGTGTGGCTCTTGGTTAATATCTTATCACCAGCCTCAAATCCACCTATTTTGTAGTATGGAGCCTCGGTCTTGGATAATTTTAGAGTGGCCAAAGCTGTAGAGGTAATGCCGGGATAATCTATTCTGTTTATAACAACGCCATGCTTTCTGATCTCAATTTCAGAGAACAGATGCGGCACAAAATTATCTACCAGTCTTATATTTGTATTTGCCGGATAA
Source organism: Lepisma saccharinum (assembly GCF_977018435.1). Classification (NCBI taxonomy): domain Eukaryota; kingdom Metazoa; phylum Arthropoda; class Insecta; order Zygentoma; family Lepismatidae; genus Lepisma; species Lepisma saccharinum. The sequence goes on from NC_139233.1 coordinate 34,814,103, forward strand.
TCTGTTCCATCCAGCTTTACAACATCAAATTTGATGTATAGATCTGCTCTGTGGGGGTGTATAAAGCCATCCCCTACATCAAGATCAACCTCAATCTCTGTGTTGGGTTGATTTAAATTTGCAAATGTCCTCCTGTTTGGAGGGAATGATTGTAGCTCATAACTCTCAATATTTTCCATTGTATGTATTTTTATTTAAATGTTAATCTCTATGATTGCAGTTGTTGTGGCTCCAGCAAAATCAACTAATTCTTCTTTTTCATTAGTGACCATCAACTCAATGTAATCTATTCTATTATGGCACACAGGAAAATATAATGTTGGGGATGGATTGTAGATGATGGGCTCCATGAATTCGGAATTAGGTTTGAATGTTGCAATGATGCCAGTTTGTTTGTGAGTGCCTATGCCATTTGATTTGGTGATCATACCCTCGGCCACATTACAGTGAATATTCAGAGTCTCTATGGCTAAGAATTTGGGTATATTCATAGCAGTGTGTTTGATGGCCGGTTCAAGTTTTGTGTTGTTCTCAAATCCTAACAGCTCTCCTATAGTACCCAGATGCACTGTTTCTGTAGCAGATACAATCTCTACTCTGTGAGTGACAGAATTTTGAGTTAATACTATACCTCTGGGTAATTGAGCATTTAGAGTTGACAGATTATACTGCCCTGGAGTGATGACAATTTTTTGATCCCCTACTGCAATTTTGTTGTTGTGGTGTGTAATATTAGGTATCAAGTACATGCCGTAAAATGCTCTGAGAGCTATTGTTTTGGGATACACTATATCATCATGCAATTTGAGTTTCAATATTGAATTTTGGCTGGTGAGATGGAATACCCCCATGATGTTTCAGATACCACAAGGCTTTTTGAAAATTTTCAATTGATGGTTTATTTATTTGAGACATATATCTGAGAACAGATAAACACAAATGTCCGCAATTAACATCTTTGAAGTTTTGAACACGGGCATTATTGTAATAAAGATTAGCTGATTTTAGATATTGTACTAAATTTTCAGGTGGAACACCTCCAAATGAATCAAACACAAATGCCTCATTGTTTAAATATTTAAGATAACAGATCCAGTGAGTGCCCTGATTTTTGTACTCATCCAAATTAACAATGCCACACTCTTTGTTGAGTGGTTGTTCCGGTAAAGAATCAGACATGTACACACCTCTAAAATGTTTGATGCCCAGTGGCTTGATTAAAGCTTCAATATCTTGGTTTGTAAGCGGCTCTTGTTTTTTTTAAACTTATTCATGGCTCTCTTAACACCTTTGCCTTTTTTCTCCATGGCCAGGTTATGGCGCTTCTGCTCATCTAATTCTGCCCTATTTTTCTTGGCATCTATTACTGTTTTTGCTATGGCAGCTGATCCCCCAGCCAAGCTCCCAACAGCCCCGAGAGCAGCTAAGATGGCAGGGATGGTAAATATGAATCCCCCTGTATGCAATTTTTTTCTTGATTGCTGTAATTTTTTTAATTGGGGGGTACTAAGCAACAATTTCATACCATGTCCCTTTGCAATACAAGAGCTTTTTTTCTTCCGCTGCTTTTTGGTTAAAAGACTGTCAATAGTTTTAAGAGATTTGAGACCTGCATAAGGTATTTGATACATAACACCCTTGGCCTTCATTGTAGGTTTATTATATACATATTCACAACCCCCACCCCAGTTTTTGTTTGGTGCTCATAGCTATGGTGGTTCCCAATGCTGCTATTTTTTCACTTAAAGAAGCATCTTTGCTTACAAATCTACCAAATGCAGCCTCTTCTAATTTCTTGTCTGCAACATGTCTCTTGTCAAGATCAGTATGTGTGTTGTATGCTATGTCATGGTCTCTACAAGCAGCATCTAAAGGATTTACACCAGGATCTCCTCTGTTTAATCTATGATCCAGTTTTGTGCCTGGACCGCAATACTGATAGCCTGGAATATGTAGTTCAAATGGCAACTTGTTTATAATGTCATTAACCAGGCCCCGACCCTCAGAGACATTCCAAAATTTAGGGGGTAGAGTATTAATAATTTTTATGAGATATCCAATCCCCTTAGGGTCATTCACTATAAAATTAGACAATTTTGTGCTTATCATGTCCATAATTCCAACTTTTTCATTGTAAAAATTGTGGTTGCCAGCATTTTCCTCCCCAGCTATCACCAGCAACCTATCTACAAGTTTCCTGACATCATCAACCCAGACAAATTCTTTAGGCAGGGTGTTGTATTGTTTGATTCCACTGCCAGTCTTGATCTGTGACCATATGGGCTTGATTAAATTATTGTATTTTGCCCCACTGCTCGACTTGACTCTTTTTTGTGTAGGATCATTGTTCTGGTATAGAGCATCTGATTTTATTAATATTTCTTTGTAGTGTTCATAATCTTGATCTGTATAGCTGCCAGGCCTTTTCCTAGTCATCAGTTCCCACAATCCAGGTGTTCCGGGGTACTTAACAAAACCACCTTTTTCTCCAAGTCGAGATTCTGAATAAACAATTATATCATCTCCCATAAAAGTTACTCTGAAATTGCCAATTCTATGTATGATGCTACCATCAAGCTCTGTGTCAGCATATAAGCCAAACACCTCATCTTTGTTGTCTTTAGGTGTGGTTAAATATTTTTGAGCAAGAAGACCCAATTCAATAGGATCCTGAGTAGCTTCAATTCTTCTAGGAGCAACAGGACTAGGTGTATGAATACTGGAAAGTGGGGTGAATGGATAATCTAATATGTTCCTTGCAGCTACAGGCACGAGCTCCGTGATCAAATCTTGATTCTGCTCTGTAACAGTTTTGATATTCTTACCTAAATTATTAATAGCATCAATTACAGGCTGTTCTGTTTGTTTGTGTTTTTCATAAATTCCACGGTTCTCTGATTTCCATCCCTTGAATCTTTTTACAAGATAATCTCTTAACTTAAGATCATCAATGACTGGTCGTTTCATGGTTGTTTATTTATGTCTCAACGTCTAGAAAATCGTTGATTTTATTCCTGTATTTGCCACTATTAGGTGTTCTTGTCATATCAATTGTGACAAACCCATAACTGTCCTGGTTCCAGCATCTGCTGCAAAACTTGGAAAAATCATTGTAGCTCAAGTCCCCACCTACATATTCATCATGTATGTGTTTGAGGTTGGTATGATCTTGATGAAACACACATATAAAATTGCTGTTGTCTCGGATCAGCTGCTTCGGTATTTTAGAAAAAGTCTGTGCCAGGTAGAAGCAATCAATGTTTTTGTGTCGGCCCTGTGTAAAGAAATTCCTAACCTTGTTTTGATTATCCAGTATAACATCATCAAACACAACAACAGAATTATCGAGACATTCATCAAGTGGCTTAACATCTGATTCAAAAGTGGCAATATCCAATCCATCATATAGCTTCATCAGCTGCTGATATTTTAATTGTTCCAAGCTCTTAGAAAAGACATACAAGTGCCTGTTTTTCCAGTCTAACCAGTTGGGTGCCAATAAAAAATTATCAACCATTAGTGTAGTTTTACCACAAGCAGATGGCCCAACAATAAGACATCTAATATTATCAGGCAGCAAGTTGCCATTTCTCTTATTCTGCTGTTCAGGTTCTGGCAGCCTCTTTATAACATCCCAGGTGCTCATATTATCACTTTGTCTGCATCGATCCAGCTGTTTTCCGGATGACCCAGCCATTTGACAAATAACTTGTTGCCTTTTCTGCGGATGATTTTTTCTATGAGATATGTGTCAGGCTGTTTAGTTTTGCTGAGTTCTTGTTCATAAAATCTGCCTTTGAGAATTTCTCCTCGATGATCTTTTATTATATATGTGTTAAGGGTCCCGGGTTTAACTTGAACCACTGTAAATAATTCGGTGCTCCAGTTTCTTGTAAAGCCTCTTTTGAATAAGTGCTTATATTTGCTGATTCTTACTTGATCACCCACCCTGAATTTGGCCCTTCTTGTTGTTGGCTGGTATCTAGGATAATAAACAGTCCTGATCAATTTTTGCTCATCAGATGAAGTTACTTCAGAGGGTTTCATGTTGATTGTGGAATGGACCGAGTTGTTATATTTATTTAGAAGTTCTGGAAGGATTGTAAGCCATTTATAATTACCCTGCAGTGTAAATTGTTTATACATAAGATTTTTTAGGGTTCTGTTGAATCTCTCTACAATTGAGGCTTTGAGATCACTGTAACTCGAGTAATGTTTTATTGCTTGGCTTTTAATAAATTGTTGAAACACTGAATTATAGAATTCTTTGCCATTATCTGTTTGCAAATAGCGCGGTGATCTTCCTGAATGATTGATGATTGTTCTGAAGGCTTCTGTAACACATGTTCCAGTCTTGGATTTGAGTGGCACAGCCCAGGCAAATTTTGAAAATGTATCTATGACAGTGAGTAGATATTTGTAGCCCTTGTTGATTTTGTCTAAGTTTTTCAACTGTCCAGTTGCCATTTCAATCAAGTCGCTCTGCCATAAATCATCTATGCTTTTTGTGACTACTGGGAGTCTCTTATAATTATGTCGGGCTTGTCTGTGTAATTCATCAACTATAATTTGTCTAGACATAATATGTAAACAGGAATATTGCAACTATGGGGTGTTCAGCAGCTGATACTGCAGGATTTTCTAAATATAATTTGTCCCCTATTTGTATTTTAAATTCCAAAGTGCCATCATCTTCAGTATAGGCTGTTTCTAATGTATTGGGATCTGTAAAATCCTCCAATTCTACACTGGTGATTTTCACTTTGTTCTCAGCATTTGTTATTGATAAGGTAGGGTAGTGGTGTGCCTGTGGCTGATGCCAATATTTGATCTTGATTGGTCTCAGTGTGCCCCCAACAAAAAACTGGTAATAAAATTGTGCAGGGGACAGCATATATATTTTGCCACCTGGTGTAAATGGTGAATCATATTCTTTGTTGGGGATGCTGTACAATTCAAGAATTACTGTATGTTTTGGATTCTCGATTATGCCTGTTATTTCTTTTTCTGCTGTAAGCAATCTGCTTGTTACAGATTCAAGGTGCTCATTGATGGTCCTAACAACATCATCGTGGCCTGGCTTGATCTTTATGTCCACAACGAGTTTCTTGTATTGTTGCACAATCTCTTGAAGCTGGGTCGCAAAAACAGACAGAGCATTTGCTTGATTGGATTCCATGGTCCCTAGCTGCTGCTTGATATTAGCTACAATTTGTTGCAAATTTTCAACAACTGCCAATTTTGAATTTTGAGCAGTAAGATCATGGACCTGTCTTCTGATATCCTCAAACAGGGCATGCAGTTCATTAATATGTTGATTGGTTGGTAGAGTGGCCACTGTCTGAGTGAGATGTTTGATCTCTGTCTGGATATTCTTGATATCTTCTGATTTCAATATCCTATTCACAGCTCTCTTAATATTTTTAAGTTCCTGTGATGTGGGAAGATTTGATACTGTATTTTGCAAAGATTCAAGTGCCAATTTCACATTATTTAATTCAGATGCATCAGCCACATTTTGCATAGCATTTTGGAGCAGGGCTATATCTGCCTGAGAGGGTGTGGATTGTTGTAAAATTTCAAGCTTTGTTTGGATATCATCGATCAAGTGATGAAAATGAGATAGTTCAGATTCAGTGTTGAGGTTTTCAAGCTTTGTGATTTGTTGCTGGACACTGACAAGTGTATCTACAATCCCAGGCAGGCGAGTTTCTTGTACATTTGCCAAATCACTTTGCACTGCTGCTATGGTACCTTCAAGATGGGTTATGGTACTTTGAATTTTTCCAAAATCTTCATATGTTTCGAGTTGCAGCTTAATGTTTGCTACACTCCGAGTTATTGCATTCAAAGCATCAGAAGATGGCAAATTGTTCATAAAATTTTCAAGTGTCTCAATTTTTTCTTTAACCTCGGCTATGGCATTGTGCAGAGGGTCCAGATTAGGTATCTGGAGTGACTGAATCTGTTCTTTCAGAGTGGAAATGACTAGATCAAAATCTTCTTCTGATTTTATGCTTTTGACAATTGTTTGGAGCTGTGCCTGGACATTATTTATCTGCTCTTCCAATTGTTGCTTCAATTGCTCAGAGTTGGTGGCCTGGGTCTTAAATTTGGCTTGAAGAGCTGCTACAGCTTCTTCTAAACTTTGAAAATTATCTAATGTTGCCAGATCAGTATATTTCTGAAGCAGCACTTTGAGTTCGGAATCAATTTTGAGAAGAGGGTCCATGCATTGTGATTGCAAATTTGTAATTTCTAATTGAAGACTGGCATTGAGTGTGGTTTGCAAAGCTTGTAAATCACTTCTTAATTTCTTGACTCTAACATCAAGCATAAGAATCTCATCACTGTGATCTTCATGCCTTGTATGACCAAATATATCATTAGGCATTTTCTTTTAGTGGTTATTTATTATAGAGTATCTGATTCTTAATTCTATAAAAAAGGGTATAAGCTTGTCATATGATCCCGGGACCTCAATATATAAGCAGTCACCAGCAGAAACAGTATAAACAGTACCAGAAACCATGTTTGAGTGCTTAATTCTATAAATATTTCTCCCTATTGAAATCTTGACATCACCCTCAGGGGTTGTAATAAATTGCAATTGCCCACCTACAGGTAATTGGTAATGATTTAAATTATTGTTAAATATGTACAATGTTTTGCCTGTTTTTTCATCAACATCTGTAAGTATGCTGTTCAGATGAATAATTAACAAGCCACTCAGTTTAGACATTACAGATTGTAAATCAGGAGAGGGTTGTGGTGTGGGCAGGTCCATAATAGCCTGTTTTTTGAACCCAAATAAGTTCATAGGCATGTTTATTTATTTCAAATCATGCTCTGGAATTGGGCATTGATTTCCACTTTTCAAATCACAATGCCCCCAAGGCAAAGTATGTGTGCCACATGATAAAATGCATCTCTTATCATCATGTGGGTCCAGGGCCACTTTTGTTACAATATTTGAAGTCAGCAAGTGATTCTCACTCTGAATTCTATTTTCTGATGTTCTAATTGAATTCTGTGATTTGATGCAATTTTTATAATCTTCAAATACAAGCTCTTTTTCCACAGTAACTCTGCCAATGCCCTTGGCTTTTTTGACAACAGCACTACATGTTTTAAAACTGTACATCTTGGCACTTAACCCAGCAAATTCCACAATAACATCGCCAAGTGTCTCATCTTTTAACTTGCCAGGCACCTTTTTGTTGTGGTGTTGTTGAATCTTTGTATGTTCAGTGGTATCAAAATATTTAAACAATTCAGGCTGTGACATATCTTGATAAACATCTTCTGTTTGAATTTCAAGAATAAAACTATCCGTATCCATGTACAATAATTTTACACGATCACCGTAAAAAGGTTTCAGCACATCATAATATAATATTAACATATGTAATTTGGACAATTCCAATATCACAGCCCCTACATAAATAGGTTTATCAAATTTGATCTTTGTTTTCATCATGTTGAAGAGTGCCATGTGCTCATCATAAATTTTTCTGTAATTGAAATTAGGCTTTGCAACCAATTTTTTGCTCCGGCTGGGGTCAGTAATTATTTTAACATCGGTATGTTTTCTGACATTTTCAATTGTTTTGCCATACACTGAATTCACCATCAATTTAAACAAGCTCTTATCAAATTCGCTCTTTGCAGATGTTCGAAGCTCCGTGTTTGTGTCAATATATGGTTTCAGCCATTCTGAGTGCCTGACCCTCAAAACTTTGCCAACTTTGGTTACTTGAACACCATGTTTCATCAGGAACTGGAGGGTTTTGTAATATATGACATAGCCTTGTTTCGGCTCCAGGGTCATCATGAGCTTCTTCTGTTTAGAACCAGGTGGACACTGAACCTCGGGAATTGGGGGCAGATCAGAAAATTTATTGTGCAAATGATCAGGAATTATCAGATCAACAGCCTCTAAGAAGAGGGCATATTCACCGTCATCAAAATTCTGAAGATCTTCAATTTTGAAATTTTTAACCCACTTAAGCTCTGCATATGGCAGTTTTTGCATCATGGCGTGACCATAGAGGTTGTTTGCATCCACATGCACTATATAATTTGATGGCCGTGCTGGATCATAATCAGGCATATGCTTGTTATTTGCTCTGGCATATCTCTGGGAACATTGCACCATCCCCCCTCTTATGCATTCCTCCATAAACAGATACTTTTCTTGATCGTGGATCAGATCCAATTGCATTTTGGTGTTGAAAAACGTTGCAGCCCATGCTAGACCAGGGGCACTGTAAAAATACACTGGGTCCAGTCCATAATTTTGCATGGAAGATTTTCTGAATGTCTGGATTATATCAGCTAAGAGGGTCACATCAAGTTTCAAATAAGCCATGTGATAATCACCAAATGTCTCGCATTTTAAACTTTTCCACATCAATTTGGCATGGTGATAATCTTCATCAGTAATTCCAGATCCTCTGATTTTGCTGTAAAATGCTTCTTGTGGTGGCAGGGAACACTCATCAAATTTAGAAAAATCTGTAACATGGTCGTATGGATATACACCCTTCCGCCTAATTAATTTCAGGTCCTGATCTGGAAACAAGGCACGTGTGATTTTCAAGTCATCATCAGATAATTGAGTGGTCAGTGTGGCCAGGCTAGCAGATAAAAATCTGTAAGAATCAAGAAATCTTATGTGAATAGGAACACCATCAACTTTAATTATCTTGCTAATAGATATATATTTCTCATCATTTTCAGCTAAAATATTTAAATTCTGCTTCTCAAACCCCTCGTACCTGATCAAATGATGGAAATCATAATTGGATGCTCCATGGCAAAATATGGGGACAAATCTTGGTCTCTTGATCTGAATATTACAGCTATTACACAGGGCCTGTTTATATCGACCATCTGTATGAGAATGGTGATGAACCTTGATATTTATATCTGAAAATTCACAATCACATACCGGGCATTTTTCTGCATTGTTGAAATCCTCAATCTGTTCCTCTGTTAAAGGCAACATAGGCTTTGATTTTAATAAGATGTTAGATGCTATGTCACGGCACACATTTTCTATTCTATGTGCAAATATTTTGATGGCATTTGGTCCCATGTATGAATATTCTTTAGTAACAACACCATCCTGTACAACCATATAACAAAAACTGGAAGGTTCATGTAGCTGGTATGGTGTACTTGAAGATTCTTCTGGATCTGGGCTACAGAATGCAAGAGATTTGAGGTTCGATTCGAAATCACAGACAATATATACAGGGTGTTCCAACAAGGCTTCATACTTTTTGAATTTGCAATTTTCACTTGGATTGGGCATCACCATATGAACAGGTTTATGGTTGCCACAGTATTTCAGATGCTCAATTAACTTGTTTTTAGCAATTTCTGCATTTTTTTCACGAATCCCATTTACCATTTTTTGACCATCAAATACAGTTAAACATCTTCTGCACAACTTGAATATTGTATTGGATTTGTCTAGTTGTGTTCTCACTAAAGCTTGAAGATTATGTATTAGAGTGTAATGGTATGTATCATCCTCTTCAATTAAGAGCAGATCAATCGGAATTGCAGCTTCATCATCAATTGTACTGATTCTGAGAGGTGCTATCGGGCAATTGCCAGTGGAACAAATAAATACATTAATAGATAATTGTTTGCCGTTGATGTGCCTGGCCCTTTTTTCAAATTTATCAATATTCGGAATAGACATTGGATATTCTAAACCCTCCATTGCTTCGTCAAAAAGATGTTCATGGTGTTTGTAATAAGTTATTCTCTGAGGATCCCTTGAAACTGGATACAAAGCAGCTAATATACACCACAAAAAGCATTTCTGGTCGGCGTTTTTTATATTGACCACGGCTCTTTTGTTTTTGATATTGGCAGGCAATGGCACATAAGTGGATCCTTGTAATGGGCTGAATTCAGAAATATGAACATATAACTTGTGTGATGAACCGCATAGGCTCCATCCTGACTCTTTTGCCGCAAATTCAGAGTGTTTGATATTTAATTGATCTATCAAATTGCCTATTATTGTGTCTGAATTTGAATTTGAATATACAGGTACAGTTTCTGTTATGTGGGGCTGTGTAAATTTTGTGCCATTTGGCTTCTTATATTGAGTATACAATTTGAGGGAGAGCTTATAAGAGCCATTTTGTGCATTTAGAATTGCCTGCAGATCAGAATTTATACTGTTCAAGAAATTCTCAATGCCACATCTTGGCTCTGATACAAACCGGTAATCCCTAAGTTGGGCATTAAAACTGCTATGTATGGGTGCATAGCGTGGCTGCTTTGCTGCTCTGGCATTAACAGATGCTTCGTGTTTTCTTTTCAGACCAGAAGTAGATGGTTGCGGGGGCAATGCTGATGACTGTACATAAGAATTACACTTATGCCATTTGTAATATGCCTTGCTTAATATTTTATGGCATCTTGGACATATTTTCATGGCCTTTCTGCATTTCCTAGAGTTACAAATACGGCAATGCCTAGCCCAATGAGAACTAGATATATTTTTATTACACCGATTGCAATATTTTTGTTTTGGCATTTTTTCTTGTTGTTTATTATATAAGATTTTCTGGGCTTCAATTCCAAACTTTATACTTAATAAAAATATCAGTTGGGTTCAGCAGTTAATGGCTGAGCTGGTGCTTTTATACCCAAACAACAGCAGTAACTAGGTTTTGGTGATAGTTTTGCTGATGTACAACACACTTCACCAGGTTTAAAACCTCATCTCTATATCAACTAAATACAATTCAAAATTGGATTTTGAACTGTGCAATAAATATTCTGTAAGTCTCACTTGTGTTTATATTAACAGAACAAGACAAAACCAGAATTGTATTCAGGATTGCATGTTTTCATACAAAAAAGCCATATTTTTGACAAGTTTATAAACAACAATCATACAGATATAACTTTTACACACATGGCCGAATCTGTCTGAGCAGAGGAGAAAGAAGTGTTATTCTCATAGGTGAGAAATCGTATGTTTATGATGTGAGAAATGAGAGGGTCACGGAGCAGTTCTAGAGACCCGATTCAAACACAGAAACCCCTTGATTAGAAAGCAATAATACCAACACTTTGCTGTCAGAGAGGTCCCAGACACTCTACCAGCTTTGAAACCTCAACTGTATTATCAGCTAACAGTGAATATCTCATGTGTGGGCAGTTGCATATATTTCAATCTTATATCAGGACTCGAACCCAAAGCCCCTTACAATGCAACAATATTAACACTTCTCAATATGGAATATGCCCACATTTTACTGGGTTCTGAGACCCTTATGCAGACAAAATCGGATTTTGAACTGCCATAATATTTTCTAAGTCTTTGCCTAGGCTCATATTATCTTCTAGAATTGCTTTTAGCACGAGGGGGGTACAGTTCATTGCCACTGTGTGAAAATATGTATATATCGACCATAATCTTTGTTACATTTTCCTTGTTACAGACATGTTACACGCACAGAAAGATTAATGACCTCTTCAGTGAATCACACAGAAAAATCATTATTATTCCCTTCTAGCGTGTCTCTTGCGTGCCGGCAAAGCACGCAAACAATTAATTATGCTTACCCGCTTCTTCTCCTATTGTATGGCTGAGCGAGTGGTTATAAAACATGAAAAAATAAGAAAATTCAGTTTTTTGTACAATATATTATTGTAAAACACTTTTTACCAGGTTTTCAGATCTGGGAGTTGTATATCAACTATTCTCAAAATCTCACTTGTGGACATATTATTTTGCCACAAGTTTTCAATCTTAAATATTTTATCAGGACTCGAACCCAAAGCCCCTTGTTTACAAGACAACAATATTAACATTTTGCCATCAGGAGAGGCTTTACATTTTATCAGGACTCAAACCCGAGCCTTTTGCTTACAAAGCAACAATATTAACATTTTGCCATCAGGAGAGGCTTCACATTTTATCAGGACTCAAACCCAGAGGCCTCCTGATTGCAGGGCAATAAAAACCATGCACCACACTCCACTGGGCCTCAGAACCCAGTAACTATAAGCTTTATATTAATATACATGGCAGAATCAATCTGAGCTACACTAAAATTCAATTCCTGGGATTTTGACAGAAAAACACACTATAAGCAATAAGATCATATGGCATAATTTTAAGTATAAGCAAATCTGTCTGAGAGGCTTTCACCCTTTCTACACTAGAATTCAAAATTCTTAAAATTAAGAGCATATCACACTGGAAGAATTGGGGTATAGGCCCCTCTTGGCTTTGTCTTAAGCACGGGTAAATCTATCTGTTGAGCCCTCGCCTTTTCTACACTAGAAATTCAGAATTTCTTAAAAATCAGAGCATATCACACCTGAAAAATTGGGGTATAGGCCTCTCTTGGCTTTGTTTTAAGTATAAGCAAATCTGATTGTTCAATCAAATAGCCTCGCCTTTTCTACACTTAAAAGTTGCGCTGTCCGTAGTATCAATTATACTACTGTTTCATGGTTATTTATATATGTTTCAACGTCTAGAAGATCGTTGATTTTGTTTCTGTATTTTCCAGTATTGGGTGTTCTTGTCATATCAATTGTGACAAACCCATAACTGTCCTGGTTCCAGCACCTGCTGCAAAACTTGGAAAAATCATTGTAGCTCAAGTCCCCACCTACATATTCATCATGTATGTGTTTGAGGTTGGTATGATCTTGATGAAACACACATATAAAATTGCTGTTGTCTCGGATCAGCTGCTTCGGTATTTTAGAAAAAGTCTGTGCCAGGTAGAAACAATCAATGTTTTTGTGCCGCCCCTGTGTAAAGAAATTTCTAACCTTGTTTTGATTATCCAGTATAACGTCATCAAACACAACAACAGAATTATCGAGACATTCATCAAGTGGCTTAACATCTGGTTCAAAAGTGGCAATATCCAATCCATCATATAGCTTCATCAGCTGCTGATATTTTAATTGTTCCAAGCTCTTAGAGAAAACATACAAGTGCCTGTTTTTCCAGTCTAACCAGTTGGGTGCCAATAAAAAATTATCAACCATTAGTGTAGTTTTACCACAAGCAGATGGCCCAACAATAAGACACCTAATATTATCAGGCAGCAAGTTGCCATTTCTCTTATTCTGCTGTTCAGGTTCTGGCAGCCTTTTTATAACATCCCAGGTGCTCATATTATCACTTTGTTTGCATCGATCCAGCTGTTTTCCGGATGACCCAGCCATTTGACAAATAACTTGTTGCCTTTTCTGCGGATTATTTTTTCTATGAGATATGTGTCAGGCTGTTTAGTTTTGCTGAGCTCTTGTTCATAGAACCTGCCTTTGAGAATTTCTCCTCGGTGATCTTTTATTATATATGTGTTAAGGGTCCCGGGTTTAACTTGAACCACTGTAAATAATTCAGTGCTCCAGTTTCTTGTAAAGCCTCTTTTGAATAAGTGCTTATATTTGCTGATTCTTACTTGATCACCCACCCTGTATTTGGCCTTTCTTGTTGTTGGCTGGTATCTAGGATAATAAACAGTCCTGATCAATTTTTGCTCATCAGATGAAGTTACTTCAGAGGGTTTCATGTTGATTGTGGAATGGACCGAGTTGTTATATTTATGTAGAAGTTCTGGAAGAATATTAAGCCATTTATAATTACCTTGCAGTGTAAATTGTTTATACATAAGATTTTTTAAGGTTCTGTTGAATCTCTCTACAATTGAGGCTTTGAGGTCACTGTAACTCGAGTAATGTTTTATTGCCTGGCTTTTAATAAATTGTTGAAACACTGAATTATAAAATTCTTTGCCATTATCTGTTTGCAAATAGCGCGGTGATCTTCCTGAATGATTGATGATTGTCCTGATGGCTTCTGTAACACATGTTCCAGTCTTGGATTTGAGTGGCACAGCCCAGGCAAATTTTGAAAATGTATCTATTACAGTGAGTAGATACTTGTAGCCCTTGTTGATTTTGTCTAAGTTTTTCAACTGTCCACTTGACAACTCAATCAAGTCGCTCTGCCATAAATCATCTATGCCCTTTGTGACTACTGGGAGTCTCTTAAAATTATGCCTGGCTTGTCTGTGTAATTCATCAACTATAATTTCTCTAGACATAATATGTAAACAAGAATATTGCAACTATAGGGTGTTCAGCAGCTGAGACTGCAGGATTTTCTAAATATAATTTGTCTCCTATTTGTATTTTAAATTCCAGAGATCCATCATCTTCAGTATAGGCTGTTTCTAATGTATTGGGATCTGTAAAATCCTCTAACTCTACACTGGTGATTTTCACTTTGTTATCAGCATTTGTTATTGATAAGGTAGGGTAGTGGTGTGCCTGTGGTTGATGCCAATATTTGATCTTGATTGGTCTCAATGTGCCCCCAACAAAAAACTGGTAATAAAATTGTGCAGGGGACAGCATATATATTTTGCCACCTGGTGTAAATGGTGAATCATATTCTTTGTTGGGGACGCTGTACAATTCAAGAATTACTGTATGTTTTGGATTCTCGATTATGCCTGTTATTTCCTTTTCTGCTGTAAGCAATCTGCTTGTTACAGATTCAAGGTGCTCATTGATGGTCCTAACAACATCATCGTGGCCTGGCTTGATTTTTATGTCCACAGCAAGTCTCTTGTATTGTTGCACAATCTCTTGAAGCTGGGTGGCAAAAACAGACAGAGCATTTGCTTGATTGGATTCCATGGTCCCTAGCTGTTGCTTGATATTAGCTACAATTTGTTGCAAATTTTCAACAACTGCCAATTTTGAATTTTGAGCAGTAAGATCATGGACCTGTCTTCTGATATCCTCAAACAGGGCATGCAGTTCATTAATATGTTGATTGGTTGGTAGAGTTGCCACTGTCTGAGTAAGATGTTTGATCTCTGCTTGGATATTCTTGATATCTTCTGATTTCAATATCCTATTCACAGCTCTCTTAATATTTTTAAGTTCCTGTGATGTGGGAAGATTTGATACTGTATTTTGCAAAGATTCAAGTGCCAATTTTACATTGTTTAATTCAGAAGCATCAGCCACATTTTGCATAGCATTTTGGAGCAGGGCTATATCTGCCTGAGTGGGTGTGGATTGTTGTAAAATTTCAAGTTTTGTTTGGATATCATCTATCAAGTGATGAAAATGAGATAGTTCAGATTCAGTGTTGAGGTTTTCAAGCTTTGTGATTTGGTGCTGGACACTAACAAGAGTATCTACAATACCGGGCAGGCGAGATTCTTGTACATTTGCCAAATCACTTTGCACTGCTGCTATGGTACCTTCAAGATGAGTTATGGTACTTTGAATTTTTCCAAAATCTTCATATGTTTCAAGTTGCAGCTTAATATTTGCTACACTCCGAGTTATTGCATTCAAAGCATCAGAAGATGGCAAGTTGTTCATAAAATTTTCAAGCGTCTCAATTTTTTCTTTAACCTCGGCTATGGCATTGTGCAGAGGGTCCAGATTAGGTATATGGAGTGACTGAATCTGTTCTTTCAGAGTGGAAATGACTAGATCAAAATCTTCCTGTGATTTTATGCTTTTGACAATTGTTTGGAGCTGTGTCTGGACATTATTTATCTGCTCTTCCAATTGTTGTTTCAATTGCTCAGAGTTGGTGGCCTGGGTCTTAAATTTGGCTTGAAGAGCTGCTACAGCTTCTTCTAAACTTTGAAAATTATCCAATGTAGCCAGATCAGTATATTTCTGAAGCAACACTTTGAGTTCAGAATCAATTTTAAGAAGAGGGTCCATGCATTGTGATTGTAAATTTGTAATTTCTAATTGAAGACTGGCATTGAGTGTGGTTTGTAAAGCTTGTAAATCACTTCTTAATTTCTTGACTCTGACATCAAGCATCAGAATCTCATCACTGTGATCTTCATGTCTTGTGTGGCCAAATATATCATTAGGCATTTTTGTTTTACTGGTTATTTATTATAGAGTATCTGATTCTTAATTCTATAAAAAGGGGTATAAGCTTGTCATATGATCCCGGGACCTCAATATATAAGCAGTCACCAGCAGAAACAGTATATACAGTGCCAGAAATCATGTTTGAGTGCTTAATTCTGTAAATATTTCTCCCTACTGAAATCTTGACATCACCCTCAGGGGTTGTAATAAATTGCAATTGCCCACCTACAGGTAATTGGTAATGATTTAAATTATTGTTAAATATGTACAATATTTTACCTGTTTCTTCATCAACATCTGTAAGTATGCTGTTCAGATGAATAATTAACAAGCCACTCAGTTTAGACATTACAGATTGTAAATCAGGAGAGGGTTGTTGTGTAGGCAGGTCCATAATAGCTTGTTTTTTGAACCCAAATAAGTTCATAGGCATGTTTATTTATTTCAAATCATGCTCTGTAATTGGGCATTGTTTCCCACTTTTCAAATCACAATGCCCCCAAGGTAAAGTATGCATGCCGCATGACAAAATGCATCTCTTGTCATCATGTAGGTCCAGGGCCACTTTTCTTACAATATTTGAAGTCAGCAAGTGATTCTCACTCTGAATTCTATTTTCTGATGTTCTGATTGAACTCTGTGATTTGATGCAATTTTTATAATCTTCAAATACAAGCTCTTTTTCCACAGTAACTCTGCCAACGCCCTTGGCCTTTTTGACAACAGCACTACATGTTTTAAAACTGTACACCTTGGCACTTAACCCAGCAAATTCCACAATAACATCACCAAGTGTCTCATCTTTTAACTTGCCAGGCACCTTTTTGTTGTGGTGTTGTTGAATCTTTGTATGTTCACTGGTATCAAAATATTGAAACAATTCAGGCTGTGACATATCTTGATAAACATCTTCTGTTTGAATTTCAAGAATAAAACTATCCGTGTCCATGTACAATAATTTTACACGATCACCATAAAAAGGTTTCAGCACATCATAATACAATGTTAACATATGTAATTTGGACAATTCCAATATCACAGCCCCTACATAAATAGGTTTATCAAACTTAATCTTTGTTTTCATCATGTTGAAAAGAGCCATGTGCTCATCATAAATTCTTCTGTAATTGAAGTTGGGCTTTGCAACCAATTTTTTGCTCCGGCTGGGGTCAGTAATTATTTTAACATCGGTATGTTTTCTGACATTTTCAATTGTTTTGCCATACACTGAATTCACCATCAATTTAAACAAGCCCTTATCAAATTGACTCTTTGCAGATGTTCGAAGCTCCGTGTTTGTATCAATATATGGTTTCAGCCATTCTGAGTGCCTGAACCTCAAAACTTTGCCAACTTTGGTTACTTGAACACCATGTTTCATCAGGAACTGGAGGTTTTTGTAATATATGACATATCCCTGTTTCGGCTCCAGAGTCATCATCAATTTCTTCTGTTTAGAGCCAGGTGGGCACCTAACCTCGGGAATTGGGGGCAGATCAGAAAATTTATTGTGCAAATAATCTGGAATTATCTGATCAACCTCTAAGAAGAGGCCATATTCACTGTCATCAAAATCCTGAAGATCTTCAATATTGAAATCTTCAACCCACTCAAGCCCTGCATATGGCAGTTTTTGCATCATGGCGTGACCATAGAGGTTGTTTGCATCTACATACAGTATATAATTTGATGGCCGTGCTGGATCATAATCAGGCATATGCTTGTTATTTGCTCTGGCATATCTCTGGGAACATTGCACCATCCCTCCTCTTATACATTTCTCCATAAACAGATACTTATCTTGATCGTGGATCAGATCCAATTGCATTTTGGTATTCAAAAACGTTGCAGCCCATGCTAGACCAGGGGCACTGTAAAAATACACTGGGTCCAGTCCATAATTTTGCATGGAAGATTTTCTGAATGCTTGCAATATATCAACTGAGAGAGTAACATCAAGTTTCAAATAAGCCATGTGATAATCACCAAATGTCTCGCATTTTAAACTTTTCCACATCAATTTGGCATGGTGATAATCTTCATCAGTAATTCCAGATCCTCTGATTTTGCTATAAAATGCTTCTTGTGGTGGCAGGGAACACTCATCAAATTTAGAAAAATCTGTAACATAGTCGTATGGATATACACCCTTTCGCCTAATTAATTTCAGGTCCTGATTTGGAAACATGGCACGTGTGATTTTCAAGTCATCATCAGATAATTGAGAGGCCAGTGTAGCCAGGCTAGCAGGTAAAAATCTGTAAGAATCAAGAAATCTTATGTGAATAGGAACACCATCAACTTTAATTATCTTGCTAATAGATATATATTTTTCATCATTTTCAGCTAAAATGTTTAAATTCTGCTTCTCAAACCCCTCGTACCTGATCAGATGATGGAAATCATAATTGGATGCTCCATGGCAAAATATGGGGATAAATCTTGGTCTCTTGATCTTAATATTACAGCTATTACACAGGGCCTGTTTATATCGACCATCTGTATGAGAATGGTGATGAACCTTGATATTTGTATCTGAAAATTCACAATCACATACCGGGCATTTTTCTGCATTGTTGAAATCTTCAATCTGTTCCTCTGTTAAAGGCAACATGGGTTTTGATTTTAATAAGATGTTAGATGCTATGTCACGGCACACATTTTCTATTCTATGTGCAAATATTTTGATGGCATTTGGTCCCTTGTATGAATATTCTTTAATAACAACACCATCCCGTACAACCACATAACAAAAACTGGAAGGTTCATGTAACTGGTATGGTGTAATTGAGGATTCTTCAGGATCTGGATTGCAGAATGCAAGAGATTTGAGATTCGATTCAAAATCATAGACAATAAATGCTGGGTGTTCCAACAAGGCTTCAAACTTTTTGAATTTGCAATTTTCACTTGGATTAGGCATCACCATATGAACAGGTTTATGGTTGCCACAGTATTTCAGATGCTCAATTAACTTATTTTTTGCAATTTCTGCACTCTCTTCACAAACACCATTCACCATTTTTCTACCATCAAATACAGTTAAGCATCTTCTGCACAACTTAAATATTTTTTTATATTTGTCTAGTTGTGTTCTCACTAAAGCTTCAAGATTATGTATCAGAGTGTAATGGTATGTGCCATCCCCCTCAATTAAGAGCAGATCAATCGGAATTGCAGATTCATCATCAAGTGTACTGATTCTGAGAGGTGCTATCGGGCAATTGCCAGTGGAACAAATAAATACATTAATAGATAATTGTTTGCCATTGATGTGCCTGGCCTTTTTTTCAAATTTATCAATATTCTGAACTGATATTGGATATTCTAAACCCTCCATTACATCGTCAAAATCATGTTCATGCTGTTTGTAATAAGTTATTCTCTCAGGATTCCTTGAAACTGGAAACAAAGCAGCTAATATACACCATAAAAAGCATTTCTGGTCGGTATTTTCTATATTAACCACGGCTCTTTTGTTTTTGATATTAGCAGGCAATGGCAGATATGTAGATCCTTGTAATGGGCTGAATTCAGAAATATTAACATATAACTTGTGTGATGAACCGCATAGGCTCCATCCGGACTCTTTTGCCGCAAATTCAGAGTGTTTGATATTCAATTGATTTATCAAGCTGCTTATTATTGTGTCAGAATTTGTATTTGAGTATACAGCTACAGTTTCTGTTAAGTGGGGATGTGTAAATTTTGTGCCATTTGGTTTCTTATATTGTACAAACAATTTGAGAGAGAGCTTATAAGAGCCATTTTGTGCATTAAGAATTGCCTGCAGATCAGAATTTATACTGTTCAAGAAATTCTCAAAGCCACATCTTGGCTCTGATACAAACTTGTGATCCCTTAATTGGCCGTTAAAACTGCTACGGATAGGTTCATGGCGTGGCTGCTTTGCTGCTCTGGCATTAAGAGGTGCTTCGTGCCTTCTTTTCAGTGCTTGTGAGGGCAATGTTGATGACTGTGCAGAGCAAGTATTTTTATGTATATATGTGAAGTATTGCATGTTATATTTTCTATTGCATTTGGGGCAAATTTTTGTGGGAGTTCTGCTTTTGTCTGGATTACAAATTTTTTGATGCTTGGCCCAATTGGGGCTGGATATATTCTTATTGCATTGATTACAATGTTTTTGATTTGGCATTTTTGTTGTTGTTTATTATATACAATTTCCTGGGTTTCAATTCAAAACTTTATACTGAATAAAAAATATCAGTTGGGGTTCAGCACTGTACTTTGTGTGTGTGTATGTATATATGTGTGTATACACTTAATATTTTTGGCTTTGGTATTTATATACAATTTCTTGGGTTTTAAATCTAATCTCTATGCTGGATCAGTTGGGTTCAGCACTGTGCTTTGTATGTGTGTATGTATATATGACATTACTTGGGTTATTCCGCCAAATTATATGCTTCAAGTCTCCAATCCAGCAATGGTGAAGAATCTGCACTGTGCCCTGGCTTTTATAGTTTTACAGAGCCAATAGAAACACTGTAGGGGTACATTCAGAAACATGAGCTATTCTCTAACATTTTTGCCGAAGTACTTTCTTCTGAATGAACCCCCCGTTTTTCTGCTGAACATACATGCAATCCGTACCGCAGCGCCTCCACGCTTAGGGGAGCGGAATTGTCTGGAACTAATCGATGCAATCCATACCGCAGCGCCATTGCCTCCCGGCGCGGCGGTGGACAACTCTGGAAC
Organism: Lepisma saccharinum; assembly: GCF_977018435.1. Lineage (NCBI taxonomy): Eukaryota > Metazoa > Arthropoda > Insecta > Zygentoma > Lepismatidae > Lepisma > Lepisma saccharinum. The sequence continues at coordinate 34,834,749 of NC_139233.1, forward strand.
TAATCGATCAGAATAAAACTGCCGGAGCTCGCTCTAATAAGACTCAATGCGGGCAAATAGAACTGTGCACCGTGCGGAAAGTATCGATCCCACCGCTTTGGGGCCGTCATGCGCACATATTGTTCAAGTATTGATCTTATACTTTCTCGGGGCTTGATTTTATATATGAACAGATTACAACAAAGAAACTGAATGTAACAAATGCAAAATATCCCAGTTTCTATTCAATCCTTTTATCTGAATTGAAGAAACCAACAATTCACATATCCCCATACCGCCGTATGCTTGTCCTATTATTTTACTAATAGGCAATGTTCTTGAAGAGTCCTAATAGGCAATGTTCTCAAAGAGGCCTAATAGAACAAGATACTGCGGTATGAGAAAATATGTGAATTAAAGATATTTTAGTAATATACGACGTCTAAGAAAGGAATATTCAGCTCCAAAGTACTTTGTTTATTGCTTGCTACCATTTCCCTATTACTGGCAAAAGAAGTTAAAAATATTGACATAATGAAAAAAATGGACTTGTTCCCAAGTATTCACCGAGTTCAGGCATTTGCACATAGATGGGTCTGTTGTCACAGAGCAATTCTAGAAGAACTACATTGTTTTAATATTAGATAAACAAATTGAAGCTGGTGCCCAATTGAACTTAAACCAGAAGTAAATATGTATGTGTGTGTGTGTGTGTATGTGTGTGTGTGTGTGTGTGTGTGTGTGTGTATATGTGTATGTGTGTATGTATGTAGGTGTATGCATGTGTATGTGTGTGGATAGCCTAGTTTTAAGTATGGCCACAAGAGGGGCATATTTTTAACAAATTTATGGATAACAATCTCACAGAAGTAGCTTTTATAAGTGTAGCCTCATCAATCTGAGGGGGTCATACTTTCTCATGGAATCCATGAGGGCTTTTTCACAAAAATCTTGGATTATACGGGGGTTTCACACTTGAGCAAAAAGCTCATATGCTCATGTTAAGATAGTTTTAAGTATAGCAAATCTGCTTGAGGGGGGGTTCATACTTTCTTTAGTTTATCCCACCACAAATACAACTACTCCTGTCGGCAGAAAATAAACCATCACAATACAAGCACACGGCATCTTCTTCACTGTCTTCATAATCCACGTCTCCGTCTGAATAATCGTCATAGCTGTCGTCATCATCTGTGCTTACAAGTTCAGGTTCTTCCTCATCTGCCGATGACTAACTTGGATATTTGATGAGCTTCTTTCTCTTATTTCTTCAGACCCATTTCTTTCTTGCGAACTGCTTCCACGGCTCGAACCATAGCTCCACTGTTTTCTTCGTTTTGTAGGACCAGGAGGCATCTGAAACGATGAAAGCGCAATGTAACTGGGAGCCTAATATCGTCCCGGGGACGGTATTTAGCACACATAGGGGGACGATATTCGGATCTATCCTATAAGCACTATGGCGTCGTGATTCAGCATGACGTGGTACGAGAAACGACCAGTCAAATACATTTAACTATACTTTACAACCTCTATTTTGATGTACTAGATTAAGGTAAAGTGAAACACCTACCTTTCTGTGGTGCGGTGGTAATGAATACAGCACTCCTAAACTTTTGGAAACAGCAAAACACTTATTTTCCACAACACAATTGCTAGCGTGCACACAGCAACCTTGTTTTCTCACTGCATACTAAACAGGCCACGTTCAAATAATTCTGCCTGTTTTCCGTAGTTTGCAGCACGTTACAACGCCAATACCATGGGGGACGGTATTGGGAGAGGGGACGATAATCTGGTCCTTTCCCTTATTTGTAACCCATCTCTGGCAGGAAAAAAGGTAAAAGTTATTCCCTGCGTATTGCACAGTGCCATGGAAGTGCATGTGGAATATGAATCGATTGATTGAAGGACTCGTCAGTCGCCATGTTTGCAACAAACATACATTTGGCAACTGCATCCCGCAGACAACAGACCAGTCAGTGGCGGGAAGTGTACAAGAATACACCTTCTGGCCTATAGCACCTACCCCGGTAAAGTAGTGTATCCATGTTTCCTAATACGGCATCGGAAGAATTAGATACAAATGGAATTACATTTATGAGTGATATTGTTAACAAATGCTAATTTATATTGCGAAAATATTTCGAAAATGTTTTGATTTACCGAACGGAATTTGGTAGATTTCCTACAATATGCAGGTCAATTTCTTTATTAAGCGACAACGCGTCTCATGCCCGAGAAAGTTGTCTGAAGAGTTACGCATCGTTTCTCCAACCAGTATCAAAGCGCATATCTAAGTTCAATTACAACACATTTAAACAGATTTCTATCCTTATCTAATAATAATACATCGAAGTCTGGAAACAGCAAGTTTCATACACCACTGGCAAGAATTCAATTTAGAAACCTAGATATTAAGACAAGCCAATTTAGAAGTCATAATCTTACCACACCACCACTGGCGTACCCAGGAGGTAGATGATGGGGCTACACACGTTCCAGAAATTTTGAATGAAAGCAGTGAAGAACTGGGGAAAAACCAAAGTATAGTGAATGCACACCCACTTTAAAATTACCTCGGTTATCATTTTTGTTTTTGAACAAAGGTTAAAAATGTTAATTTCGAAAAGTTTTATAGTGTGTAACGCCCATCCCCAAGGACGCAGCTACACAATATTCACCTTTACTATTCCACCCCTTCCCACCGAAAAAGATATCCTGAACTTATAATTATATGAAAATTGTCAGATTCACGAAGAATAACACAACACATGAATATAAACACTTACATAGGCAAATGTATAGTAATCATATGAACATTAAGTTAAGACTGAATATTTACACTAGCATGTTAATTGTGTGATTATATATACGGTAAGTATACAAAAGGAACATACGTACATAGCAGAAGATTAAATAAAATCAAATACTCGTCATTACAATTTTCCCCTTTTTCATCATAAAAAAGGGGGTTTCACCTAATTAGATGGAATAAAATATATTTTTTGGTTGGTACGATGGGACCGATAGCTCATAAAATGTAATCTACGAGAGAATTTTGGTTCTAGGAATTCTATTATTTAAAATAAATTTACAGCAAACGTGGCGTATGAGTTTGTAACACTGTGATGATCCGCGTCCGTCAATTTCAATTAAGCGAATCAAATTCATTTCGACAACATTCGGTTGAAATTCACGCTGGTGAAATATGAATGGAGACATATCAGGGGATATCTGCTCAATCACATCTGCCGCACGCGAACCGCACTAATGCACTGTCGGCTTTTTTTTTTATCTCCAAATCGTCTGCAAAACAAATTAGATGAAGGATAAATGTGTCCGCACATATTTCAATTGTTCTGGCTTAACGAACCGAAAAGCAAGAAATTTAAAAAAGAGAACAAATCGTACGTTTTGCCAAGCTGGTTTAAATCTGTTAGAAGCCCTGAAACGTGGACAATCATTAAATAGTGAGGCAATATGTTCATGGGATTGGAACATTTCTGATGAATTTTCAGCAAAATGACCCATACTCTTTTTATAGACAATAAATGCACAGAAAAGCTCAATGATTGAATTAACCAAACGCATTTAGTTCATCTCAGTAACCATCAAAATATACAAATTACCTTTGGACACTAAGCTGAAATTAAGGAACAAATATAAACTGCTAATAACGACGCTTTCAGAAACTCAAGTTTTGTAATCAGGTCAAGTCATGACTTCACGAAAATGGAATCAGCAAAAGTTATTTTTTATTTTTGCGTCCGGTCAAAACTAGAATATTCCCAGGTAACCTGGAATCCAGCTGAGAAACATTTAATCCTAAGACTCGAACGCAAGTTTAGTACATATCTTACATTCAAAGCCTCTCCGATTCATCTACTTTCAGAGTACAACTTCAGTCAGCTAGGATTCCGACGTCAGGTGAGTGATTACAAAGCAAAGCAATTAACTGTGTAATATGCGATTTCAGCAAATTGGAAGTGTTACTGCTCAGTAACATATAATGTTCCCATTTTTAAAACATACCACAAACATAAATCTTGTCATTTGCCAGAGAGAGATGTCATTCCTTTCAATCTCTCAAGGTGTGGAGACTTGATTGCAATTCAAAATAATACCATTGATATTAAAGGTTAAAAGAAAGAAAGGAATACTACTACAGTGAATCTATTGTGATTCTATAAGTAATTAGAGCACTATAATTGGGTTGGAACTGTTATCTAGCCTTGACATTTTTCCACAAATAAAGTGTTGAATAATACAAGATAACCATTGTTTCTTCAAGATTTAATGCTGATTGTAACTCAAATATTGTCATTTATCATCATGTATTCATTCTAAAGATGAAAAAGTACAGTTTTCATTTGCAAATCGTGTAGAAATAGTCTTAATATTTTCAAGTTGTACAAAATTAAAATTTGTACTAAAGGGCATCCAACAATGTTTGCGTAAAACATAATAATATTACCATCCAGTTGATATTAACAAATTTTAAGCACGATTTGCCTCATTCAAACTAAAGTTGTCAAAAATATTTTCGGAAACCTAATTTTTGTTTTGAGGCCACTGTATGAAAATTATACAGCCTCCAAAAAACCAAAACACAATGGCCTGATGCAATAAACTTGAAAAATAGTGCATAGCGTTTAACATTTAAGTAAAGCAAACTGAAAATATTTTTGAACTAATCAGCACTGAGAAACGATATTAGAGAGGAGCATTTGGAAATAAAATACTTTGGAACGAAGTTACCCTGTGGAGGAATGGGTCTGGGCTAATTGTGTGTTCAACCCTCAATGAACGTTGCGGCTTTTCCCGTCCTCCAGAGCTCATTAATGATTCATGCAGAGAACCTTCCCGGCCGATGTTGTGGACACTGCAAGCCCCTGTTCGTCCCTTGTTCAAATACAAACAACGTTCGATTGACGGGGACTATGTTTGGGATCCAATTCGGGCAAAAATAATCATTTTCCCTTTCGAATGGTTGATTGACTTTCACATTTCAAACATTTATCCACGCTTCTCTCTGTCGTTGTTTGGACGTCCTCTCCTCCAGCGTACTAGTTAAGCTTCTGTTGGTCCTTGGCCCCGTCTGACATTCCTAAACCCGAAGGTTTATTGCCGCAGCAACATACGTTTTCCACCTGTCCCTATCCTAATCAAGATGAATTCACTCTTGCCCATCCTTTTCAGTCCTTTACGTCATTCTTAATATTAACATTTCGTTATCGTCTTGATCTTTCCTTAGGTCTCTTACCATCAGGTTTCCCATAAATATTTCTATCCTCTCCCACGTGTGAACCACGTGGCTTACCCACCAAAATCTTCTTACCTTAATTATTTTAATAATACCAGGGCATGAATAGAGATTATGTAGTTCAGTGTTATGTAACATTGTCTAATCCACTGTTGTTTCACCTTTCTTAGGTCCTCCAAACCCCCAAACATATGTTCCTCTTTTAGTGTAAGAGATCATGCTTCGTGTGGCAAAATTGCTGTTTTGTACAGTCCCTGGCAATAAAAATGAGACACCTATATCCTGTAATACTCGCTTCCCTGCAAGGCGTTATGCATGTTGCCTAATTCTACGACAGCGGTAGAAGTTTCCATTGAAAATTTGCTATTAAAATCTACTTATCCCCGTAGTTAGGCAACTCGCATAACACCTTGCATGGAAGCTAGTATTTCATGACCTAGGTGTCCTATTTATATTGCCGCTGACTGTACATTTCAATCTTTATGTAGCTACTTTGATATTAGACAACAAGATATAAGTTTATGAATAGAAAAGAAATGTGGATTACCTGAATTAAGTCTGCTTTTAACTTTCTCTTTAATGTGGTTTTTGTTTGTTAATATTACTCTTAAAACTCTGTTGAACCTTTGGCAAAGCAATTTTGGAATTTTCATCTCTATTCGAGAATCAGTTACGATATTCTAAATTATGAAAAAGAAAATCATGTGCTGAGAATTACTTCACGAACACTCCCGTGAATCCTCGTATGGTTTGCTTTTGCTATTGTCTAGATATTCTCTATACTTTCGTGGCTACGTAAACATGTTAACCTAATGATATGATGAGATGAAGGGACATTCCCAAAACATATGGACGACAACACAATTCCTAAGGGGGATTATATGGGTTACAAGGTGCTGGAATCAGTGTCTTGATAGTCTGGAAAATGCAGTCTACTATGTACCAGTGATGTACGCATAGTCTACATGGTGCACGTAGACTATTTTATACACGTAGATGGCGTAATCTATGTAAACAACATGGGGAAAGGTGATAACTTAGCAAAGGGCGCCGTGGAAGTAAAACAAAATTATACTGCGTATTAGTTGCTGATGTGTGAGGAAAACTTTTCATACTCTTTCTTCCAAATTCGAACAATTTCTCACCTAGGAAAAACCTAACATAGGAAATATTCTAGTGTTTTATGGGAAAAAAGACCACTTTTGCCTCACGACTGCCATCTGTTGTTTTTTTGCATACTATTTATCTTCTTCCATAGTTGAGGGAAGAGAAGATAAATTTTGTTAAAATATTATTCTTGTCGTTAGGAACCAATGGAGTTGAAATTGTCACTTTCCTTTCATGAAAGCCTTTAAAATTTAATTTAAATGCACTTTAGATTGTCTACGTAGTCTATGTAAACTGCAATCCAATGTAATCTACGCGTAGATCACGTGGAGACGGCACATCACTGCTGTGTACTTATCTAAAGGTCACTCCTTTTACCTGAAATTAAATAGGTCATAGCATTTATAGATAAAATCTGGTGTCATGTAGCACACAGAAGATGTACTCCGTCTCGGTGGAGCAAGGTGATGCATAAAGGGAAGGGGTGAAAGCAAGTGGGTGGAGCAAAGCAGTGCGCACTACTGCAAACGGCTTGTAACTGCAGCTGCGTTTTCTCATCCATGCACTCGATTCCCCTTCCACGCCCTCGTTGGTCGTGCCCTCTAGGGTCCTACTTACTTTCGTTTGCTTGCTCCAGAGTTTCCCGGGACAGAGTGTAGTTCACAGACATAATTACCTAGAACATTGCAGAAAAACAATAATATTGCTTGTAAAGATACTAGTAAAAGTTTTACTGCCCTCTGCGGTTGTAATCAGAGGTCGTTGGTATTGTCCCATCATCCATTCCATCAGTTTATTCATCTTCATCGTCCCAATTACCCCAAGAGGGAGAAAAGTCACGTAAAATGACGGAAATATAAATCTGAAAGTTTTAGAAATACATAATACATATTTACAGTCTTTTTAGTTATTCAGACACCCAGTGCCGGATCTACAAATCTTGGCCCACTCCGCAAAATATTACCTACCTACCTTCACACACACACACACACACACACACACACACACACACACACACACACATATTATATATATACACACACACATATGTGTGTGTATGTATGTATATTTATATATTACACATATATAATGTATGTATGTGTGTATAATTCTTGATCTCATGTTGACAAAGACACAAGGGTCTACAGCAGGCATGTCAAACACGCGGGCCGCATGCGGCCCTCGATATATTTTTTGTGCGGCCCCTTTGCTATTACCTGTTTTTTTAATAGTAGAGCCTTCAGATGTAGTAGTTGCTAAAATATCTGTGTTATTATATAAGACGATGTGAAATTTCACACGTTTTCCTCTTGGACAGGATATACCCGTCGGTAGGTGAAAAAAAGGTGGTCCTGTTGCATTATTGGGGTGGTTGACGAATGTACTGATTACCAGTTGTTCAGAGTCCAAGGCTAAGTCGTCTGCCTGCGCAGTTTTCCCTCCGAAATCTAGATTGAGGGGAGGGTTGAAGGGAAAGGGGAACAAGCTGCCTTCGCCCGAAAACCTACTAAAGTAGCTCAAGAAGGCGAAGCTGCGGTACGCGCAAGCTACGCATTGTCGGAGTTGATAGCTAAACAGTCAAAACCTTTTGCCGAAGGCTAGTTTATTAAACGGTGCTTGGTAAAAGCTGATGAAATAGTTAATCCCGCAAGTGTAAAAGCTTTTCAAGGCATTTCACTATCCCGCAACACGGTTGCTGAAAGAGTAACCAAACTGTCCTGTGATTTGAGTGATCAAATTAAAACAAAGTGTCAAATTTCATTGCTTATTCCATCGCTTGTGATGAGGAGCTATTGGACATTGTACCGTCGCATGACACTACTACTGGTGAGGATATATTTATTGCTGTCCGTGAACTTTTGTGGAAGTATGATTTACCTCTGTCAAAGTTATCCTGTGTAACTACGGATGGTGCCCCTTCAATGACGGGGAATAAAAACAACGGTTTTGTGACAAAACTGCAAAATGAATTTCGTGAAACCTGTGATAAACACATCTTCCATCAAGAGGTCTTGTGTTCAAAAGTAATCAACATGGAAAGTGTGATGAAGCCTGTGAAAAAAGCTATCAACTTCATAGGATCCCGTGGCTTAAACCAGCGACAATTTTCTGCTTTCTTAACAGATTTAGGAAGCGAAATTCTGGAGTGCCCTACTACGCAGAAGTGCGCTTGGCTATCGTGTTCTATGGTTCTTGAAAGATTCTGGAACTTGAAAGATGAAATATGCTAATTTTTAAAAATGTAAGAACAAGACACCAGCCTTTTTTCGCAAACAACGTGGTTACAAGATCTTTCCTTTGTTCTTGATATAACGAAACACTTGTGAGATTTAAATTTGAAACTGCAAGGAAAGGATCAATTAATCACCAACATGAATGATCAAGTCAAAACATTCGAGCGTAAGTTATTGCTTTGGGAAAAACAGTTAAGAAACGAAGACTTAACGAACTTTCAAACTTGTTCTAAATACAGATCAAGTTAAAAGGACCCTGTTTTGTACAAAAAGTACGCCGAAAAAAATCAGGTTTTGAATACTGAATAAGGGAAAACGTTCCACGATGTTCGTTATTTCGAAGACAATATATCCCTGTTTTCAGCCCTGTTTACGACTGACGTAGAAAAAGTAGCAGCACATTTGCAGATGGAAGTAATTGAAATTCAGTGCGACTCAACTTTGAAACAAAAGTACAGCGAAGTGGGTATCCCTGACTTTTACAAGTACTTGCCTGCACATCTTCCAGAAACCCGCAAATTTGCGTGTGAAATAATTTCCATGTTCGGTAGCACTTACCAGTGTGAAAAACTTTTCTCACTCGTGAAAGGAAACAAGTCACCAACGAGATCCAGATTTTCAGACATTCATCTTAGCTGTGTTCTGAAAGTAGCTGCTTTGAATAAGATGTCTCCTGATATTGATAAGTTGGTGGCAGAAAAAATATGCCAGCTGTCAGGCAAGACGCAATAATCAAGTTTAAATGAATGTTCAATATACTTTATTAAGTGTTATGTTAGTCATTCTTTAAAATAAAGTATTAAAGATAATTTAATTTTTTTCCTTGCGGCCCGCCCTATCTAACACTACTGACTATTTGGCCCAGTTCATATTTTGAGTTTGACATGCCTGGTCTACAGGGTGATTCAAAAGTCCCTTAACACCCCTATAAAAGAAAAGGAGTTGGGCTGGGTACAATTCGTCATGATAGAAACAGGTTAGGCTTAGAAGGAACCAAACCAAATTAGTGTTTTCCAAGCGGATGTCCACCATATTGAATTCAACTCAACATTTTGAAATGGGAAGGGGGTGATGTGTATAGGCGCCGATTTCTTCAGAGATTTGAGGGGGGCAAATCTAAGTAAAGCATAAATGCTGATTTCTTTCTGTTTGCGGGGGGAGGCAAAGTTTTTTTTCAAGTTGTGATCTAATATTAACTTTTGAAAAATTGTAAATACAATAACCAGCTTTGACAACAAAACATCTATATCAGGCTACATCGAATTTTATTAGCTGGACAAAAAATTCACTGTACTACTGTGATTATGTAATTATACAACATAATACTTTACATGTAACTTTTGACAGAATTTGATTGTCACATTCGGATTAGAATACTTATTACTACAATCCTTTATAGGAGTTTGATATCTTCACTCATATTTACATAAAAATGGAAGGCCCATGATGTAATTTTCATACAGGCGAGGTCGATTTTTGGCACTCCAACTCTCCCCAAGAAAGACACTAAAACTCTGTGTCTGATTATTGATTCTGCCCATTTCAGAGCAGAATCCTGCGTAATTTCCCACCTGTTGTGTGCAAAGTTTCTGTGTGCAAAAGTTATGTACTATGTTGAAAGTTATACATTGGGCCCCCTATAGGGGGAGCCAAACAAAAACTGTATGGTGAGCCCGGACCCTGGACCCTGGCCCTCTCCCCGCCCCCCGGTTTAGGCGCCCGTGGTGATGTGATATATACATGACACTATTTTTTTATACTTGGAAAATGCATTTGTTACAATCATGCAGTCATAACTTTTTTCCTGATTGAAATAGGTTGAAGAAACCTTCACCACAGCTTTTCAAGTAAAATTCTAGTCCTACTGCCACGCGGGAGACACAGGGTGGGTGATCGAAGGTTCGTAATTTCTCCGAGTTTGATCACGCATAAAGCGGCTACAGGGCCCACTCAGCCTCAAATCAAATGATACCCGGTGGGGGGGGGGGGTTAAAGGCCGCCGGAGCGTGGTGCTGATCACATCACCTCCAAGATGTCCTACATCGAAAATATGTGGGGCCTTACCCCAACATGCCCTAAATGTACCTTCGTGGCACGGTGGTAAATGCACAGTGAACTTTAACTTTACCTGTACCTGTATGTATAAATTGTGTTCGTTTCTGTAACCCTGAGTAACTGCGTTTATTTTTTACTCATATACGAACTCTCTACTATGTCAATGGCTGAGAGCCCCCTAGAGGCTTGATTCTCCCCGCCCCCCGCACTGCAGGGTTTTGCGGCTTGTAGATCCAGCACTGCAGACACCCCTCATATTATCCACGATATCATTTTTGTAATTGAATATGATTGTATGCACACCGGCCAAATTTTGTAACCAAGAGATAAGGCTCTCTTCAAAATCAGATTGCAACTATAACAATTATCCTGCCTATCACCCATCCAACATATTCCGTTTATCAACATCCCCGAACAAAAATCCTCCCTACGTGCGTGCAACAATGATTGATGGTGTGAAGTCAATGTGGGCACTCACGATGGATGTTTCACATGGCAGTTCTGTAAACCTGCCTGAAGTCAAATGTTGGTAGAGGTCATGTTTGGTCATGCTGTCAATAGGCAATAAAGCGTGTCAAGTCAATGAAAAATGCAAACTGATGAATAATACTATAATTAGGATCATGATAGATTTCCACATACTAACGAATAAATCTATAAAATTCACTACTTAGAATGCGAGTAATATTACCACAATCTGCTATAAGATGACGTTACTTTGAAAGAAAATGTGAACGGATATAAAGAAATGGAAAACAAATACTCATGTAGTAGTTGAGAAATAAGTAATTAATTTATTATTAAATAATAAAGCTAGCCTAAGGATTAATTTGAAAAAAAAGGCTAAAGAGCAAATATTGGCTCAGTTATCATTGCATATTTCTTGGTGTGGTAGTTCGGGGCGCAAGCTAGGTCTATGTGATCATAGGCTTGCCGATAGCCACGCATTGAGTTTATGCGTTTTAGTTGAGTCAATTCATCGACAAAGCGAAATCCTCGCCTTCATCTCAAGTATATTTGCATTATAATTGCAATAAATAAAGAATAAAACCTTTCAGTTTATACATACTGTAGTAATGTGGTTTTATTTCTCTGTGCTGTGAATATTGTCTTTGCCTAACACTATCCCTGTACCTGAGAGGAGTCTGTGTACTTCACCGAGTCTCATCGTTAACCGCTGAGTATTATTAATTTAATAGTATAATAATACGACGCGTCTAATTACAAGAACGTATCACCTTGTTGATTATTTATGGTGATCGTGCTGGTCTTCCCCTTCCATTTTTCTACTTTTTGGATACTACTGTATTATGGTAAAGGAGTAATGACGTCGCCTGTGACTTCCTCATTCAACATTCTCTGGAGCTCTAGGCAGTGTCAATATGACAGGAATGATCTTCTTGTCATCCTCATTTTCTCTTTTCCCATCAACAGTCTATTGAGATGGGTAGATTGGGATGATCCTTTTCTGCTTTTATTTGACTCCAATACTTGGAAATAACTCCTTCTGATAAAAAGTGGTTGGAGCAAGATGTGAGCCTTGAACATTCCTTTTCGCGAACAGATACCATCGTAATTTGCCGAATTTTTTTGATTTTGGTGTCATGCAAAATCCTGTCATCATATTCGGGGTGTAAGAGAGACCCAAATATCAACCTCACTTCCACGAAGTACACCCTGGACTGCATTTTGCAGACTAACATTGCTCTGACATCTAGGCCCTCCCTGATGGCACATTGGTATCGTCGTCGCCTTGTAATCAAGGGGTCCCGAGTTCGTTACACGGTGGAGGCACATATAGCGGTTCAGATCCCACTTTAAATTGTAGATCCAGTCCCAATTATCCTTACTGTGCATAAAGTGGACTTAAATAAAACACCAAGTCAATCAATCAATCAATCAATGCTCTGGCGTCTGGACACATGGGACTTGAGTTGTGTGCTGTCAATATGTGTTTGTGATTGTCCTTTAATCTATTTCATCTTAGAATTGATTTTCGTCTTTGAAATTATCCAAAAGTAGCAGAAACGAGAAGTAAAATAAATGAATTTATTCTTTCATTCTGTCATCATGTTCATCGTATCCAGGAGAACCAAGATTTGCAAGAGATTGAAGCACATCATCATCTTCTGCGCCATCAAATGCGTTCAACAACCACTCGTTTGCCTTCCTTCCATTACAAACACAAACTGGGATACCATTAATAGATAGTGTGAACGCTGCCGCCAAAGTGATCCTCACACCTTTCATCAGGAGGAGTTACTTCCAAGTAATGGAGTGAAATAAAAGCAGAAAAGAAAAATCCAAATCTACCCAGACAAATACGCTGTTGAATAGAGAAAGAAGAAAATGAGGATGACAAGAAGATCATTCTTGTCATATTCACACTACCTAGAACTTCAGAGAAGATTAAAGCTGACATATGGTTGCGGAAAGAGGAAATGTTCATGCATATGCCGGGGTCAGTCCCTGCGACATACTGAACTGTGTATTTGCAGTGCAGATGAAGAAAGTGTGAAAACAATGACTTACAGGACAGAGGCAGAGACTAATAGAAACAAATCGAAAATAAAGTTTCCCATTCCGATCTAGACTTTTGGAAATGGTTTATCGACCCTTCGGGATTATCAAACAGTTGAGAAATTTCAAATTATCAAAAACATTAGAATCCTGAGGAATGCTTAATCCTTGAATGGTAACAAACCATATCGGGAACTTACTATAATGAAATAATAATAATAATAATAATAATATCGTCTGTATTGAGAGGGCGTGTTTCGGCCTCGCGGGCCGTTCTTACAACAAACCATTTAAAAAAAAAACATATTACAATTGACACTTTCCACTTCTTGAAAATCTTTGTTGCAGTAGAAAGAATAAAAATACAAAAAAAATACAAAAAAAAGAAATAAAAAAAAACATTCCTACTTATAATGTAAACAATTAATGTACTGAAGGTACAGAGTTAAATACCACAATTAAAATACAATTATTACAGCTAAAACTACAACCAATACCTCATTCCCATTCATTACAGAAAAGACAAAGCCAGGCACTATTGTTTGGACAGCAGATGCTTCTTTAGATTTATTTTGTATGTTGCAGATGATAATACTCGCACCATAAGTTCACAAACAGCTGTTTCGGGCAAAAAATACATGCAGCATTATAGAATTTGCGAAATGTCAGAAGTTTTCTGAATATTTTCTAGATAAATTCCGAAACTGTCAGGAAATTGCAGACATTTGCCTTGCAGTCGCATCTGGAGTGAGGAATTAATCTCTTTCCCATCCGTATCCCGTTGTATACGCTTGTAATTTAGGTGAACAAAATAAGTCTGAAGAAGTTTTTACGAACAAGTCTCTGTTCATAGCGGATAGAACAGGTAATCTGGCAATTTTACTGAACCACAGTTTGCACCCGTTGAACCCCCTCCCCCCTTAAATACGCCCATGCATCCATCTGTCCCTATCCTGGGCAAGATCAATCCAATCTTGTCCACCCTTTACCGATTTCCTCCAGGCCCATCTCCATTGGGTGAAATTTACCCAGGTTGGTCCCGTTTATTTGTATGATTTTCATTTTTTATTAACCAATTATTTTTCTGTTTGCCATGCATTACTTTACTAATTCAACGTAGTTAGTGGAGAAATGTTAATAAATATTTCCATGAAATTTAGAAATAGAATCATAGGTCAGTGGCGTGCCCGGGAATTTCCTAAGTGGGGTTAGCCCATCTTATTATAGCAATAGCAGTATAGCAGCTTTTTCCTAATTTAGATGCCCTTTCTTTGGGTCCACTGAGTTAGAATTACAGTTAATCATTTTAGAAAGTAATTTGGTTGCCGTTCCTTATTTAAAGAAAGTAACTCAACGGGAGTTACTGGCACTTGAAAAGCAACTAAATTACTTTTGCAGTTACTTTCTGCTTAAAATATTCTTGAAAACATGGTACACATGGTCACTTATCATTGATTGTAATGAAGGTATTCACACTTACATTACATGTGTTTTCTTTAGGTTCTTGGTACATAACATGTCTTCAGATATTTGTATTATTACATTACATATTAGAACAAATATATGATGAAACAAGGAGTCACCTTTGCGTGAATGACGATTAATTTTATGTTACTATATCCTATATATGCATACACCTTAAACATTTTCTCTTATTATTGATTGATTTATTGATTTGCTATATTTTACTTCACTTTTTGTGCCACTTTTGGCTAATTTGCGAAGATGGGGATGAGTGATGACATGATGAATGGACACTCACAAACATCCATACCCAGGCCGGGATTTGAACCAGGAAGAATTCTAGGCGTCTTAGCGCGATGTGCTAACGACTACACGTTCCAAATGAATGCATCAATCTATCCAAAACACTGAAGTCTGTGCAGGCAAATATAATTGACAAATTTCAAAAAAGACTGAATGATCTAAATTTAACGTGGAATGAACATAAATCCCTCTCCTTAGGCAATTGCGCTCAAATCCATTCACCTTAGCATCCAGAGAATACACATAGAAACAGTTACCAAATTTAGCTCTTCACCTACATTCCTTAAAAATGGTATCTAAACTAGTTACTGCCGAACACTGCTTCTTTGTAACTTACCAGTGGTTGTTAATCACTGTATTCGGTTTATTACACACACACACACACACACAAACATACATTTCTTGGGACTCATTCTGTCTCTGTTTTCAGCCTATTGTATTCAGGGTATTGATCATATGGAAGAAGTTCCGAGAACAGGATGTGTTTTGATGAATGCAGGGTTCATTAATGGTCCAGGCTTTTATCTTATTTCAATTCGGTCCAGGAACCTTTTTTCCGGATCAATTTAAATACAGTCCAGGAATTATTTTTTTCCCGGATATGTTTAAATAGGGTCCAAGTTACGTATTGAAATGTAACAATACGCAACTTGGACCGAATTAAATTGTGCGAGAAAAAAGGTCGCGGTCCTGTTGCAGAACCCATTAGAATTTATGGTATTCTGGACCTTTAACAAGCCTGGGTGATTGTAGTCAAAGTAAGCGGTTGTATCGCTGAAGACAAGAAACTTTCGCGAAATCACTTGCGCAATACATACTTTCATATCATTCCTGGAATCAGTAATGAAGCGGTTTCGGGTTTGATTCCCGGAAGAGACGCATTGCGGAAACTTCTCAACAATACCACAACCAGCAAAGAACAAACCTTGACAACGGCAAGAGTGGGCGGCAAACCCTTGGAATTTACGTAGGTAACGAAAGCATTCATAAAAAAACCGCTCCCCTCCATACACAGATCCAATGCTAATTTCATCAGGACATGTTATCACAGGGACAACGATACGGAGATATCCCAATATTCAAGTCCCGGGTTCGATACTCGGTGGAGGCACAAGTGGTTCGGATCCCACTTTAAACTGTAGGTCCAGTCCCGATTGGCCTTACTGTGCATAAAGTGGACTTAAAACACCAATTCAATCAATCAATCAACCCAATATTCAAAATAAACGCATCGTTAATTTAGGCGCGAATAGAAATGTTTACACATCAACGAATGTTTATTTTTAATTTACTCGAGGGGTATTGGACACCACATGCCAATTATGCACCTGTTCAGAATAGGATCGAATTTCTTTTCATAGAAATAAATATTCATATCTGGTAGAACATACGTAATTAAAAACCAACAATAATAAAACAAAGGTTAACGTCAATTTATCTGTATTTTTCACCAGGAACTATTATACGGTCTCTCAGTGGCTTCATTGTCATGAAGGGGCATTACCAATGATTACCTTATCTTTAGTAAGGTGTTGGAACTACTGTGGTCTTCAGAAGGTTTGCCAGAATAACCGCGAAAGGGAGTAGGCGAGAAAGTGAAATTTTCGCGGTTGTGCCTTTCGCGTTTATCCTTCGCGGTTATTCCGTTCGCACTTAATCTTTTCGCTCTTATTTCTTCCCCTTCTTCTCGCGCTTAATCCGTTTCACAGTTTTTCCTTTCGCGCTTATTCTGGTGTTCAATTTCTGTTTCGAAATTAATCTGTTTCCCTGTAATTCCTTTCGCGTTTAAACATTTCGCTGTTGTTCCTTTCGCGCTTATTCCGGTGTTCAATTTTGGTTTCGAGTTTAATACGTTTCGCTGTAATTCGTTTCGCGCATTATCCGTTTGACAGTTGTTCCTTTCGCTCTTATTCTGTCTTCAGTTTCGGTTTCGGAATTAATCTGTTTCCCTGTAATTCGTTTCGCACTTATTCCATTTCGCTGTTGTTCCGTTTCGCTGTAATTGCTTTCGCGCTTAATCCGTTTCGCGGTTGTTCCTTTCGTGCTTATTATTTGATGTTCAATTCGTTTCGCGTTTAAACTTTTCGCTCTTGTTCCTTTTTCTTTTAATCCTGTCTTATGTTTCGCGGTTTTGCCCTTTCACGGTTATTCCGCCACCCTCTTCAGAACATTTGAACTATTCGAGAAGAGTGATCGACGAAACGTTTGTAATGTTCCAACGATATGTTGAAAGTACAGATCACATGTCATCCCGTCAGTAGTGCAGAGTGATCTTTTTCAACACTGTGTCGAACTGATTCCAAATATGTTTTTAGAGTGACTGACGAGGGCGCTTGAGTGTTTCAAAATCACTAGGATACAGATTTTTGCAAGTTTGAAATACGTTTCATGTTGTTTCGAACCTGATAACACATTTAACAGTTCCTATTTTTGTATATAGTGGCTATTTTGCATATCGCCTAAAATGCCTCTTTATTTGTAGTTTTTGCTTACTTTCGAGTTCTTTCGCAATTTTGCTCTCTCCACATCACACCCTAGAAAGTAATCTCTTGTTTTTGTTTAATCAACATTCATTATCATCGTCGCATTTAATCAAAATAATAGAAAAGCGATGTAAAATCAAAATGCAATATCTTACATGGGAAAATATCTGCCTATCATACTTATCTAATTTAAATTTAAAGGTGTGAATGTTTTATTTTTTTATTGATTTGGTGTTTTAAGTCCACTTTATGCACAGTAAGGCTAATCGGGACTGGACCTACAGTTTCAAGTGGGATCCGAACCACTATATGCCTCCACCGGGTATCGAACCCGGGATTACAAGGCAACAACGCTACGACTGCGCAATCGGGGAGGCCCGTGAATATTTTAAGTTTGTGCATATTCTTATTTTCCAATTGTACATTCTTATTATTTATATTATTTCATTTTAACAGAAATATGTCAAGTACAGCTCTCGTATTGTTGACGCTTAGTTGCCGGACTGCAGTTCCCGAGCCTCGCTATTTTATTTCGTTTTCTATATATATAAAAATGGATGTATATGTATGTGTGGATGCGTATATTTGTTTGTTCTGGCATAACTCTCGAACGCCTGGAGCAATTTCAACCAAACTTGGTACACGTATCACTTGCAATCTGGAAATAGATACTGTGAGGGTAAGACACACCTGGCACCCCTAGGGGTTGGGGTGGGCAGGGAGACATGTAAAAATAATCGAGAACATCCGTGACTCTATACAATCCGCACAACGAAAGTGTTTCTCGAGTTGTCTAACATTCAGGCTGTGTTGCGAATAGAATCCATAGTTTTCGTGACACTCCCAATGCGGCGGTTCAACTCCAAGTTCATCACTTATCGGCATGGGGGGTGAGAGGGGGTGGAAACTAAAATGCCATAAATGACAGCTCGTGTTTCAACGACAAAATCTTGCGTCGAATTTCATGGTCTGTGCTTTATCTAGCCTGTCTCTAATGTAGCCTATCTTTTACAGCGAGGCCCTCAGATTTACAGTGTCCCATAATCTACCGGCTAACAAGGAGTGGCCTATCCTGCTCACAAGGGCCTACCGTCGAAAACCAGTTCTGGGATAACCATTGCATAAAGAACCTTAAAAGATTGACCTCTACAGGTCGTAAATAACCTTAAATGGTCAGGATCTTACCATAGGGGTTATGTTAGCTCATAAGCACTCGCTTATCCTACATTCTTCATCTGCGGAAGTACCTAGATAATACTTAACCTACACAACCTTTTAAATGAATGGCAACTCACACATTTTCAGGTTAAAATGACCTTAAGACTGCATCGACATGGTTAGCTTATTACCTGTCTCGTTCTCGAAGAGATGATCAATATGTTCCAAAGTTGACTTTCACTCACACATCCGTATTTGTCTCTTGAAACTGTCTCAAACTTTACGTCGACTGTCCTAACTTCTCTCGGTACTTCTCCCCCGGACAACTTTCAGACCACTGTTCACTTTTCCAAATCCAAACCGACTGTCTTCGTAAATCCAAACCAACTCCCTTTTCAAACTAAACTCCGACTGTCTTTCAAACTCCCAATCAACTGTCCTGTTCAAGCATTGCTCTAAACCCAGGCTCCTCCTACTTCCCCCCCCCCTTCTCACTCCACTTTACCTCTGCTATAGCTGGAAATGCATTATGCTAAAGTTAACGCATTCTTTAGTATTTCCTTCCTTCTACAAGTCTAAGCGTAACTATAAAATGAGAGGTACGCTACGATTGTATCTTTCAAAACGACCGAGCACCCGTCCGTACTGCAGGGCTTGTGGGGGAGTGGTTTGACAACAATACCGTCCCAAATGGACTGGTCTGCGCAGAGTCCTGATTTGAATCCCATAGAAATTCTCTGGGATGTTTTGGAACGCGGACTTCGTGCTAGACCACACCGACACACATCGATACCTCTTCTCATTTCGGCACTCTGCGAGGAATGGAATGCCATTCCCCAGAAAACCTTCCGCCACCTGATTGAAAGTATGCCTGCGAGAGTGAAGGCTGTCATCAAGGCTAAGGGTGGGTCAACACCTTATTGACTGCCAGTGTTCCAGATAGAAGGCGACCCAAACTTGTACTTCATTTTCAGATGGGTGTCCGGATACTTCTGATCACATAGAGTTAACTAAATATCTTTCGGTCCGATGCCCCTGTCCCCTTACTTGTCGAGGAGCTGAAATAAGCGAGAATGAATGTTGATATATTCGCCATGTACACTCATCTCAATTGATTTGCTTGGTCTTGAGCAAGGAAAGGCTAATCGGGACTGGACTTACAATTTAAAGTGGGATCCAGTCCCGATTAGCCTATCTGTGAATAAGGTGGACTTAAAAATTCAATTTAATTCAAAACCCAAGATGTACAGAATCAAGACGAAAAGTGGAAATAGATAATATAGTATGTATCTGCATATCTTTGTAATTTAACAGCGCTTTTCAACCTAATCAATTCGTACACACACGAATTCAGTACAAAATCTCCAATTTAATCCAAGTGGGAAAAGGAATGGGGCAAATTTAATAAGAACCAAAGCCCGGGGCGTAAAATATTGTCCTTAGCTTGTTTCGGAAACTCACATTAAGATAACAGCAGCGAGCGTCCTCCTCAGGGGAGACGTTCCCTCGCAGTGGCTAAACTGTGCGCATGACTGCGCAACCGAGTGCAGCTGCTTAGGGGCGTAATCTACTGAGCGGGCCAAAGAGCTGCAGAACTCGTGATCCGGATTATAATGCACTTTCCGTTCAACCAGACTTTCAATGTCTCCTGAGCTCTACGAATTCAGAAGTGCACTTTATATACAGTTGGCCTATCTTCGAAAAGAATGATCTTTCAATAACGGCAGAAATTCTTATTGTAAATTAAAGGGACTGACGTCAAATACTCTAGACAAATAATCGTGGAAAGACAGTAAGGGAAAGTGCCCGAATATCGTCCCTTTTTTTTAAAAAAAACAAAAATTTCAGTTGAAAAAGCTAAGTGCAAAAATGGAAAACAACACGATTCAGTATATATTTCTTATATAAGGAATGGGTTGCCTAATATCGTCCCCTGCGACCATAATGGTCGTTGGACTGAAAAAAAAACCGCAAACGTTTATCTAGGCACTTAAGGAAACTGAACAGGTGAAGTGAATACGTGGCTTCTGTCCTCCAGCACAGTCCTCGTGGCACCACTTTTTACAAGTTGAGCATTGCACCCATTTTTCGCCATTCCTGTCGGCAGAAAATAAACCATCACAATACAAGCACACGGCATCTTCTTCACTGTCTTCATAATCCACGTCTCCGTCTGAATAATCGTCATAGCTGTCGTCATCATCTGTGCTTACAAGTTCAGGTTCTTCCTCATCTTCCGATGACTAACTTGGATATTTGATGAGCTTCTTTCTCTTATTTCTTCAGACCCATTTCTTTCTTGCGAACTGCTTCCACGGCTCGAACCATAGCTCCACTGTTTTCTTCGTTTTGTAGGACCAGGAGGCATCTGAAACGATGAAAGCGCAATGTAACTGGGAGCCTAATATCGTCCCGGGGACGGTATTTAGCACACATAGGGGGACGATATTCGGATCTATCCTATAAGCACTATGGCGTCGTGATTCAGCATGACGTGGTACGAGAAACGACCAGTCAAATACATTTAACTATACTTTACAACCTCTATTTTGATGTACTAGATTAAGGTAAAGTGAAACACCTACCTTTCTGTGGTGCGGTGGTAATGAATACAGCACTCCTAAACTTTTGGAAACAGCAAAACACTTATTTTCCACAACACAATTGCTAGCGTGCACACAGCAACCTTGTTTTCTCACTGCATACTAAACAGGCCACGTTCAAATAATTCTGCCTGTTTTCCGTAGTTTGCAGCACGTTACAACGCCAATACCATGGGGGACGGTATTGGGAGAGGGGACGATAATCTGGTCCTTTCCCTTATTTGTAACCCATCTCTGGCAGGAAAAAAGGTAAAAGTTATTCCCTGCGTATTGCACAGTGCCATGGAAGTGCATGTGGAATATGAATCGATTGATTGAAGGACTCGTCAGTCGCCATGTTTGCAACAAACATACATTTGGCAACTGCATCCCGCAGACAACAGACCAGTCAGTGGCGGGAAGTGTACAAGAATACACCTTCTGGCCTATAGCACCTACCCCGGTAAAGTAGTGTATCCATGTTTCCTAATACGGCATCGGAAGAATTAGATACAAATGGAATTACATTTATGAGTGATATTGTTAACAAATGCTAATTTATATTGCGAAAATATTTCGAAAATGTTTTGATTTACCGAACGGAATTTGGTAGATTTCCTACAATATGCAGGTCAATTTCTTTATTAAGCGACAACGCGTCTCATGCCCGAGAAAGTTGTCTGAAGAGTTACGCATCGTTTCTCCAACCAGTATCAAAGCGCATATCTAAGTTCAATTACAACACATTTAAACAGATTTCTATCCTTATCTAATAAAAATACATCGAAGTCTGGAAACAGCAAGTTTCATACACCACTGGCAAGAATTCAATTTAGAAACCTAGATATTAAGACAAGCCAATTTAGAAGTCATAATCTTACCACACCACCACTGGCGTACCCAGGAGGTAGATGATGGGGCTACACACGTTCCAGAAATTTTGAATGAAGGCAGTGAAGAACTGGGGAAAAACCAAAGTATAGTGAATGCACACCCACTTTAAAATTACCTCGGTTATCATTTTTGTTTTTGAACAAAGGTTAAAAATGTTAATTTCGAAAAGTTTTATAGTGTGTAACGCCCATCCGCAAGGACGCAGCTACACAATATTCACCTTTACTATTCCACCCCTTCCCACCGAAAAAGATATCCTGAACTTATAATTATATGAAAATTGTCAGATTCACGAAGAATAACACAACACATGAATATAAACACTTACATAGGCAAATGTATAGTAATCATATGAACATTAAGTTAAGACTGAATATTTACACTAGCATGTTAATTGTGTGATTATATATACGGTAAGTATACAAAAGGAACATACGTACATAGCAGAAGATTAAATAAAATCAAATACTCGTCATTACAATTTTCCCCTTTTTCATCATAAAAAAGGGGGTTTCACCTAATTAGATGGAATAAAATATATTTTTTGGTTGGTACGAAACTTGTATGGGACCGATAGCTCATAAAATGTAATCTACGAGAGAATTTTGGTTCTAGGAATTCTATTATTTAAAATAAATTTACAGCAAACGTGGCGTATGAGTTTGTAACACTGTGATGATCCGCGTCCGTCAATTTCAATTAAGCGAATCAAATTCGTTTCGACAACATTCGGTTGAAATTCACGCTGGTGAAATATGAATGGAGACATATCAGGGGATATCTGCTCAATCACATCTGCCGCACGCGAACCGCACTAATGCACTGTCGGCTTTTTTTTTTATCTCCAAATCGTCTGCAAAACAAATTAGATGAAGGATAAATGTGTCCGCACATATTTCAATTGTTCTGGCTTAACGAACCGAAAAGCAAGAAATTTAAAAAAGAGAATAAATCGTACGTTTTGCCAGGCTGGTTTAAATCTGTTAGAAGCCCTGAAACGTGGACAATCATTAAATAGTGAGGCAATATGTTCATGGGATTGGAACATTTCTGATGAATTTTCAGCAAAATGACCCATACTCTTTTTATAGACAATAAATGCACAGAAAAGCTCAATAATTGAATTAACCAAACGCATTTAGTTCATCTCAGTAACCATCAAAATATACAAATTACCTTTGGACACTAAGCTGAAATTAAGGAACAAATATAAACTGCTAACGCTTTCAGAAGGTAAAAGTGTTCCCCTGTGCATAGCACCACGCCATGAAGGCGTATAGGGGGTGTGGGGGTAACGCCCCACACTTTCTTGATCCGGTCGTGAGTGGGGGTGATGTGATCAGCATCACGCCGCTTTCAGAAACTTAAGTTTTGTAATCAGGTCAAGTCATGACTTCACGAAAATGGAATCAGCAAAAGTTATTTTTTATTTTTGCGTCCGGTCAAAACTAGAATATTCCCCGGTAACCTGAAATCCTGCTGAGAAACATTTAATCCTAAGACTCGAACGCAAGTTTAGTACATATCTTACATTCAAAGCCTGTCCGATTCATCTACTTTCAGAGTACAACTTCAGTCAGCTAGGATTCCGACGTCAGGTGAGTGATTTGATCTTTCTCTGCAAATTGGAAGTGTTACTGCTCAGTAACATATAATGTTTCCATTTTTAAAACATACCACAAACATAAATCTTGTCATTTGCCAGAGAGAGATGTCATTCCTTTCAATCTCTCAAGGTGTGGAGACCGTGCAACTCTTTCGACTTGATTGCAATTCAAAATAATACCATTGATATTACAGGTATGAGATTATACAAAATAAAAAGAAAGAAAGGGAATACTACTAAAACTTTACAGTGAATCTATTGTGATTATATAAGTAATTAGAGCACTATAATTGGGTTGGAACTGTTATCTAGCCTTGACATTTTTCCACAAATAAAGTGTTGAATAATACAAGATAACCATTGTTTCTTCAAGATTTAATGCTGATTGTAACTCAAATATTGTCATTTATCATCATGTATTCATTCTAAAGATAAAAAAGTACAGTTTTCATTTGCAAATCGTGTAGAAATAGTCTTAATATTTTCAAGTTGTACAAAATTAAAATTTGTACTAAAGGGCATCCAACAATGTTTGCGTAAAACATAATAATATTACCATCCAGTTGATATTAACAAATTTTAAGCACGATTTGCCTCATTCAAACTAAAGTTGTCAAAAATATTTTCGGAAACCTAATTTTTGTTTTGAGGCCACTGTATGAAAATTATACAGCCTCCAAAAAACCAAAACACAATGGCCTGATGCAATAAACTTGAAAAATAGTGCATAGCGTTTAACATTTAAGTAAAGCAAACTGAAAATATTTTTGAACTAATCAGCACTGAGAAACGATATTAGAGAGGAGCATTTGGAAATAAAATACTTTGGAACGAAGTTACCCTGTGGAGGAATGGGTCTGGGCTAATTGTGTGTTCAACCCTCAATGAACGTTGCGGCTTTTCCCGTCCTCCAGAGCTCATTAATGATTCATGCAGAGAACCTTCCCGGCCGATGTTGTGGACACTGCAAGCCCCTGTTCGTCCCTTGTTCAAATACAAACAACGTTCGATTGACGGGGACTATGTTTGGGATCCAATTCGGGCAAAAATAATCATTTTCCCTTTCGAATGGTTGATTGACTTTCACATTTCAAACATTTATCCACGCTTCTCTCTGTCGTTGTTTGGACGTCCTCTCCTCCAGCGTACTAGTTAAGCTTCTGTTGGTCCTTGGCCCCGTCTGACATTCCTAAACCCGAAGGTTTATTGCCGCAGCAACATACGTTTTCCACCTGTCCCTATCCTAATCAAGATGAATTCACTCTTGCCCATCCTTTTCAGTCCTTTACGTCATTCTTAATATTAACATTTCGTTATCGTCTTGATCTTTCCTTAGGTCTCTTACCATCAGGTTTCCCATAAATATTTCTATCCTCTCCCACGTGTGAACCACGTGGCTTACCCACCAAAATCTTCTTACCTTAATTATTTTAATAATACCAGGGCATGAATAGAGATTATGTAGTTCAGTGTTATGTAACATTGTCTAATCCACTGTTGTTTCACCTTTCTTAGGTCCTCCAAACCCCCAAACATATGTTCCTCTTTTAGTGTAAGAGATCATGCTTCGTGTGGCAAAATTGCTGTTTTGTACAGTCCCTGGCAATAAAAATGAGACACCTATATCCTGTAATACTCGCTTCCCTGCAAGGCGTTATGCATGTTGCCTAATTCTACGACAGCGGTAGAAGTTTCCATTGAAAATTTGCTATTAAAATCTACTTATCCCCGTAGTTAGGCAACTCGCATAACACCTTGCATGGAAGCTAGTATTTCATGACCTAGGTGTCCTATTTATATTGCCGCTGACTGTACATTTCAATCTTTATGTAGCTACTTTGATATTAGACAACAAGATATAAGTTTATGAATAGAAAAGAAATGTGGATTACCTGAATTAAGTCTGCTTTTAACTTTCTCTTTAATGTGGTTTTTGTTTGTTAATATTACTCTTAAAACTCTGTTGAACCTTTGGCAAAGCAATTTTGGAATTTTCATCTCTATTCGAGAATCAGTTACGATATTCTAAATTATGAAAAAGAAAATCATGTGCTGAGAATTACTTCACGAACACTCCCGTGAATCCTCGTATGGTTTGCTTTTGCTATTGTCTAGATATTCTCTATACTTTCGTGGCTACGTAAACATGTTAACCTAATGATATGATGAGATGAAGGGACATTCCCAAAACATATGGACGACAACACAATTCCTAAGGGGGATTATATGGGTTACAAGGTGCTGGAATCAGTGTCTTGATAGTCTGGAAAATGCAGTCTACTATGTACCAGTGATGTACGCATAGTCTACATTGTGCACGTAGACTATTTTATACACGTAGATGACGTAATCTTTGTAAACAACATGGGGAAAGGTGATAACTTAGCAAAGGGCGCCGTGGAAGTAAAACAAAATTATACTGCGTATTAGTTGCTGATGTGTGAGGAAAACTTTTCATACTCTTTCTTCCAAATTCGAACAATTTCTCACCTAGGAAAAAACCTAACATAGGAAATATTCTAGTGTTTTATGGGAAAAAAGACCACTTTTGCCTCACGACTGCCATCTGTTGTTTTTTTGCATACTATTTATCTTCTTCCATAGTTGAGGGAAGAGAAGATAAATTTTGTTAAAATATTATTCTTGTCGTTAGGAACCAATGGAGTTGAAATTGTCACTTTCCTTTCATGAAAGCCTTTAAAATTTAATTTAAATGCACTTTAGATTGTCTACGTAGTCTATGTAAACTGCAATCCAATGTAATCTACGCGTAGATCACGTGGAGACGGCACATCACTGCTGTGTACTTATCTAAAGGTCACTCCTTTTACCTGAAATTAAATAGGTCATAGCATTTATAGATAAAATCTGGTGTCATGTAGCACACAGAAGATGTACTCCGTCTCGGTGGAGCAAGGTGATGCATAAAGGAAAGGGGTTAAAGCAAGTGGGTGGAGCAAAGCAGTGCGCACTACTGCAAACGGCTTGTAACTGCAGCTGCGTTTTCTCATCCATGCACTCGATTCCCCTTCCACGCCCTCGTTGGTCGTGCCCTCTAGGGTCCTACTTACTTTCGTTTGCTTGCTCCAGAGTTTCCCGGGACAGAGTGTAGTTCACAGACATAATTACCTAGGACATTGCAGAAAAACAATAATATTGCTTGTAAAGATACTAGTAAAAGTTTTACTGCCCTCTGCGGTTGTAATCAGAGGTCGTTGGTATTGTCCCATCATCCATTCCATCAGTTTATTCATCTTCATCGTCCCAATTACCCCAAGAGGGAGAAAAGTCACGTAAAATGACGGAAATATAAATCTGAAAGTTTTAGAAATACATAATACATATTTACAGTCTTTTTAGTTATTCAGACACCCAGTGCCGGATCTACAAATCTTGGCCCCCTCCGCAAAATATTACCTACCTACCTTCACACACACACACACACATATTATATATACACACACACACACATATGTGTGTGTATGTATGTATATTTATATATTACACATATATAATGTATGTATGTGTGTATAATTCTTGATCTCATGTTGACAAAGACACAAGGGTCTACACTGCAGGCATGTCAAACACGCGGCCCGCGGGCCGCATGCGGCCCTCGATATATTTTTTGTGCGACCCCTTTGCTATTACCTGTTTTTTTAATAGTAGAGCCTTCAGATGTAGTAGTTGCTAAAATATCTGTGTTATTATATAAGACGATGTAAAATTTCACACGTTTTCCTCTTGGACAGGATATACCCGTCGGTAGGTGAAAAAAGGTGGTCGTGTTGCATTATAGGGGTGGTTGACGAATGTACTGATTACCAGTTGTTCAGAGTCCAAGGCTAAGTCGTCTGCCTGCGCAGTTTTCCCTCCGAAATCTAGATTGAGGGGAGGGTTGAAGGGAAAGGGGAACAAGCTGCCTTCGCCCGAAAACCTACTAAAGTAGCTCAAGAAAGCGAAGCTGCGGTACGCGCAAGCTACGCATTGTCGGAGTTGATAGCTAAACAGTCAAAACCTTTTGCCGAAGGCGAGTTTATTAAACGGTGCTTGGTAAAAGCTGCTGAAATAGTTAATCCCGCAAGTGTAAAAGCTTTTCAAGGCATTTCACTATCCCGCAACACGGTTGCTGAAAGAGTAACCAAACTGTCCTGTGATTTGAGTGATCAAATTAAAACAAAGTGTCAAATTTCATTGCTTATTCCATCGCTTGTGATGAGGAGCTATTGGACATTGTACCGTTGCATGACACTACTACTGGTGAGGATATATTTATTGCTGTCCGTGAACTTTTGTGGAAGTATGATTTACCTCTGTGAAAGTTATCCTGTGTAGCTACGGATAGTGCCCCTTCAATGACGGGGAATGAAAACAATGGTTTTGTGACAAAACTGCAAAATGAATTTCGTGAAACCTGAGATAAACACATCTTCCATCAAGAGGTCTTGTGTTCAAAAGTAATCAACATGGAAAGTGTGATGAAGCCTGTGAAAAAAGCTATTAACTTCATAGGATCCCGTGGCTTAAACCAGCGACAATTTTCTGCTTTCTTAACAGATTTAGAAAGCGAAATTCTGGAGTGCCCTACTACGCAGAAGTGCGCTTGGCTACCGTGTTCTATGGTTCTTGAAAGATTCTGGAACTTGAAAGATGAAATATGCTAATTTTTAAAAATGTAAGAACAAGACACCAGCCTTTTTTCGCAAACAACGTGGTTACAAGATCTTTCCTTTGTTCTTGATATAACGAAACACTTGTGAGATTTAAATTTGAAACTGCAAGGAAAGGATCAATTAATCACCAACATGAATGATCAAGTCAAAACATTCGAGCGTAAGTTATTGCTTTGGGAAAAACAGTTAAGAAACGAAGACTTAACGAACTTTCAAACTTGTTCTAAATACAGATCAAGTTAAAAGGACCCTGTTTTGTACAAAAAGTACGCCGAAAAAAATCAGGTTTTGAATACTGAATAAGGGAAAAGGTTCCACGATGTTCGTTATTTCGAAGACAATATATCCCTGTTTTCAGCCCTGTTTACGACTGACGTAGAAAAAGTAGCAGCACATTTGCAGATGGAAGTAATTGAAATTCAGTGCGACTCAACTTTGAAACAAAAGTACAGCGAAGTGGGTATCCCTGACTTTTACAAGTACTTGCCTGCACATCTTCCAGAAACCCGCAAATTTGCGTGTGAAATAATTTCCATGTTCGGTAGCACTTACCAGTGTGAAAAACTTTTCTCACTCGTGAAAGGAAACAAGTCACCAACGAGATCCAGATTTTCAGACATTCATCTTAGCTGTGTTCTGAAAGTAGCTGCTTTGAATAAGATGTCTCCTGATATTGATAAGTTGGTGGCAGAAAAAATATGCCAGCTGTCAGGCAAAACGCAATAATCAAGTTTCAATGAATGTTCAATATACTTTATTAAGTGTTATGTTAGTCATTCTTTAAAATAAAGTATTAAAGATAATTTAATTTTTTTCCTTGCGGCCCGCCCTATCTAACACTACTGACTATTTGGCCCAGTTCATATTTTGAGTTTGACATGCCTGGTCTACAGGGTGATTCAAAAGTCCCTTAACACCCCTATAAAAGAAAAGGAGTTGGGCTGGGTACAATTCGTCATGATAGAAACAGGTTAGGCTTAGAAGGAACCAAACCAAATTAGTGTTTTCCAAGCGGATGTCCACCATATTGAATTAAACTCAACATTTTCAAATGGGAAGGGGGTGATGTGTATAGGCGCCGATTTCTTCAGAGATTTGAGGGGGGCAAATCTAAGTAAAGCATAAATGCTGATTTCTTTCTGTTTGCGGGGGGAGGCAAAGTTTTTTTTCAAGTTGTGATCTAATATTAACTTTTGAAAAATTGTAAATACAATAACCAGCTTTGACAACAAAACATCTATATCAGGCTACATCGAATTTTATTAGCTGGACAAAAAATTCACTGTACTACTGTGATTATGTAATTATACAACATAATACTTTACATGTAACTTTTGACAGAATTTGATTGTCACATTCGGATTAGAATACTTATTCCTACAATCCTTTATAGGAGTTTGATATCTTCACTCATATTTACATAAAAAAGGAAGGCCCATGATGTAATTTTCATACAGGCGAGGTCGATTTTTGGCACTCCAACTCTCCCCAAGAGTAACACTAAAACTCTGTGTCTGATGATTGATTCTGCCCATTTCAGAGCAGAATCCTGCGTAATTTCCCACCTGTTGTGTGCAAAGTTTCTGTGTGCAAAAGTTATGTACTATGTTGAAAGTTATACATTGGGCCCACTATAGGGGGAGCCAAACAAAAACTGTATGGTGAGCCCGGACCCTGGACCCTGGCCCTCTCCCCGCCCCCCGGTTTAGGCGCCCGTGGTGATGTGATATATACATGACACTATTTTTTTATACTTGGAAAATGCATTTGTTACAATCATGCAGTCATAACTTTTTTCCTGATTGAAATAGGTTGAAGAAACTTTCACCACAGCTTTTCAAGTAAAATTCTAGTCCGACTGCCACGCGGGAGACACAGGGTGGGTGATCGAAGGTTCGTAATTTCTCCGAGTTTGATCACGCATAAAGCGGCTACAGGGCCCACTCAGCCTCAAATCAAATGATACCCGGTGGGGGGGGGTTAAAGGCCGCCGGAGCGTGGTGCTGATCACATCACCTCCAAGATGTCCTACATCGAAAATATGTGGGGCCTTACCGCAACATGCCCTAAATGTACCTTCGTGGCACGGTGGTAAATGCACAGTGGACTTTAACTTTACCTGTACCTGTATGTATAAATTGTGTTCGTTTCTGTAACCTTGAGTAACTACGTTTATTTTTTACTCATATACGTACTCTCTACTATGTCAATGGCTGAGAGCCCCCTAGAGGCTTGCTTCTCCCCACCCCCCCGCACTGCGGGGTTTTGCGGCTTGTAGATCCAGCACTGCAGACACCCCTCATATTATCCACGATATCATTTTTGTAATTGAATATGATTGTATGCACACCGGCCAAATTTTGTAACCAAGAGATAAGGCTCTCTTCAAAATCAGATTGCAACTATAACAATTATCCTGCCTATCAGCCACCCAACATATTCCGTTTATCAACATCCCCGAACAAAAATCCTCCCTACGTGCGTGCAACAATGATTGACGGTGTGAAGTCAATGTGGGCACTCACGATGGATGTTTCACATGGCAGTTCTGTAAACCTGCCTGAAGTCAAATGTTGGTGGAGGTCATGTTTGGTGATGCTGTCAATAGGCAATAAAGCGTGTCAAGTCAATGAAAAATGCAAACTGATGAATAATACTATAATTAGGATCATGATAGATTTCCACATACTAACGAATAAATCTATGAAATTCACTACTTAGAATGCGAGTAAAATTACCACAATCTGCTATAAGATGACGTTACTTTGAAAGAAAATGTGAACGGATATAAAGAAATGGAAAACAAATACTCATGTAGTAGTTGAGAAATAAGTAATTAATTTATTATTAAATAATAAAGCTAGCCTAAGGATTAATTTGAAAAAAAAAAGGCTAAAGAGCAAATATTTGCTCAGTTATCATTGCATATCTCTTGGTGTGGTAGTTCGGGGCGCAAGCTAGGTCTATGTGATCATAGGCTTGCCGATAGCCACGCATTGAGTTTATGCGTTTTAGTTGAGTCAATTCATCGACAAAGCGAAATCCTCGCCTTCATCTCAAGTATATTTGCATTATAATTGCAATAAATAAAGAATAAAACCTTTCAGTTTATACATACTGTAGTAATGTGGTTTTATTTCTCTGTGCTGTGAATATTGTCTTTGCCTAACACTATCCCTGTACCTGAGAGGAGTCTGTGTACTTCACCGAGTCTCATCGTTAACCGCTGAGTATTATTAATTTAATAGTATAATAATACGACGCGTCTAATTACAAGAACGTATCACCTTGTTGATTATTTATGGTGATCGTGCTGGTCTTCCCCTTCCATTTTTCTACTTTTTGGATACTACTGTATTATGGTAAAGGAGTAATGACGTCGCCTGTGACTTCCTCATTCAACATTCTCTGGAGCTCTAGGCAGTGTCAATATGACAGGAATGATCTTCTTGTCATCCTCATTTTCTCTTTTCCCATCAACAGTCTATTGAGATGGGTAGATTGGGATGATCCTTTTCTGCTTTTATTTGACTCCAATACTTGGAAATAACTCCTTCTGATAAAAAGTGGTTGGAGCAAGATGTGAGCCTTGAACATTCCTTTTCGCGAACAGATACCATCGTAATTTGCCGAATTTTTTTGATTTTGGTGTCATGCAAAATCCTGTCATCATATTCGGGGTGTAAGAGAGACCCAAATATCAACCTCACTTCCACGAAGTACACCCTGGACTGCATTTAGCAGACTAACATTACTCTGACGTCTAGGCCCTCCCCGATGGCACATTGGTATCGTCGTCGCCTTGTAATCAAGGGGTCCCGAGTTCGTTACACGGTGGAGGCACATATAGCGGTTCAGATCCCACTTTAAATTGTAGATCCAGTCCCAATTATCCTTACTGTGCATAAAGTGGACTTAAATAAAACACCAAGTCAATCAATCAATCA
Source organism: Lepisma saccharinum (assembly GCF_977018435.1). Taxonomy (NCBI): domain Eukaryota; kingdom Metazoa; phylum Arthropoda; class Insecta; order Zygentoma; family Lepismatidae; genus Lepisma; species Lepisma saccharinum. The sequence continues at coordinate 34,867,020 of NC_139233.1, forward strand.
ATCAATGCTCTGGCGTCTGGACACATGGGACTTGAGTTGTGTGCTGTCAATATGTGTTTGTGATTGTCCTTTAATCTATTTCATCTTAGAATTCATTTTCGTCTTTGAAATTATCCAAAAGTAGCAGAAACGAGAAGTAAAATAAATGAATTTATTCTTTCATTCTGTCATCATGTTCATCGTATCCAGGAGAACCAAGATTTGCAAGAGATTGAAGCACATCATCATCTTCTGCGCCATCAAATGCGTTCAACAACCACTCGTTTGCCTTCCTTGCAGTACAAACACAAACTGGGATACCATTAATAGATAGTGTGAACGCTGCCGCCAAAGTGATCCTCACACCTTTCATCCGGAGGAGTTACTTCCAAGTAATGGAGTGAAATAAAAGCAGAAAAGAAAAATCCAAATCTACCCAGACAAATACGCTGTTGAATAGAGAAAGAAGAAAATGAGGATGACAAGAAGATCATTCTTGTCATATTCACACTACCTAGAACTTCAGAGAAGATTAAAGCTGACATATGGTTGCGGAAAGAGGAAATGTTCATGCATATGCCGGGATCAGTCCCTGCGACATACTGAACTGTGTATTTGCAGTGCAGATGAAGAAAGTGTGAAAACAATGACTTACAGGACAGAGGCAGAGACTAATAGAAACAAATCGAAAATAAAGTTTCCCATTCCGATCTAGACTTTTGGAAATGGTTTATCGACCCTTCGGGATTATCAAACAGTTGAGAAATTTCAAATTATCAAAAACATTAGAATCCTGAGGAATGCTTAATCCTTGAATGGTAACAAACCATATCGGGAACTTATAATGAAATGATAATACTCGCACCATAAATTCACAAACAGCTGCTTCGGGCAAAAAATACATGCAGCATTATAGAATTTGCGAAATGTCAGAAGTTTTCTGAATATTTTCTAGATAAATTCCGAAACTGTCAGGAAATTGCAGACATTTGCCTTGCAGTCCCATCTGGAGTGAGGAATTAATCTCTTTCCCATCCGTATCCCGTTGTATACGCTTGTAATTTAGGAGAACAAAATAAGTCTGAAGAAGTTTTTACGAACAAGTCTCTGTTCATAGCGGATAGAACAGGTAATCTGGCAATTTTACTGAACCACAGTTTGCCCCCGTTGAACCCCCTCCCCCCCCTTAAATACGCCCATGCTTCCATCTGTCCCTATCCTGGGCAAGATCAATCCAATCTTTTCCACCCTTTACCGATTTCCTCCAGGCCCATCTCCATTGGGTGAAATTTACCCAGGTTGGTCCCGTTTATTTGTATGATTTTCATTTTTATTAACCAATTATTTTTCTGTTTGCCATGCATTACTTTACTAATTCAATGTAGTTAGTTGAGAAATGTTAATAAATATTTCCATGAAATTTAGAAATAGAATCATAGGTCAGTGGCGTGCCCCGGAATTTCTTAAGTGGGGTTAGCCCATCTTATTATAGCAATAGCAGTATAGCAGCTTTTTCCTAATTTAGATGCCCTTTCTTTGGGTCCACAGAGTTAGAATTACAGTTAATCATTTTAGAAAGTAATTTGGTTGCAGTTCCTTATTTAAAGAAAGTAACTCAACGAGAGTTACTGGCACTTGAAAAGCAACTAAATTACTTTTGCAGTTACTTTCTGCTTAAAATATTCTTGAAAACATGGTACACATGGTCACTTATCATTGATTGTAACGAAGGTATTCACACTTACATTACATGTGTTTCCTTTAGGTTCTTGGTACATAACATGTCTTCAGATATTTGTATTATTACATTACATATTAGAACAAATATACGATGAAACAAGGAGTCACCTTTGCGTGAATGACGATTAATTTTATGTTACTATATCCTATATATGCATACACCTTAAACATTTTCTCTTATTATTGATTGATTTATTGATTTGCTATATTTTACTTCACTTTTTGCGCCACTTTTGGCTAATTTGCGAAGATGGGGATGAGTGATGACATGATGAATGGACACTCACAAACATCCATACCCAGGCCGGGATTCGAACCAGAAAGAATTCTAGGCGTCTTAGCGCGATGTGCTAACGACTACACGTTCCAAATGAATGCATCAATCTATCCAAAACACGGAAGTCTGTGCAGGCAAATATAATTGACAAATTTCAAAAAAGACTGAATGATCTAAATTTAACGTGGAATGAACATAAATCCCTCTCCTTAGGCAATTGCGCTCAAATCCTTTCACCTTAGCATCCAGAGAATACACATAGAAACAGTTACCAAATTTAGCTCTTCACCTACATTCCTTAAAAATGGTATCTAAACTAGTTACTGCCGAACACTGCTTCTTTGTAACTTACCAGTGGTTGTTAATCACTGTATTCGGTTTATTACACACACACACACACACACAAACATACATTTCTTGGGACTCATTCTGTCTCTGTTTTCAGCCTATTGTATTCAGGGTATTGATCATATGGAAGAAGTTCCGAGAACAGGATGTGTTTTGATGAATGCAGGGTTCATTAATGGTCCAGGCTTTTATCTTATTTCAATTCGGTCCAGGAACCTTTTTTCCGGATCAATTTAAATACAGTCCAGGAATTATTTTTTTCCCGGATCTGTTTAAATAGGGTCCAAGTTACGTATTGAAATGTAACAATACGCTTCTTGGACCGAATTTAAATTGTGCGAGAAAAAAGGTCCCGATCCTGTTGCAGAACCCATTAGAATTTATGGTATTCTGGACCTTTAACAAGCCTGGGTGATTGTAGTCAAAGTAAGCGGTTGTATCGCTGAAGACAAGAAACTTTCGCGAAATCACTTGCGCAATACATACTTTCATATCATTCCTGGAATCAGTAATGAAGCGGTTACGGGTTTGATTCCCGGAAGAGACGCATTGCGGAAACTTCTCAACAATGCCACAACCAGCAAAGAACAAACCGTTGACAACGGCAAGAGTGGGCGGCAAACCCTTGGAATTTACGTAGTTAACGAAAGCATCCATAAAAAAACCGCTCCCCTCCATACACAGATCCAATGCTAATTTCACCAGGACATGTTATCACAGGGACAACGATACGGAGATACCCCAATATTCAAAATAAACGCATCGTTAATTTAGGCGTGAGTAGAAATGTTTACACATCAACGAATGTTTATTTTTAATTTACTCGAGGGGTATTGGACACCACATGCCAATTATGCACCTGTTCAGAATACGATCGAATTTCTTTTCATAGAGATAAATATTCATCTCTGGTAGAACATACGTAATTAAAAACCAACAATAATAAAACAAAGGTTAACGTCAATTTATCTGTATTTTTCACCAGGAACTATTATACGGTCTCTCAGTGGCTACATTGTCATGAAGGGGCATTACCAATGATTACCTTATCTTTAGTAAGGTGTTGGTACTACTGTGGTCTTCAGAAGGTTCGCCAGAACAACCGCGAAAGGGATTAGGCGCGAAAGTGAAATTTTCGCGTTTGTGCCTTTCGCGTTTATCCTTCGCGGTTATTCCGTTCGCACTTAATCTTTTCGCTCTTATTTCTTCCTCTTCTTCTCGCGCTTAATCCGTTTCACAGTTTTACCTTTCGCGCTTATTCTGGTGTTCAATTTCGGTTTCGAAATTAATCTGTTTCCCTGTAATTCCTTTCGCGTTTAAACATTTCGCTGTTGTTCCTTTCGCGCTTATTTCGGTGTTCAATTTTGCTTTCGAGTTTAATACGTTTCGCTGTAATTCGTTTCGCGCATTATCCGTTTGACAGTTGTTCCTTTCGCTCTTATTCTGTGTTCAATTTCGGTTTCTTAATTAATCTGTTTCCCTGTAATTCGTTTCGCGCTTATTCCATTTCGCTGTTGTTCCGTTTCGCTGCAATTGCTTTCGCGCTTAATCCGTTTCGCGGTTGTTCCTTTCGTGCTTATTATTTCGCGTTCAATCCGTTTCGCGTTTAAACTTTTCGCTCTTGTTCCTTTTGCTTTTAATCCTGTCTTATGTTTCGCGGTTATTCCGCCACCCTCTTCAGAACATCTGAACTATTCGAGAAAAGTGATCGACGAAACGTTTGTAATGTTCCAACGATATGTTGAAAGTACAGATCACATGTCATCCCGTCAGTAGTGCAGATTATCAGTGTAAGTGATCTTTTTCAACACTGTGTCGAACTGATTCCAAATATGTTTTTAGAGTGACTGACGAGGGCGCTTGAGTGTTTCAAAATCACTAGGATACAGATTTTCGCAAGTTTGAAATACGTTTCATGTTGTTTCGAACCTGATAAAACATTTAACAGTTCCTATTTTTGTATATAGTGGCTATTTTGCATATCGCCTAAAATGCCTCTTTATTTGTAGTTTTTGCTTACTTTCGAGTTCTTTCGCAATTTTGCTCTCTCCACATCACACCCTAGAAAGTAATCTCTTGTTTTTGTTTAATCAACATTCATTATCATCGTCGCATTTAATCAAAATAATAGAAAAGCGATGTAAAATCAAAATGCAATAATAAAAAATAAAATCGATAAGTGTGCAACAGACTAACAAATTAATAGTACATTTATGTTCGCTGTTTATTTTAGGGCCTTTTGTGTGCCTATTTGCTCCTGAATTTGCTCTTTTTGCAAGCTGTTTCAGTGACTATTAAATCCGCACCCTAGTAATCTTTACCTAGACTCGTAAGAACTAAAGACCTCTAGATTAACTCTCGACCTGTAATATCTTACATGGGAAAATATCTGCCTATCATACTTATCTAATTTAAATTTAAAGGTGTGAATGTTTTATTTTTTTTGTATTGATTTGGTGTTTTAAGTCCACTTTATGCACAGTAAGGCTAATCGGGACTGAACCTACAGTTTAAAGTGGGATCCGAACCACTATATGCCTCCACCGGGTATCGAACCCGGGATTACAAGGCTACAACGCTACCACTGCGCCATCGGGGAGGCACCGTGAATATTTTAAGTTTGTGCATATTCTTATTTTCCAATTGAACATTCTTATTATTTATATCATTTCATTTTAACAGAAATATGTCAGTACTGAAGCGCAATAAATACAGCTGCCTCGGGCGCTCCAGGCAATGACCAACGGAAGCTGTTTCCTTCATTAGGCTCTTGAAGGTTACATACCATTAAATGGTCTTGTTAAGTATCATTTCTGACCTAATCAATTGAGTTCCCATTTGTTTAAATTTTACTGCAATTGTGATAGTATTGTGTTTTTACCCATGAAAAACTAACATTGACAAGCACAGCACAGCACAGCGCCACGATTCTTAGTTCTGCAAGATGTATTGAAATCCAAATCAATCATCTGTTATGTTATTGCCAAAACCTTTTATCTCCCCTGTTATTGGATACCGTTACTCTATCTGTTTACCACTTCTTTTTCGCCATTGCTCGCTATAGAATACTTTCTCTGCGATACCTCAACAGAATAGCCGTGCGCACGGGGGGCAATTGCCAGCCCCGCCCCTAATCATGGAATTCCGCAGATTTTTTCACTGAGGGACAAGCAAGGTATTTTTTCATGGGGCATATTACCCCGATAATAGTTTTGCCCCCTCAAACACACCACTTGAATTTGAAATTATCGCATTAATGTAAATTACTATGACTGAAATCGAATTATACGTGTTAAATATATACTTTTAGGTGGGCATTCGATTCCTGAGGGTGAGATGTGACCATCCTTCCTCTCCCTTTCAGACGTCCATGTCCCTACATTATTATACTTTCATCTAGAAATTTAGTGTTGAGGGATCTTATCGCCGGTATTAAACGGCATTATACTCTTAAAGAAAATCAAGCGATTAAAGTTCAAAGGAACTACGGGGGAAGGGGTGCAGTGGGCAACCAAAGGGGAGCAATGAGCATTGCCCCTCCCCGACCTTGGACGGAAATCAATTCTAGGGGTCAAGGGGGCAAACATAGGTAAAAGAAAGCAAGACTAGTAGAATCTAAGAGTAACAGGGCAAAAGGATACTCAAGATGGAATTAGTTTTCACGTCTTTTTGCATTATTTCTTCCAGACGGCCAAGAACACCTGTGGGAATGCAAAGAAGGGCAATTACCCCTCATGATATAAAATTTTATATCAAATTTTAATCCAGGTCTGGAATACAGAAATTAGACCGACATGTTATTTCTCCTCCATTTCTCACCTTCTGTCGTCGGGATAAAACATAGCACTTACATGTTAATTTCATAGGAAACTAATGTCTTCTTAAAGTTTCTGATATTTTGTCCCTCCACCTACTAGTTATCTTTAATTTGCAATCGAGTTTGCAGATTTGAACAATAACACACACTGTTTGAAAGAAGGTGATGGATGTTCGATGCACAACCGACTGTCCTTTTTTAGCCACATTTCTTGAATTTTAAGTTTTCTTTTCGTTGGATTCAACGGAATAGAGTAGGTACATAAAATTTCTACAATGTCTCTAAGTATGCCAGCTACATCTAGGTAGCTGGTTGTACAAATTCGGTGCAAGGGGTGCGAAAAAATGTATTCTCTTCCTGGGCACTGAAATCTCTAGCTACAAGTATGGTAAGAAAATATTTCCTTTCGAGAGACCATTAATAGATTTACACCATTATAGAAACATTATAGAAACATAACAATAAAATTATAAAAAAATTATTATCATTATAAATAAAAAGCAATAATTAAATGAAATGTCACATTAAATATTGAAAACATTTCACCTATCTTACAATTTCTTGACAGTTTGAACCAGTTGTTAAAGAAATTAATTTGCTAGTTTATAAATGTAGCCAATTAATTTGTTTATATATGTTTATAAATATAAATTAATTAATTAATACTATTTAATAATTGATATACCCTTTCAGGCGCCTCTTCTGATTTTCTTCCTGTCCTGTCTGGGGTACCACAAGGGAGCGTCTTGGACCCTCTCTTGTTCATCCTACACATGGACGATCTCCCTCAAAGACTTTCCTCACTTCCTGTCAATATACTCATGTTTGCTGACGACCATAAACTTTTCAAAGAAATCTCAACCACGCAAGATGCTGTGATTCTCCAGAATGCTCTTTCCGAACTTGTCACATGGTGTAAGCAGTGGAATCTACAACTTAACCCACAGAAATGTTCCTCCCTCACAGTCTCTTTAAAAAAGAACAAGATACATTCTCATTATGTTCTTGAAAACAATTATATTACTACAGTTGCGACCCAAAAAGATCTAGGTGTTATCATAGATGAAAAACTGAACTTTAAGGAACACATCGCAGCTACAACTAAAAGTGCAATGCGCCTCTTAGGCCTCCTCTACAGATTCACTGAAATTGATACTCCAACTTCTCTTAGCCTGTTTTTCAAGTCTTTCATTTCTCCGATTCTCGAATACTGTTCTCCAGTCTGGGCCATGGCTTCCAATACAAATCTTTCTAGCATGGATTCCGTCATCAGCTTCTTTACCGCCATTGTTCGTCATAGAATTCCTTCTTTGCGGCATCTTCAGAAACCTGACATCCTGACTACTTTGAACATTCAGTTACTGCAGACCCGACGCGATATGGCCGATATGAATTTTTTCTATAAAATCATCAATGGGAAATTAAGATCTGAATTTCTTCTTACAGAATTTAACTTCAGAGTTCCCTCTCGATCGACCCGTAACACTGATTTGTTCCACACCTCCACAGCTAGGCTTTCCCTATTGCTCTATTCCACAGGCTGCCCCAGTTCTACAATAATCTACAAACAAACATAGACATTTTTGCCCCTGAAAGCATTTTCCGATCTTCCCTAAAAATGAATATGTAAATCTTTGTTTGTTTCCTTGTTTATGCCTTATGTTTATATTTAACTTTTCTTGTTTTTACCTAAACCATCTTGACTTGTTCTTGTTATTTGTTAGAGTTTTCAGTGTAAAATGGCCTTAAAAGTGCTGTATCTGAAACTTTGAATAAATAAATAAATAAATAAATAAATAAATGACAATTATATATATATATATATCAGGAGCGTATATTCTAGGCTAGCTACGCTATCTGCGAAGCCTTAAGCCAATAGAGAAGAAAAGTATATTAGAAACATTGGAAACTGAATAAATTTACTCATTTTAATAAGAAAATGGATTGGATATGGATATTCTGAAGTTGGCAACCTGAATTGTTAAGAGTTGGCAACCTGAATTCTTAGAATTTTGCAGCCTGGCTGCCGTTGGGATGGGAACGTGGCTTCCTCAAAGACGTCAAGAACTAGCAAAATGGATGTGTCTAACCACTTATACCGGGGATTTAAGCATAGTCTTTTCACTTCCCCCATAGCCTAGAAACACGTGTCATAGTCCAGGTCTTGGACTCAGCATACGCCACTGATATATATATATATATATATATATATATATATATATACACACAAAAACCACGGTTTCGGGCTTGGCTCCCCCCTCAAAAAAATCCTGGGTACGGGTCTGCCGTAGCTGGATATTTTGGAGCCCTAGGCAGGATTATGGGTAAGCGCCCTCCTGGTCCCCCCTCTCTACCAAGCACCGACATTTCATGTGCGTCCTTTGATATTTTCCCCTTACGCCATGGTTTGTCAGATTTACATCCTATAAATTTCGAAATGTGGAAAGAAAAGAAAACCTCATTAGGAAAATAATATAGCTAGTTATTTTTAAAGATTAGTAGTTTCAATTTCTGATTTAAAAACAGTTCATCACATTTAAGAATGTTTCACTTATGTCTAACTGCCTGCAAAAAAAAATAAACTTGCTATTACTACTACTACTTTGCGAGACATCAGTGTGTTACCAATATAAGGTTACAAGTAAAAAAAGGGGGAAAAGGTTAAGAATATTAATTAAAATAAAATAAAAATATTAAAGGTCCCCTAGGCATCAGTCAACCTCGCTACGGACCTGTCATACAGTGGCATTGAAAATTAAATTTGGCACTGTATCTGAACTTTAAATGAATAAGTATTAGATGCACATGGATAGAACTTTCGAAAATTGAAACTCAAAGTTCTGTCGGCTTCTTTGAAGACTACAGTCCTCCAGAAGACTATTGTCTACGAGAAGGGGACGTTAGTAATGAATGTTCTAAACTCATGATCTTTGCAATGAAAAGGCAGTGTACAAAGTTTCTTGTTTCTTCCAAGATTCACAACAATTTTCAACTGCTATTGCTGTCGCCTGAAGGTCATTACATGATATATTCTTTACGCCCGATGATCACGTGGGGAGAAATTGCATTTTATCGTCAGAATTCTGCCCCATGGAGCCAAGTCAGTACTTCATTAGAGAAATCCACTTCAGTTTCTCCTCATCCACGAGCGGCTTCCCTAATTCTCCTGACAATTATTCCCGTCAGTTATTACTGGGAGACGAAAGGTCCCACCCCTTTCCCCTTCACTTTGGGTCAAGGACGACCTGCGAGGACATTTTTCACTTTGACAAACTTGGTTTCGCGTTTCGTCGCGGGAGGCAACGGAAAGTGTGCCGTGGGGCGTGACTTTTGGAGAGAAGGATTGAAAGGATCCTTTCGCGGAGGCTGAGATGAGAAAGGAGAAGTTCCAACAAAGAAGGCGAGAAGACTGCAAATAATGGGGGCGGGAGTCGAAAACTCTTCTGACGAAGTAGCTGTAAGTGTACGATGCAGGAACCTGGACGTTGGGGAAGGGAGACAAGAGAAAAATATAGAAAGAAAGTAATAGAAAAATAGGTGGAGAGAAGACAAGAATAGAAATAGTGGAGGTATGAAAGAAGGAAAAATAAGAAAATATAGAAAAACAGAGGAAATATAAAGAGATAGGAAAAGAGGAAGGAAGAATGTCAGAGAGAGAGAAAGAGAGAGAAAGAGAGAGAAAGAAGATAAGATAGAAAAACAGAGGAGAGGAAATAAAAATAAGAAAGATAGAGAGAAGATAGAACACTAGAGCAGAAGGAATAAGAAAGAAAGAGAGTGAGAGAAACAGGGAGGAAATAAAAAGAAAGAGAGAGAAAAGATAGAAAAACCGAGAAATGGAAATACGGAAGAAAGAGATAGAGAGATAAAAGAAAAGATAGAAAAACAGGGAGGAGGAAATAAGAAATGAAAAGAGATAGAAAGACAGAGGAGAGGAAATAAGAAGGAAAGAAAGAGAGAGAGAGAGAGAGAGAGAGCAAGAAAAACAGAGGATGTAAGAAAGAGAGAAAAAAGAGATGCAGAAACTGAGTAACTAAGAAATAGAAAGAGAATCGAACAAAGATAACAGAGAAGCAGATGGAGTAAGATGGCGGAGTAAGAATGTAGTCGCCCTGTAATCGATAACCGGTGGAGGCCCATTGCACAGTGGCTCGGATCCCACTTTGAACTGTAGATACGGTCCCTATTACTGAGCCTCGGGCTTCGCAGATAGCCTAGAGCGGTGCGTCAGTCAATTGGACAATTTGTTTCTGGTTCGGATTTATTCGCGGGAGGAGGGGGGTGGGTGCAGCATGGTGCCAGCCAGAATCAACCAGCCCGTTATGCTTTCGCTCATCGTGAATTTCGACAAGTATTCTGGTTTCCTCACGACATCCCTGGTCCATCAGACCATGTGGGTTCACAACTTTGAGGCCACTGGATCTAACTTTAAAAATGGAAATATATCGATGTGGAAATACTATGTGCACCGGAAAATTGGTGTCATTGAAAGAAGCCAGCCACTCTCGGAAGATTCTACACGCCCGTCTCTACAACATTCAAGCAACTAATTCTCTACGTGAACAAGACTATGAAAATAGAGTTAAATTTTACCAGATGTTGCTAAAGTTCATTAATGAAATGTTTGAGCTTGTTAGCAATTTATCGATAAGAGTTTCGTATGCACAACTTCTGTTACTGGGGTATTTGGAAACCGAAGTCTGCAGTGCACCCAGCACAATTCAGGACTTGAAACCTTGAATCCAGCAGGAAGGTCAACGAATTCCTGTGGAGATGAATCAAGGAGTAATTGGCCATTACGAAACATCGAGTGTCTATATTCTGTCTTGGGAATATGTGGACCAAGGCTGCGCATCAAACAGTGAGCGGAGTAATGAAGTGCGCGCTGCTGCAAACGGCTAATAGCTGCAGCAGCGTTTTCCCCTCTCACACGTTCAATGATCGAACCCTCTCGAGTCTTACTTGCCCAGAGGACTTGTTTCATTTCACTCCCTCCAGAGATTCCTTGGACGGAGTTTACAGCGAAATTGTGTTCATCTGAAGGATGTGATTTTAAAGAAATACAGCGTTTGTTTTCAAGCTACTTGTAGTTCTTTTCAAAATTCTAATATTTGTTAAAATTACATTTTTAAAGTTGCCCGTTTTAAAGTTGCCTCCTTTATGTAACTTGCTGTTTGAGAGAACTTGAAGAACAAATTAGATTGATTGATTGGTTTTGATGATATGGGCATTTTCAGCGGATAGGCTATTTCTCCCCCTCAAACTGCACGGGGACAAGCTCCTTAACTAAAGCAAAATTAAGGGCAGGCCCCTAACAAGAAAATAAAAATATATATTTTAGAAATTTCCTTAAAACTAATTCATTCTTCCACTACTTAACAAGAAGTAAATACCATGCTGTTTCCTAGGATAAAATCTCTCTACCTATTAAAAAGCTGAGGCTGCAAAAGGACATTCACACACACACTACGACAACACAGGACAACTCAACTCCACAGAGGATTATCCTGTCCGTGCAGCCGGGCACCAGAGCCTCGTTGCCCTGCAAGAAGCCGTTACCGCGGTGTACTACGGGGAAGTGACTTTGAAGCCTTGCCAGAAGGTCACCCCTTACACCCCAATAACAAATGAGAATGACATTGATAAAATTATCAAAAAATGTAAGGTCAATCGTTCATAAAATTAAAGAAAATGCATTTAATTTGCTAACACCGTTAATCCTTGTTTCCATGATAACCAAAGATCCATCCAATATGCAGAATTTATTTTATTTTAAAACATAAACTAAACGTTACGTTTCAACTTTCTAGCAAGGTCTTCTTCAGACTCTGTACCAAATACAAATGAAATAAGGTACAAAACAGGAAGATATATATACACAAAAATCACTCCCCTCCAGACACAGTAATATTAGAAAGTTGTTTATCTGGAACACTTGGCGGTAGGCGTCGCCAGAAATTTAAATAATAGAAATAATGACAATAATTATATAATAATAATAATTAAAATATCATAATTATAAACCAATTTTATTCCCAAATAATAATAATAATTATTATTATTAATATTATTATTATTGCTGTTATTTCCTTGAGGAGGATTACTTAATCCAGCAGATGAGTGAATATCAAGCACTTTTTTAAATTTCCTTTTTACGTTTCACACAGCATACAGTGTGTACTGAAATGCACAATTATTATACTTTGTTATTAAATTTTAAACACCTTCAAGGCGAAGCTTTAAAAGTTAGATGGAAATTTAAGTCATATAGTTTTTGTTGTCCGACCTTAAAACGTAATTTTTGGAATTTTGAAAACTATGTAACCAGTTATTCTTTTTAAAAACTTAGCCCAGGGCATGTATTGTAACCGCAATCGCGAACATAACGCGCTACAAAACTTGGGATCCGAGGTTTCAACTCTTATCAAGGGGGTTTTACAACTTTATCGGATAGGGAATTTAAAAGTTGGAAAGGAATTTTGGAACAATCATAAGGGAATTTTCAGTCTGACCCAGCCAGGAATAATACTGAAAAGAGGATAGCAGAAGTGAAATTGAAGGGATCGCGTGTGTAGGCTGCAATTCCGAGAGAAAATACTCTTTCACTCAAGTTTCAGCATTCCAAATGTATGAAAATTCTATATGGATCGTTTCAACATTGTCTCCTTGTTGTATTTCTTTGAAACTTCGAATACATTTTTGAAAATGAGTTACAGATTATGGTTTCTGAACTTCCATTAATCCAACATTTGACAATTTTCGGGGGGAGGGGGGTTGAGCCCTACAAACCCCCCTCTAAATACGGCCATGCTGGAACATTCCTTTCCAGGTGTTCCAGCAGGTGGCCTTCTCCTGTCAACTGTTGATTCACTTGACAGGCAATTTAGCTAAACATTTCCTTTCATCTGGAACGTGGTTGGACTCCTTATCTCACCCTGTTTTTCCTTATTCTTTCTTTCTTCATTCTTCTTCCTTTCATTTCTCCTCTTTCGCTTTTGTTCTTTTCACTCTTTCTAACACCTTGTTCCATTCCTTGTTTATCTTCAGTCCCCCATTCCAGTTCATTGTGTCTTCTTCCCCTTTCTTTCTTCTCTATTTCCTTGGCCTCCTTCCATTTTCTCACTAGCATTCTCTTCTTCCTTCCTATCAGCTTAGCCTCATCCCACTCTGTCATGTCCTGTTTCTCTCGTGTGCTTAAATATCGCATTTCTCTCTCTCTCTTAAGTCGTACTAATAAGATAAAATGAAAAAGACGTGAGATGCAGACAGTGAGACTAAATATCGAGAAGACAATTCAGTTAATCTATCTCACCAATCAATCACTTTGATAAATGCCCTCGGTTAAATATGAAGTCTTGATTGGCACATCATTTTATGTATATACCTGTCAGAATTCAAATTAATGTTATAGCACAGTAGGAAGCTACGGATATATGTTGAAGAGGAATACCAGCTTACATATGCTGAGGAATAGCGTTTATGTTCAAACAATTATAAGCATTTTTATGCAAATTATATTGATAAAAAACAAGGAAAAACAAAAGTTACAATCACATCAAATTATGCATTTGTTAACAAGAACATTTATAACATATACATGTTATTTATATGAAGAAAATATTTCTTTATTATTTGCTTTTGAGGTAGAGTAAGTCTTTTTCTTATGTTTTAGCATGCATCAGTTCTACATCTGAGTATACTCAATATGTAAATTTCTTCAACCAGGTTTACAAGATGGCATACATTCCTCAATTTTTAAAACTCCACATATGGTTAATTCACATCACTTTAAGTCTTATTTCTCAAAAACATCCATTTGAGGTAATGCATTACTCATCTACTAGCTTGATAATGCAGATGCAAGCAGATAATAATTTCCTGCTTCAAATTTAAACTTGACACTTTACACAAGTTCCAAATATTTTTAAAGATTATGCCATTATAAAAGCATTTTCAAGATTCTGTTATGAACAAAAATGTCTCTATATAGTTTAAACAAACTATTAAAGATTAAGTTGCAAAGCATAATCTTTCAAAAATATCAAGATTTATAAAAATATCAATCCTTCAACAATAGCTACATTTTTACTTATCTTCCATCGATCATGAGATAACAACAAAGTCACAGACAACTAGTATCAGAGATTTTTTTTTTTTGATCCTATCAACTGTTAATCGATTTTAGTCATCTTTCTGAGTTTTTTGCAAAATGTATTTAGTTCACTATGCACTATATATATATATATACATATATATATATACATACATACATATCTACTGTTTGTTAGATCGTCAAATTACATCTTCTTGCATATCCATAAAGAAGCCATATAGTGGGAGGAATGGGATCCGTGAGCAGGGCAATTAGAGATGTAGGGAATGGAACTCCATGGCGACGCAATCCATTATATAATTTGTCTCGTTCTCTGTCGAAATTAGGACATTGTAAAAAGAGATATGTGACACCTTGATTAACTTCTCCACATGTGCAGGCTTGTTTTGTTGTAATATGTATTCGTGCAAAATGATCATTAGTGCGAACATGACCTGTACGTAGACGTATTATAAAGTAATAACTGATCTTGGAATATTATATGAGTAGTACGTACCAAGGTTTGTTTTGTGAATGTTCTGCAAACCATTTATATGTATTGCCCACGGATTGAAATTGTTCCATAATCCACTGTTTCCATTTATTTTGAAGAACGTTGATATTTCTTCCATTAGCATACTGGGTTTGTTGGATTATAATTATGATAAATAAAGAATGTTTACAAATCTGAGGATATGAGGAACTCAGCGCCATTAATACGCTAAAACATCTGTTATGATAAGAATTTTTGTGTAATTATTATGGATAGCGTATGTGAGAGCTTTATATATTGCGTAACTTTCTGCAGTGAAAATAGAAGTGTCAGGTGGTAAACGGAATTGTTTGTTTATATTTTGATCTGGAATGTAATAAACACAACCCACAACTAGGCGGTCTTTGGATCCATCAGTATATATGATTAGGTGTGTTGGCCATTTCTCTTTATACATGATATGTCTTCCTAGATCCCTGAAAGAGATATTGCATTGAGTATATAAAGGTATGCCTAATTGATAAATTAAAGGATATATCAGAGGAAGTATCAGAGAAACTAGTTCAAGAAAGATTTTTAGCATGTGTTATCTTCAATTGTGTTTTTTATACTTTTGTCAATAATTGCTTAGCAGCCTGATTGTTTGTAAAGTACACCTATTTTGCAATATATATCACAATATACTTATCTAGTGATTACAATTACCATTTTTTGAATGTTGATACAAAATACCAAGAATGACATACATTATACATTGAACAATTTTAAAGAGTTGACGTTTGTATATAAACCTTGATGCCTATGCAAATGTACACCATTTTGATAAAATTAATTATAAATTTGAATGTAGCTTATCTCTCTTGTCTAAAAGAACACAGATGATTGAAGATATTTGTTTCTCATATTGTCAGTCAAAAATAACTATCATGAATATGAATTCAAAATATTGCACAATTTAATAATTTTGTCATGATATACAAATTGGCTTTTTTTAAACATCATATTTAATAAAATTAGTTTTAAATAGTAATATCAGACACAATTGCATTATATGAATAAATTTTGAGAAATCATATGACCAAACTTATTATAACTATTGCACAAATGTGGAACTCTAAACTTAGCCTAACCATTTTCAAATGTTGTTATGACAATGTATTAATTTTATTGTCATAGTAAATCATCCCTATGTTCTTTCAATTAAATTTGCATTCAAGTACACTCACCTCAGTACTCCGGTAGTTTGTTTCTTTATACAGCATATTTGCAGAAGATGCAATTAAACCTACAGGTATATCAATATATCTGTAAAAAAACACCTTATTAGTTATTACTAACTACGTTGTCCGTACAAACAAACATTCCAATGTATTGCTTGGTTCATCTCAACATTTCATTTTCTCTTAATGGATTAAAAATGCAACGGATCTCAGGTTTCGATCAGCGAAGAACCAAGGGCCCAATTGTATCAACTGATTCCTTTGAAGACAGTGGCGTGTTCAAGGGGGGGTTATGGGGAACATACCCCCACATTACTAAATAAATATACGTTACTCCTTCCTTTCGAAAATCCTGGGCACGCCACTTTTTGAAGGGCATCAATTAAATTTTCATTTCTGTATACGCACGAAAACATCACTGATTACAATCTTATTTGGAGAAGATTTGTTGAGATCAACGTAACAAACGAGGCTAGCCCTCGGAAGGATTACGGGGGCACAAAAGCATAAGAAAATACCTTGCCGGAGCTAGAGAGCTGGAAGAAGGTGGACAATAAAAGAAGGAATATGAAAAGTAAAATACCCCATCTCGACCGAACCCCGCATTGTCCGCAAAGCATTATATATCACCGTGGGTCCACCATTTCCCCGTCCCAGGCCAGAAAAGAGCGAAGCAAACATGAATAACGGTGACGTCTAACAATTACGTCCGCATGGCCGCTCCTGACAGAGCTCTTTTTCATGATTAACTTTTTCCGCTTCATGTGGATCTTCCCACCACCCTTCTCTAAAAAAAAATTGAAGGAAAAATGTGTTCGGACTGTGTGGACCGTGCGTGGTTGAAATGGCGAATGTCACTTGGTCACCAAGATATTGCAGTTTCGGAACACAATATTTGCATGCTGCATGAACCAACCTACGATGCATATGCAATGATTGACAGACATGCTCAAGAGTCCCTCATCTGATCAGCGTCTCCGAAAGCTCCGTGTTAGACTCCCGATCACGGTATAAGGCGACAATTATATTTTTCACAGACTGTACGAAAACTATAACTTGTTGCATGGACTTCGGTGACGGAACACTTCTCTTATTTCAGGAAAAGCCTGTTCAACTCAAGTGTGGTGTTTGGAGGCAAGAAGGAAACTGCCTGATCATGAAACTCGCCAGTGCCTCGCCCCTTTTTTTGGCTTTTTAATGGCGTCACGCTGCAGCAACGAAATATACATCGAAGGGAAAAGATATTAGTAGGCAAATTGTACATCAATATTTTAATTTTTTCCTATTGTACAGTTGCAGGCAATAAAATGGGACGATTAGATTCTGAAATTCTCGCTTCCCTGCAAGACGTTTCGTGTGTTACGGCAATTAGTGGGTTTTAAGAGCAAATTTTTAATGGCAACTTCAACCACCGCCGTATAGTTAGGCAACACACATAACGCCTTGCAGGGAAGCGAGAATTTCAGGATCTACCTGTAGGTGTCCAATTGTTATTGCCGTTGATTGTACATCAAGTGTTGTTGGAAGGAATCAGATTCTCTTTATGCGAATCAGATTTCTTTGGCTTATTGACGTTTTTATCGTCACAATGTGGAAAATAGGTTAAATGAAAATGGTGGACAATTCGCCTGTTTCTTTTGCTGTTGGGTGTACGAGTGACAAAAATACTACCCACGGCTATGGCGTAATATTTGTTCCACTCCTTCTTTCCCCAGGTATCACTGAAGTATTTTATTCCTTTCCAGGTGTGGAGTGTAAGTGAACTGACCCTTTCTCAAGACCCAAATGCCATCCTCTTTTCTACGGAGTACTTCTTTATGCACACACACTATCGAGTCTCTGGCGCCAGTATAACCCTATATGTTTGTGATTGTCCCTTCATCCATTTCATCTTATCACCATTCATCATCATTTTTGCAATTAGGCAAGAGATGCAGAAAAGCGACGTAAAATCAATAATTCATTATTTTCCAGGAGGGCTGGCGTTCCTGGTGACGGTGGATGTTCCCTCGCAAGCCGAGTTCCGAGGCTCCGTCTCCCTGAGCTGCTTCTTCGACTTGGGGGGCCAGAACCTCTACTCCCTCAAGTGGTACAAGGACGAGGATGAGTTCTTCAGGTACATGCCCAACTACAGGCCGCAGATACAGATATTCCCAGTGGATGGAGTCACGCTGGACGTAAGTATGCTCCCAAAATAATATCTTCCTCTGTCAGAATTTGGGACATCCTTGTCTTTGGAAAGGAATTGAATTGGCACGGTGTCACCTAACAACTTGGCTTTGTTACGCTAATGTGCATTTCCGTAACAGTTGAAGTGTTCAAA
The DNA here is from genome assembly GCF_977018435.1 of Lepisma saccharinum. Classification (NCBI taxonomy): domain Eukaryota; kingdom Metazoa; phylum Arthropoda; class Insecta; order Zygentoma; family Lepismatidae; genus Lepisma; species Lepisma saccharinum. The sequence continues at coordinate 34,885,309 of NC_139233.1, forward strand.
GTAATGTTTAATACTAAAATTGTATTTTGGTAATTTCCTGGGAACTTGTACATCAACTTAACACACTACGTGCCGCCTTCAAACTCGCTGCTGCCTTTTTAAAACAAACTGAAATATCCATACTGAAGACAGAATCTCTTGTCGTCCGATATAACATCTCACTCTCGCCTTGTTATAAAAACTCCAGTCTTGTCTTTGTCTCGAAACAATAAATACAGAAATCTGAAAATGTACGTCTTAAACCAACTAAAAATATGTTTACACGTAAGGTTAGATTGTAACCGCGGTATTCCTGAATAAGATCCATGGTAAAGCAGTTTTTGATTAAGTCAAATTCTGATAAATCTTACATTAATCTTTTCTAAAGTCACGAGAAAAGACATATGGCCTCGCCGATAGCGCAGTGGTAGCGTCGTCGCTTTGTAATCAAGGGGTCCCGAGTTTGATACCCGGTGGAGGCACACAGTGGTTCGGATCCCACTTTAAATTGTAGGTCTAGTCCCGATTAGCCTTGCTGTGCATAAAGTGGACTAATAACGCTAACTCAATCAATCGAACAGAGACTTGCACCATTGTCTCAACCTAGACTCGAATTCTAACTTCTGGTCCCAGTTTCATCTCGAACTTTGCGCTCCAATGACTAACATGGTACACCCAACCACACAAATAATAGTAGACGAATTGTATATCGACATTTTTTGCAGTCTGTTGGTCATGGATTAAAATAAGAACATCAATAAGCATAGAGCAACATGTGCTTCAGTATCATCTGAATTTAATTCCTTGAAAACATACTGGATGTAGAATTAAGAAAACAAAGATAGCGATAAACAATTTGTCTACTATTATCTTTGCGGTTGGCTGTACTCTTGACGCACACGCCGCCTCCGTTCTTCCCATCCCATCCCATTCATCAACTAAAGAGGAGCTCCTGTTCTACTTGAAGAACCTGTGAATGAGTTGACGCGCTTCCTTTGTTCATTGATTATTGCCCCGTGTCGGCGAGATTAACGTCTTCGCTCAGACGTCCAACTTTTTCTTCCAATGTATATTTATTTGTTCCTATTTCACCGTCTCGTTTTCCACGGTCCTTTGAATAGCATTATCAGCAAGCAGCCAAGTAAATGAACCTATTGTATATTCACAGCGGAGACTTCTTGGATATCCGCATAGCAAGTCGGCTTTCGGAGATGGTAACGTTTCTTCAAAGGCACGTATTTGCCACCTCCACGACGGAAGACCCACACGATCCAGTTAATTCCCATTCTCCGCTGCGCCGCGTCGGACTTCTTTTGTTTGAACTTCAGAAAGTCAGAAGAGACTTTCATACACGACTTCGCTGTTGTTTTCAATCGTTGAATAACAACTGCCCAGTAGAGAATTACACCTCCTCATCCGTGGCTGTGCGGTCTAAGGCGCTGTGCTTTGGACTCGAGTTCTCTGGGATTTCTACCGGTGGCAACCCACCATCGTAAGGCAATTGGGGAGCTACGAGTAAGTAGCGTAACCCGGTCTTGGAAATTTTCTGTAACAGCTGAGGGTTCCACGTCGCCCAATTCCCGGTTGCAAATCTCCACATCTCTAGGTAGGACCGTGGGAGAGAGACTGACAGTCAGGAGATAGGTCAAGGCCCTTACGGGCTGTAGAGCCACTGGTTATGTTGTGTGTTAATGGAGAATTAAACACCAAGGTTTTGGCTTCACTGATAAAGTGGCACTTTCTTTAACTATTTAGTTCCATTACGGGGTTCCATACTCCCTGACAAAGAGTATACAATTCTTGCAGGGGCGCCGACTTGTCAAAATTATTGGGGGGCTCTGATCACTGAAATAAATGAATGAATGACTAACTCCCTCCCTTTTTTAAAAATAAAAATTACGTTTTCGTATAGCAGTTTTTAAGCAGCTATTATATTCCTCATGCAAATGAAATGTAACATGAAAAACGTGTGTCTGCTCATTTGTTTTTTAGATAACAATTAACATTTGTATTTAAAAGTAGGCTATGTATTTACATTAAGAGGCCTCGGTAGCCGAGCGTGTTGGGTGGTCGGCTCAACTCGCTTTGATCCGGAGGTCTCGGGTTCGAGTCCCGACGAGTGCATGGGTGTGTTTTAATGTCCGCAACAGACTTGTAAAGAAAGGATATGTGAACGGGTGCAAAGAATCTTAGTGTTGACGTACCCATAAAAATAGCGAATATTTACAATATTTAACAGTTTTATTTAATTATTTACATAAATCCTAACACAAATCGCAGGCAAATAGTTTTACTTTTTTGTTCTTGCTACAATATTTTACTTTTTAAATTTAATTTTGCAATATTAAATAAACACATAGCACGCCGTGCTTTAGCAATAATACCTTTGATCAAAGCCGTACCCGCTTTCGCAATACAGACTTTTCATAAGCTTTCCTTGCGTACTTTACTGCAAGCCAGTGTTAAATAAACTCAAAGACTTTAGAATTATTTTCCCCTTATTCTTTGAACTAGAGGAAGAGATTTCGAGGATAAGTAAATATCGTACATATCAATATTGCCTGAAAGTCGTGTTTACGACCTCAAATTGTTCAGAATTCACTAAACAACATACTGGTATAATTGTCATATCAACTCGTTATTTTGAATCTCTTTTTAGTAAAAAATGTTAACAATACTCATAATTAAATACTTAGTATACAGGGTGTTTCGTAAGTTCGTTTACAACGCTTGGGAGGTGATTGTACGAGTGAAAATAAGGTGGAAAGTTCATGTAACGAAATTCCGGAAACGGCTTTGTTGCCGAGTTATTGACGTTTGAAAACGTGGGAAAATGATTCTCCGAAGTGAATAATGGCAAAACGGGTGGAGAAAAGTCGTCGGTGTTGGGCGGTCCACTAAGAAATTAGGTACGCTCTTGTCAAAAAATCACGCGGCAATGTTGTGCAATGTCGGCGCAAGGGATTCCCCAAAGGACGCGAACGAAAATGTTGACGGGAGTGGGGTGGGTGTGCGTTCTGCGTGAGCTGGTATCGACGAATATTGGCATGTGTTGAATGGCACAAAAAAAAAAAAAAAATCCTGAGCGAAGGGCACCATGACGTAAAAACAAAAAACAAAATGAACTGTCATAGGTTGCATACCCTGAAAGGCACACAGTATGCTTAATGGAGATGTGAAGGGAACCTCATCACAGACGGTTTTCAAAGTGTCCACCATGTACTTCCAAGCAGAGGCGACAACAGCGAATCAAGGATTGTCTAGTGCGACCCAACAACCCCGGCGTTTCTGCTATCGATGCTGCAGCTACATTGATACGGGCAACGAGGTCCTCGGCTGACACGACAGGTGTTTCGTAAACGAGGCGTTTCATCTCTTCCCAGAGGAAGAAATCCAGGGGCGTAATATCAGGCGATCGAGGTGGCCATGGCACAGGCCCTCCCCTGCCAATGCACTGGTTGTGGAATACGGTATTGAGGAAATGGCGCACATTCCGATCGAAATGTGGGGGTGCACCGCCATGTTGAAACCACAGTCTTTGTCTCAGTGCCAAGGGCACGTCCTCTAGTAGTTCAGGCAAAACCTCACTGAGAAATGCTTGATAAGTGCGTCCACATAGGCGAACAGGGAGAATGTACGGTCCAATCAAATGGTCATGCAGTATCCCGCACCACACATTCACTGCAAATCTGTGCTGATCATGTACCACTCACTACCAGTGCATGTGGATTTTCATGTTCCCACACATGACTGTTCTTACTATTGAACACACCAGTTTTCGTGATGATAGCCTCATCAGTCCATAGTACCGTATTCTGAAAATTGAGGATAGTTTCAATTTGATGAACAAACCATTGGCAAAAGTCCTCACGTGGGCCAAAGTCCCGAGGTAAAAGATCTTGCACTTTCTTCAATTTGTACGGGTGCATCCCCTCTTCTGTCAGGACTCGCCACACATTCACATGGGAGGTGTTCCGTTCGTGGGCTAGTGCTCGCGTACTGGTGTCTGGATGATCCAATACTGCAGTTAGCACATCTTCCACAAACCGTCGTGTTCGCACACTTCGCGGTCGTCCAACTTCTCGACGAGGTGGCAACACTGATCCTGTTTCCCGAAGTCGAGTGTCTACAGTTTGGAATAAGGTGTGCGATGGTACACCCTATTTGGAAAACGTGCCCCATACAGACGCCTTGCAGCACGGCTATTACCTCCAGCCTACCCATAAATCAGATGCATGTCCGCCAGCTCTTGGGACGTGTATGCAGCCATCCCTTACACCGGGCTACAAGTGTTTATGGCCGTGAACACTAGTGCACCTCACAGATCACGATGGGCTGTGGCTAAGAATTAACACGTAACACTGCTAGGTCAAATGTTTGCCCAACACTACTGTCCAAGAACCTCAATTCTTTCCATTCAACCGTGAATGTTTAACAACCTGCTGCTGGCACAGCACCTGAAGCACGAATGGCACAGACACGCTCCTTCATGAGGAAACCTACACTGTTGGCTCCCCTAGCGGGAAATGTGGTACTTAACGTCAGATCACACGGACACCCATCTGCCCAACACCGACGACTTCTCTCCACCCGTTTTGCCATTATTAACTTCGGAAAATCATTTTCCCACGTTTTCAAACGTCAATAACGCGGCAACAAAGCCGTTTCCGGAATTTCGTTACATGAACTTTCCACCTTATTTTCACTCGTACAATCACCTCCCAAGCGTTGTAAACGAACTTACGAAACACCCTGTATAGTAATAAGTCATGCGTTTTGCTGTTTCCGTTCATAGCCCCCCCCCCCCAAAGTTGATGGTTTAGCGGTCTCAGCCCCCCAAATTTGATGGTCTAGAACATTTCAAATGTGCATTTAAAGTTAAGTTCATGTTGCACAATCCAGAGTAAACTTTACAAGAGAAGCAAAATAATACATTAGATCCTCTTAAGCAAAATTATTTGAGGGGCTCTGCCCCCACATCATTAACATTGGGGGTCTTGAGCCCCTCCAAGCCCCATGGAGTCGGCGCATATGAAGTCTTGGGTAGCCGAATTGTTACTGCTCTCGCCTTTTGTGTTACTAGTCCTCAGTTTGATCATCGGTGGGAGTTCCAAAATGTCGGTGTTTACCCAACATGGCAAGAACAATTAGAGACTTCTTGAAAATAATTACCAGAACCGGTCTAGAAAGTCAGACAACTGTGGTGGGTGATGCATATAGTTGATTGATTTGTTTCATTTGGTGGGGGATATAATTCGGGGGGTGCACTGGTCACTTGTCAGTCAGTGAATAGACTCTGGCCCGTAAAGTGCTGTCACGCCACTGCTTTTAAGTTAGAGCTTTGAAGTATCCGCAGGCGTAATGCTAAATTCAAGCATAATTTAGAATAGTTACGAGACATTTTCCATACCTAAAAGCTAATATTCTATACAAGCATCATATAACCTTATTTTGAGACATTTTTTGCAAAAATCTACTTTATCCATGTAAAGATTAACCCTAATCTTTATATTCTTATCACAAGTACATTTCGATGTGGCAACACCGCATTTTCTCCAAGCTGCCTAGTTTTATGTCCCTGAGGATAGGTGTTACAAATTAACTTATCTCTGTTTTCTCTCCACAGGGATCTCAGTTAGGTCTGAATCACGTGACGCTCACTGACCTCACGTTTAACAGCAGCGGCACGTATAGTTGCGAAGTGTCGTCGGAAGGCCCCGAGTTCAAGACCATCATCAAAGGATACAAAATGGAAGTTATAGGTGAGCCTGCAGAATCGGTTTGACAAGTGATTCTAACATGCAATCAGCTCCTTTCTTTGCTAGAGAGAGTATAGAACAACACATAAAGCAAACAACGTTTCATCAGGAATGAATTCTTCCATGAGGCAGACTGTTTTGTGCATTTACATGCTGTGCATACTCTGGGTCCATCCAGAATTGCCAATAGAAGGAATATTTTTAATAAAGCTTTCGTTCACCGAACATATTAGTATACCCTGTCCCGGCTATCTCAGGGACAAGAGAACCAAAGCAAGTCTCTGCGCAAGTAGTGACTCGAGAATGTTCAACCAATGAACACGTGCGAGGGAACGGGATTGCGTGGAAGGGAGGGTCGAGCAACTGCAGTTACCAGCCTTCGGGCAGCGTGTACTGCTTCGCTCTGCCCACTCTATTCTACTCCTTCTCTGCCGCTATGTGTGGCACAGATGCGGGGGATAGAGTATAGTTCTTTTTCGAACTTTTAAATTGCATAAATTTAATAAAAGCATTTAAGAAGTCATACTTATGATGATAATAATAATTACAGTTACGTGTTTAATCACATATCACCGACATTATCCTTCACTCTTTCCCACAAATATTCAAGTCCGTCCAAGTTATTCTAAATCCAAAAATCCTATATACAGGATGTCCCCGTAAAACAAGATCTAACTTAGGTAGTGGTCTCTGCACACTGCGAGAGTTTCTTGATATTTTACGGTGACATCCTGTATGTGTGTATCCTGAATGTCACTATTTTAATTCTAGAGGTAGATCCAAATGTTTGAACTTCTTGTAAAAAAATTCTTTAACGACAACAACATTTGCAGCTATTAATCATTTATTATTGATACTTCGATGTGATTTGTCATCCTACTAAATTCTCCATCCCGTTCCAGCGCTTCCAGACAGAGACCCGGCCATCGAAGGCTTCCAGAGCATCTACTCCATCGGTGACATGGTGGAAGGGAACTGCACCTCAGCTAAATCCAAGCCACCTGCGTTACTTACGTGGCGCGTTAACAAAGGAAAGGTAATTTCAAGACGCCTTTGTCCTGAATGTACTGGGTGAGAAATAACCTTTTGTTAGGGGTTCACAGTAAAAAGTAACAACAATTAAGAAATTATGGTAATACCAAACGTTTACTATGAAAATTGTGGTTACAAAAACAAAATTAAAAGTTAGTATGTCCACCATTTGCTTCTCTCACAGCACGAGGACGATCAGGGTAGGAGCTCAGAAGATTCGCAAACAAGTTTCCACCGATGATGTCTTTGCTTTTTTGTGAACGCCCATCAGTAAAGTGAGCATAGCAATCATCGTACCCTTTCTTCCAATTGTAAGTTACCCAACGATCACTTCGATGCAGTTTCTTCGCGCCCCATTTGAAGATGATGAATGCTGCTCCACCTTCCATTGCTTCTCGAAATGCATTGGTTCTTATCCGATCGACAACTCGCTGCTCCTTTATATATATCTATATCTATATATATATCTATATATATATATATCTATATATCTGTATATATATATATATATATATATATATATATATATATATATATATATGTATATATATATATTAGGTTACAAGCTGTCCACAGCGTTCACAGTCACGATCCCCTTAGTTTAAGTAATTGAAACCAGTGAAAGCATATATATATATATATATATAGTTTTTAAATGAAGGCTTCAAATTATTTTCCTTGACTATATTTCCTGTATTAAGTGCCGAAATTCCCTCCTTGTTTTAGACCATCACTCGATCTATAAGGTTTTAATAAAATTTTGTGTGATATAGAATGGAAGGGGGTCTATAAGAGGGCAAGCCATCAATTTGTGACCACCGTATGCGCAGCAAATTTAGAGGTTGTAAGCAACACGATACCTTGTATGATTGATTTGATATTACATTTGAGCAAAATCTATCGCTCTTTTCAAGGTCGATATTTCGAAATTTTGAAAAAAATCGATATTTCCTATTTCGCGAGGTTTCGAAATTAAGCTGATACTTAAATCCCCGTGTAGATTACATTTTTATATATTGAGAAACGTATTTCTTAACAATTTTATGGTGTCACTTAAGCCCGTTTGGTGGTAAGAGCTTTCAAGTTGAATGTATGGTTGAAAACCCAAAAAATGTGAAGGGGAGGGTGAAAGTTTTGAACACGCCAAATGCTCTAAAATTTAAGATTTCTGGATCTGATATTTTCACAGCACGTATATACTTTGAAGGATTGGTTATGTAAAGTAATCTTGAAGAAATCATTCAACGTGTTTCAACATGGTGAACTTTAAAAACTCCAAATGCATCTCTTGGAATATGAACTTGGTGAGCGTAAGATATAATTGTTATCTATCATTTATGATTAAAAAGAGCAGCTGCATGGTCGAACACCAATATAACAGCCAATCCCTGCCTGGAATCCTATACCTTGGCACGCATTCTACCCATAGGCGTACACAAACCCTCTGATTAGGAGGTTCAAACATTTTGATGAAAGTTCAGTCGGGAAAGAAAGCTCATTTTATCTCACTGTTTTAGGGAGAATTCACGCGACACGCGACACGCAACACGCGACACGAGTGTTTCACACCGAAGAAACAAGATGCACGCGGCAAGCGACACTAGTTTCTTTGCTCAGTTTGCATGATGGTACCGATATAATTGCATTAATCAGTTTATTAGTCACCCGAAAATAAGGTAACAAGAGACATTGTTACATATAAATTGCATTGTGAAATTTGTGCAAGTTATTGAAACTTGGGAGAGGCATGTTGTTCACGAGAAACTGAGAAATAATATGCACTGACCTCAAACTGTATACGCTAGTAGACTTTTCAGCCTGAATAAAGCGAATACATAAACACTAGAGAAATGGTTCTCAACCTTCGTGAAACCATGTCACGGTATTTTTTTTAAGTCAATGCCCTTAGCCGAAGAATTTTCCTCGTAAATCTTTACAGTATTGAAGATTTTATGCATGAATTAACATGTACCTATGAAATTTAATATTGATAAATAAATTCTATCATAATCATAAGAGTAATGATAGTGTGATTACGTGTGTAGGATTGTTGACAAATATATAAAATACAAAAAGGTAACGTCGTCTCCTTGTAATTAAGTGATCCCGGGTTCGATAACCGGGGAGGCACCGGCCAGATACAGTTCTGATTAGTCTATTTGTCCATAAAATGGACTTAAAAAACGAAAACGCACAACTCAAATATGATATTGGTATTATGAGAGTTGTCAACCAGTTTCAACAGAACATTTCGATGCTCTGTATAGATGATACGAGGGCACGGTATCGGGTCGCGGCCCGGTGGTTGAAAAACAATGCACTAGAGTACTTTACCATGTTGACTAATATATTTTGGACTAAAGTGCCTCCATATGCTGGCTTTTTCAAATAAAAGCAGTCACGTAAATGGCCAAAACACGGCCTCTTTTCACGATGTTGAAGGCAAATTACAGTCGATAGATAACTGCTCAAAAAACTTGATAAAGCGAAATGAACGTTGTGTATAAATCTTAAACAGTGTTAAAACATTGTACATATCGATACTTTATTATATCAACAAATTAGAGGATCAAACATAATGTCGCTCGTTGGAATGAAGCATTCGCTGCGCATGCGCGAACAACAAACTGAAGCAACACAATGCACGGTATTGAGAAAACGGCACAGTCCGAGAGACGTAAGCGACACGCGACACGTGCATCTTGCCGTGTCTCTTCGGATCGAAAGGTTGCATTGATTACTGAGTGTTGGCTTCCAAGCGACACGTGTTTCGTGTTGCGTGTCGCGTTTTTCTTCGGTGTGAATTCTCCCTAAGATTCATTGCATTAATGGGTATGCGCGCGCTCGTGTACACACACACACATATACAAGTAATTCAGCAACATAGAGACACCATAACGCTCCTATTACTCCAAAAAATTGTGTTCATGCATTGAAGACAAAACTGTTTAGCAGCAAGAGTCTGAAGTACTTAGTAGTTATAACTTCTCTCTCTCTCTCTCTCTCTCTCTCTCTCTCTCTCTGGTAATTTACAATGCATTACAGAAAACAATAAAATTGCTATCGAAGGGAGCAAGAAAATTTTTAGATCCAAATTTTTGCGAACTGGGAACAATATTGATTTAATATGGCACCGAAATTTTCATGGGGCGCTATGGCATTCTGTTTTACAATTTTATTCATTTAGATCGTTCGGCGCCCAGGGCCAACTCCCGCCACCCTCTAGCTACGGTCCAGAACTTGACAGCAGTGTAAGAAAAGAGGTATTGCGAGCTTAGCGACCAAGAAAATTTTACGAAATGTATTTTTATTTGTATAAAATTTGATTTCGAGGGGAGCAATTCCTCTTTGTGCCCCCCTGCAGGTGCTCTTGACCGTCTGGAAGAAATAATACAAGAAAGACGTTAAAACTAATTCCATCTGAGTATCATTTTGTCCTGCTACTCTTAGATTCTACTAGTATTGCTTTCTTTTACGTCAATGTTTGCCCCCCTTGCCCCCTTAGAATTGATTTTCGTCCTCCAAGGTTCGGGAGGGGCATGACCATTGCCCCCTGTCGTTGCGCAACTACACCCCCTTCCCCCTTGGTTGCTTTGAACTTTAATTGGCTTGAAAATATTTTTCTTAAGAGTATAATATTGTTTAATAACGGCGAAAAGATTCCTACCCTAAATTTGTAGGTGAAAGTATAATAATGTAGGGATATGGGCGTCTGGAAGGGGGAGCAAGGATGCCCCCCCTAGAAAACGAATGTCAACCTAAAAGTATAAATTTCACACGTATAATTTGATTTCAGTCATAGTAATTTACATTAATGCAATAATTTCAAAATCAAGTGCTTTTTTGGGGGGGTAACACTATTATCGTGGTACTATACCCCATGGAAAAATATCTTGATTGTCCCTCCGTGGAAAAAATCTGCACACGTCCATGATTGGGGGGGGGCAATTGCCCCCCTTGCCCCCCGTGCGCACGCCTATGATTCTACCATAATTCCAGACAATGACATGTGAAGGAAACATGCGCAAAGATGTTAGTGAATGAGAGAGGAATTTGAAGCTTATTTAAGTTCGCGTTATGCACATCTAGGCTAATCGGGACTGGACTTAGTGGAATCCGAACCACTGTGCAATGTATCTTCACCGGGGATCGAATCTTGGACTCTTTGGTTACAAGGCGGCAGCGTTACCACTAAACCATCGGGAAGGCTCGTATATACTGAGGACATATTTCTTAGTGGTGGAACTGAACAGGAGATTTCGAATACATATTTACAGTGCTCAAAAAAAGTTTTGCATATTATGATTGCATGCGGTTTGAGTCGCGATATCCCCAAAAGGTATACAATGTTAATTATGTGAGCAATGCCCGAGACAGAAACCGACATAATGCCCCAAGTGAGTTCGATATTCAGCAGATAGAGGGCAGTAGTTGCCACATGATCCCTGAGCAGATTTGAAATGGGAGGCATTGTCCTTGTCTTATCCGCACTTGTGAGTTGGAAACTGCACAGAGAGCGGGTGGAAAACGAAGGGCAACATGCCTCGAGGAACCATTTCTGCTACGGATCGCATTCGAATTGTAACGCTGCTGCAAGAGGGATATCGCCAAGGGGACGTCGCTGCCAGTGTTGGAGTGAGCCAAGGTGATGTCTCTCGAGTGTGGAAAAAGTTCATGGAGACAAAATCAGTTGCTGATCGACCAAGCAAGACAACATGCAGGGAAGATCGGTACGTGGTGATTTCGGCACGTCGTAGACCCACTGCAACTGCTACCAGTTTGTGCCAGGATCTGCGGGGGGCCTCATGAGCGAATGTTTACAATCAGACAGTGCGGAATCGTCTTCATGAGCAAAGATTGACGTTAGGAAGACCCATACCCAAGGTTCCTCTGAAACCACACCATAAGAGAGACCGTGTAAGGTGGGCAACAATGCTCAGCGAATGGAGTCAGGAACAGTGGGAGCACACGCTCTTTACAGATGAGATCACCATCAGTTTGCACCCGTTAAGCAAAAGCATAAGGGTTTGGAGACAATCAGAGAAGAGATTGAACGAGGCCTTCATCCAGGAACGTCACCAGCAGCAGGGGGGCTCCATCATCTTTTGGGGTGAAATCATGTTTGGTCGACGTACGCCCCTAATTCCCCTCCAGGTTCACATGATTGGTCTGATGTACAGAATCACTATTCTCGAACCCGTGGTAGCAGGTTTCTCCACAACTGTGGGGAATGGCTTTACACTGGAGGATGATAACGCTTGACCACATCGAGCCAGAGTGGTTCAAGAGTTCCTTGATATGCATGTCATTCGAGGTATGGTGTGGCCGACGTATTCTCCAGACTTGTACTGTGTGGAACATTCATTGGGACACCTGAAGCAAGCAATTGTCAGCCGTGAAAATCCTCCTGTGAACAAAGTGCAATTGCGGGAGGCTGCCATTCAAGAGTGGGACAGTCTTCCTCACGGGAAGTTGAATGATCTTATCCTTAGCATGCCCCGTCGTGTTCAAGCATGCCTTCGAGCTCGAGGTGGCTATACATGGTACTGAACTCCCATATGTTGATCCCAAGCATGCCTGCGAGGCGTAGGTGCACGGTATTGTACTGCCTTTCTTTTGTGTTTCGCATCTCACATTTTCAATCTTGTGCTTCGGGTGTGATTTTGTTTCTTCTGCATGGCTGCACTGTTTTCTGTTTGTATGTCCCCCCTGTACTCTTGAATATGATTCCATGTATCTAGTACAATAAAATGATCACAAACCCTGAATATGCAAACCTTTTTTTGAGCACAGTACATGCGAGAAATAGGTCAAAATTTTCAAAGTACACTTTAAGTCAGATGACCTATTTTGGACTGGACCTACAGTTTATGGGAGCCAAACCACAAAGCGTCAAGGTTTCCTGTGTGCCTACAGCATAATCCAATTAATAGAAACAGTCGAACTACTTCAGGTTATAATGAAAACAAATATATATGGCAAATGCTGGCAATCAATATTAAGGCAAATGGTAGCATTGAACTAGGAACACGCCCATAGAACACTCTTCAGGGTATTATGTAGATCTACTTTCTCTTCCCAGGCGAAGCAATACCAGGTACGGCATTATCCTGTTTCGGAAGACGAGGAAGGCCTGAAGTCCGCCACCCTGGGTCTTCGGTTCATGGCCGAGGACATACACTTTCTCAACGTCGAAAGGACGCTCGAACTGACGTGCACAGCCTTCATTGAAGGCCACGTGAGGAATTCTACGTTTCGTGCCAACAGACCTATTCTTAGTAATCAAAAGTTTTCAGCAGATATGATGGGCAACAGAGGTAAGATCGAAAGAAGTATGTTTTAAGTGAACGTATACGAGTTGAAAATATTTTACTTGACGTTTTAACTTTACATTGTCATTAGTGGATTCTCAGCCATTTTCAGAAATAAATTGCAAGACTTATTCAATTCCTTTCAGTAATCTTAAAGTAATTTTCCAGGCAATGATGTAAATTTTTAGTGAAGTTATGAAAACAGTGCTTGCAGCCGCTAAGAAGTCATATTTTAATTAATTTTCTTTCTCCTGCAAACACCTGTTGTGGGTTCGAATATATCTGAAAAATCCATGTTCAATGCTAGTACAATACATACTTAATACAGATATTCCTCAAATTTCCTAGGTGTCTGAACATATTTTATGAACTCCCCTGACTTTCCACGACTTTTAGTCACACATCACCTTCCCCCAACTCTTCTAGGTCAGTGAAAACCTATCTCAAAGCATCTGCAACATATTCAAGGACAGTAGAATTGAGATTTTCGTTTAATAAATTCAATCTCAAATATGCTTCAAAACACAGAATTTAACCTCAGCTTCACGATAAAACCATATCCCTTGGCCACGCTCAACTTCTTAAATTCTCAGTAGAAAATCAAAATTTAGATAATTCATTTCTAAAAGATTTCCGTTAAATTGTTAATTTTTCCCTTGCCGAATTCCCTATGTTCATTTTGATATTCAAATTGAATAATTTTCCTAGAAATTGGAGTTTCAAACCCTCGACTTATTCATATTTAACAAATTGATTAACGCCAGTCCTTTGTTTTATTTCCTCAATGTTAATGTCAAAGTAAAAATGCATTTTCTTCAACATAATAACTTTAACCTATATTTTACTATTGTTTACACAACTATTAACTATTAGAATTAGATATTTCAATGAAGCTTCAATATTTCAAAGAAATGTAAAAATATCATTCAATGAAGTAAAAAAACTTTTTGAATTAGTGATATTTGTGTTTACATACTTAATAAAAATATTGAAACCACTTCGAGCTCGTGCAAATGGTGGGAATTCAAATTCTAAATATAGTAATTAGTTAATAATAAGTAAACATGTTAAAACCATCTCTTTCAATGTTGCTTTCTCTGACTGGCTGACTTCAATTGGTTTTGTCTTCTGTGAAGTTAAACATTAAACAGTACGTGGGGTTCGAATAATGATTACTGCATTATTGGGTAATGGTTGGGTACGGATTGTGCCTTAAATGCCACTTTGTTCCTGTATTTGTAGACTTTCAAAAAATTAGTACATTTTAAGATATAACGAACGTGTAAGTAAATTTTCTTGTGCATAAAATTTCGTCTGTTAGTGCTTGTTACTGCAACGAATTCCTATACTTCTCTATCATCATCTTAAAACTTTAAAAACAGGGCCTTCTGAAACGAAACAAGAAATATCATAATACGAGGGTCACTATTTATATTTTGAGCCTTGGCAACACTGATTGAAGTTAGGCGCGATTTGACGTTTGCACGGAATCGTCTGGCATTATTGACCATAACGTACTTCAAATGTTTTGTCAATAGCTTGATTTGTGTTGTTTATGTTGCCTTGGAGATTGCGCGACAACAATAAAATGGAATTAACTCGTGAACATTTTCGTGCGATGATTTTTTACGATTTTCGACGTGGATTATCAAGACAAGAGTGCATCGATCAACTTACTTCCACATTTGGCGATGAAGCCCCATCCTTTGCCACTGTGAAACGCTGGTAAAACAGTGGTTAAAAGTCCAAAGTCTCAAATCAAGATATTAAAAGAGTTTTGTCCTATTAAGGGTTGTCGACTAAGGGGATTACATTTGTACATCATGATCATCTGAATATTCACTACTGGAACTAAATTATTCCTCAAAATCAGAACGTTCATCACGCGTTCTACTTCTGTAAACGTAGGACGAATCAACCGAAATTTTACGGCTTTACATTGTCGAGAAGTTTGAATATTGTAAGTTAATATTTTCTATAAGAAAGAATCGGTTGATTATACGCTTTGCGGAATCCGAAAATGTATGTGGACAAGCATTTAACAGTAAACACATTATTACGGTTTCAGCACTGAAACGGTTAACATTATTCTGTTCTATCAACTAATTCATATTGTGTAAGTGTGTGATTTTTGTTGTTTATTAATTTACATCGTATGTTATTTAGTTAACAGCCAATAATAGCGTTTATTATGAAGCGTTAGATTTTCGATTTTCGATGAGTAGTTTTATGTAATTTAATTATTGTCGTTTTTCACAAAATTTTATGTTTATATGTCTTGCAGTATCTATTATATCTGTAGTAATTTTTGGCCTGCACGTTTTAGTTCGTAGAAATCTGAACCTTTGATGCCCGAATGCAAAAAGACACTGACACAGTTTTCCAGCTCAAAGCTTCGGCTTGCTGAAAACACAGGATCCTTGGGAGATTCTTTAAGAAAACCAATCTTCCTCTATGTCTTCTTCTTGTAACACGAAAACATAAGAGAGAGATAAAAATACCATCTGAAGAACAGCAAGAGGGAGGCTGAATGAAGAGGAAGATCACCAGAAGTGACGAGGTAAATGCCAAGGAAACGAGTTGGCGACAGTTGGAACGGGGAGGGGGTTGGGGATGGGGATGGGGGAGAAACAATGGAAAGCGGGCGAAAGAGGAAAACTCCTGCGCGGACGACATTGGTGACCGGTTACGACGTTGCAAATGCTGAAACTTGGACAAAAGCCAACCTTTTAGATTCATATCCACAGAGAGTCCGGAATCTGTAGTCCGACGGTGCAGCCAACAATTGCTAAAGTGCTCGATAAGTTGAAAAAAAAAAGGATTTATGAACGAACAACGATACATTCTAATAAAGTTTCTCATATTTATTTCTATCTATTTGTATTTATGCCTACATCATAATGCCATAACATAACTTACAATTTTTATCATTTGTACGGAACGTATATTAGTTTAGTTATAGACTTGTGTTCTTTTATGTAAGTTCAAGAATTCACAGACAATAAGTGTTAGAGTGCAAGATGTTTAGCTTCGTTACTAGCGTATTGTGACGTCATTCGTAAGATGATTATCCTGTCTTAATGTAGCCACTTGCAAGACTATCATTAATAAAAAATCACAACAAAAGAATGAGATTATGAATAGCGGTTCTAACATTGTGAATATGAAGTATTGACGCAGAAACTAATGACATTAGGGTAAGATATCATCTTTATCTGGGCCCTTAGACATTCTTCAACAGAAGAGAAAAACGTAACTGATGTTTCAGCAAATATAGAGCCAATCAGACAAGTGCCCTATAACAATAAAGTACTATTCACTAGTTTTAATTCTTTATGAAAATGAGGCATTCCTTAGTAGCTGGACACTCTATGAACGAATGCTGGTCCTCAATGGAATAAAGCATATCATTCAATACTGGAAAACATGCAAAAAAATGCAGATTTGACCAAATTCAACTTTCTCGAGGTCCCCTCGGAATTATCTTCCCAGCTCATCTGCACGTATAACTTCATGTCTTCACGAAGTTTTATACGCGGTGAACACATTGCATCTCCAATTCATATTTTACTTCTGTGTGAACGTAACGAGACATACAGAGAAAAAGATTGCATTGACTTTACTGTATATTGACATCTCCTTGGTCCTCAGTGTGTCAAATATTTTACTAAGCTAAATATTATGTCACATAAATACGTTGTGTACAGTGTAACTTGTGTGTAAACAAAGTTGGGACAGTATCTAACACTTCAGAATTACACATTATAAACAAATTGTGTATCATCACTGTGCAATAAAAACAATTTCAATGGTTACATGCATCATACACCGTTAGGATTAAAAAGTTGCCTCGCAATCTGATTTTTTCTAATTATTAATGAAGTGATATCTCTAACACCATGTCAGGAATATTATGATGTAGGTCTAGTCTAATATAAAAGTGTAATAATCGTTAACAACATAATAATACAATGAAATAATGAATTGTGAATTTCAAGATGCTTTATGTATCATCATCGGAGTCACAATTTTGACGAATATGAACAGGTTTTCCCTCAACACAAGCATCATATACCCACTGTTTACACTCAAGGCACTGAACCCACTTCTCTCCAGATATACATGGTGGCTCAAAAAGTCACTTAACACCCTCGGTACAAGGCCGCTGCAGCGCGCAACGTGGAAATGGTGATGACCAATCGTTGCCAGGCCAAGGGGGAACCACATTGACGCCACCCGCATGGTCGGCGGCCATCTTGATTTCCGCCATGTTGAATTCAACTTCAGAATTTTAAATGGGAAGGGGGTGATATTACCGATGCGCTAAACAAATTTTAAGGCATTTTTCTAACACCTCGAAAAGGAGCAAATTGGTACAAGAATTCAGTCATAACGTTTTACTGGTTAAAGGTACGTCGAACAAACCTTCACCATTGCATTTCTCGTGAAATTCTAGCCTGATTTGATATATCATATCACTTCCTTCGCATTTAATATTCTGAAGTTGAATTCAAGATGGCGGACATCAAGATGGCCGCCGACCGTGTGGGTGGCGTCAATGTGGTTCCCCCTTGGCCCGATAACGATTGGTCATCACCATTTCCATATTGCGCGCTGCAGTGGCTTTGTATCGGGGGTGTTAAGTGACTTTTTGAGCCACCCTGTATAATTGTAAAATGATTCCGTACACAGAAGTAAAAAACAATCATCGTCCATGATCTGAACTTTGCTCATTTTCAGTATTTTCCCCTTTTCACATAAATATCTGTAATTTGACAGCTGTTACAACCCATTACTTTTGTCACAACTAGCCCCTGCCCCATATGTGCTTTTTCACTTCTAACCCTTCAATCTCAACTTCAAGTTTACATTTACTTGAACCAAAGCCTGTCACATACTGACTATAAATAATATAATTCTTAGGATATATTACTGCTGTTTGAGGCTATATTGAAAACTGTAGAGCAGAAATAATATTTACCACAGAAATTACGTAGGTAAAAACCACACAAAAAAAGAAACGCCCACATAACTCTTCTCTGGGAAGAAGCACACAACTGGCAAACAATGGATAATAAATGCGATTGCCGATGAGCCACTACTGTCAACACCAAACGAATATCACTAACAGTTTCCACGGAACAGTGCTTGTCACAACCAGCCCCTGTCACAACCAACCCCGGTGTCCTCTAAATATTGTCGTGAAATTTTTCAAATTTATTTTAGTGAGGGATTCACGTTGATGCAGTGATAGGCGTAGCTAGAACTTTATATTTGGGTGTGCACAAAGAAAAAGAATGAGGTCTTATACCTTTTTAATAGCATATTTTGCAACACAAACACTTGGCTCTTTAACTGCACTGATGTTTGTAAAGGAATATAAATTCACTAAATGACAGTGTTGAAAATTTCTGAATATATGTAGTAGAAAAAAATTAAATTGCATATAAATTACACACACGCAAAATGTTCATAAATGTTACAGACAAATACATCAAAATACACGTCATCTATAACAAAAGACGTCTGTCAAAAGGTACAATGTTCTAAAACTCATCAATAACTTCATTTACATCAATAAACTAAGCTTTTTCCTGTTCCACAAATTGCAAGAGCAGGGCTTCCTATCTATCCTGCTTCTGAGTTGCTCTTAATTTAGTTTTAACTTGGGTAAACTTGGAGAAAGCTCTCTCACACGTGCAGCTTGTGACAGGTATAGAAGAAAGCGCTGCAGTACAGAGTAGAATGCAGTAAATATCATCTTTCTCCAATGACATCAAAATATCGAAGAAACTATAGACACTCGTTTCATCAGCGATAATGCACACGTTTGTACCAAGTAATGACATTTTCAACTTCTTACAAACTGTCGCTTATTTTCTCTCTTTGATCAGAAGGAGTTCAATGGGGAACAAAATGGATTACAATAGGGGTGAAGAGTAGCTATCGGAATAGTTTACTCCCTTCCCTCTCCCTACTACACCCTGAGATACGTTGTTATACATATTTTTCTAAGTGAGGTTTTGATTTCATGCTCTAAAAATATGGTAGCATTACATATAGACCAGAAACTTTATCGTTGTACAGTCCTCCATTGGTGGTTTGTTGTTTGCGGGGTAAGTTTGGTGAAAACATGGTTTTGATTGTTTTATATTTAATTCATTTTTAGGTCACTTTTGCCTAATCGCGAAGACGTTGATGAAAGGTGATAAGTAGAAATTGGCGAATTACAATCACAAATAGACCGGACGTAACACAAAGAGGATTATACTGACTGTGAGTCCAGACTTCAGTGCCTTTTCAATCTGCAAGAATGCAGTCCACTGTGTATACAGGGTGGTCACAATTAAAGTTGTCACACAAAGAGCCCTCTGAACCACGTGTCCACCTGACCACCTGGGACTACATGGAAGTGAGATTGAAATTTGAAAGTGTAAACATGGTGACATGGTAAACTGGCCGTGCTGTTGCACGAGTCCTTCTAAATGGCAGGCAAAACTATCAGACATACCTGCAGCCTGTTGCCTGTGTGTCGCTTGCCTTCCCCTTCCCATCGCTGTGAATATTACAACCAGGTGTTCAAATTACCCTCCAAAGGAAACGGTGAGTTCTGGCTGCCAGAGAACAAGGCACGTGATGTTCCCAGCTTTCCTCTTGATGGTTGGAAGCACTAACGTAACGGCTGCCAAGGTCTTCCGGCAGACAACAGACCACACAATGGCGGTAACTGTACCAGGTTAAACATTCTGAGGTATAATTTACTCCTCATGACTACCTTAAGTTGTTCATGTAATATTCCATTGCTGTTAACAATAGTAAATTTCCCATAATATATATTTGTTTTTACTTTCTTCATAGGAACAATTGGACTCTGCAATTCTACAAGTTTAATTCTATGTTTCATCGCTTCATTGTTAGCCTGCAGTTGCTCCATTGTTGCCTCGTGACTTCCAAACATATCCTAACGTAAAGACAAAAGTGCATCAGTGCCACCTGCTTCGTCCATCCAGCCATTGTTGCCAGCGCCTGGAACGTTATACTAAATTCGTGTTGTTTATGAAGATGACGTTAAGTGTTATGAAGTTATATATACATTTGTAAGTGACGTTTAAGTGATATTACTGTCCGAATGGTTTTCCGTTGCCAGGACAATCAAAGAGATAACGGCATAAGAAACAATATTCGATGCTACAATGAACAATTTTGGAAAGAAAAGTATACATAATGAGCAAGACTTATTGAGACTCGTTAGCACTTTGAAAGAGACAGTTCGTGTCACTACGAGAATGAATTTCGTTAAATAGTGTATCTACTGTTGTTCCCCATCCAACTTGTGAAATTTTATATTACAATTGGCCTTCTACATAGTAAATGTTGATTATATTGTTCGAAAAAGTAAAAAAATAAATATGAATTAAACTGTCCAGAAAATCATTGTGTCATAAAATTAATTTCCAATTTAATTTTTTATGTCACCGTTCTTGAAGTCAGTGGGAAATAGTATCCAAATGGATAATCTAAACCTTAAATGTTTACTCAGCTTTAACCTCGTTAAGTTAAAAAGAATGGTTTACAAATAATTATTCACATCAGTTTTCTTGCATTCGTAAGCAAAAATACAGATTCCATACCAATTGGTAAAACCCTGATATATTTATTTAATGAATTACGAAAAAATAACAAACGCATATCGTATGTAACGTCCTTCACTATATTATTGTAAGCTACCACTTTAGTATTATTCACTGCAAAGCGAAGTGAGAACTGAAATCATGTGATAATATTTATATTTATTACAACAATGTAGAATTATTATGTTTCTAGTAATGTTGATGATTAACTATAAATTCTTCAAGTTTTATTTACTACTTTCTGAATTTTTACCAGTTTCCAAGTATATCTACTTCATTTTATACTTTCAAAATATTTGTGCATATCTTTATTGTTTTGAAAATTTGTATATTTGAATATATTTTCTGCAAAAAATACCAAGTTAAAACAAACTAATTTCAAATGTCAAAAGTTTAATTTGTAGAAAAACTTTAGAAACATTGAAAGAATGCAAATATATCTCAAACTGTCTAATGATGAAATGAGACATGTTTCCAGTGTAAGTTACTACTACAAAATGAACTTGGTGATATTAGAAAAACAGCACATTTGTATAACATATTTCCAAGTAAAAATTGTGGTATATTATAATTAAAATTGCAACAAAAGCAAAAGCGAATTGATATCTGCACAACGCGAAAGGATTTTAAAACAAAAAGACATACATTTCTTTTCTCACTGTCTGTGACTTCTGTGGTTGTGATTATATTGTCATGTTGTCAAAAATTGTTACGTACATTATGTGTAATATATTTTTCTTGTTTTGTTAACTGTTTTGTTGTTTGTTTATCCGTAGCGGGCTATGGTTTATCATAATATGTACGAGTAAAGAAGTAAATTGGCTGTTGAAAAATGCCAGTGGTCGAGTCACCAGTACTCCATAAAATTTTCGATGACAGGGTTTTGACATAATTAAATTTGTAATTTGATTTCTTTGTAGTAGTCGTGCCTGAACTTCTCAATTGATGCATTTTTAGTGCACCACACAGAAGGACAGATGATAAAAGTACCCTTTTATGCATTTTCCTCCGAATTTAGTTGCACTTTAATATATTGCTAGAGTCGAAATATTTGTGTCAATTGACACATTTTGTGTTGTGTGTAATATGACATCTGGTGAGAAATTTTGGAACTACATTAGGTGGAATTGCTTGTTTTGGCATGCGGACTCAATTGGAGAAAATAGGAAAAGTACGTTTGAAACACTGGATTTTTTTTCGGAGTTAGCTTGAATTATAACAGTAGATATAACATAGGTGCGTTCTGGGGGTGGGGACGGGATACACAATAAAATATTGTGTAATTACTATTTTTCAACAATCGTCTTGAAAGTTGTTCACAGGGATCATTTTAAGGGGTCTGCATTTATCACTTTGGGTTTTCCCGAGTTCTTTACTGCTTCCATTTGATAGTTTGGACTTGTCCAAAATTTCTGGAAGGTCTGTTACCCCATCAGGCCCCCATGCTTACTTAAATGGTTGAGAACAGATTTTTTTTTCTAGAAACTTATAACCAACGACCAGCGGCGGTAATTGGGTTCCAAAACTTGGAGGTAAGGTGCCAAAAGTGTGGGCAAGGATAGTTTAATTTCTCTCGGTAGATATGGTTTAGCATAGTGCGGTGGCAAAAAGTGTGTGTATGGGTGGGGGTGGGGGAATTATCCCGCCCCTAATTGCCGCCACTGACTACGACGACTCCCTGCTTTAAACTAACGAGCCCCGTTTATGACGTGCTATGTCGTGTAGTATACAGTATTACCATGCAAATTATCCATCACTATGTTCGTGCACTTTATTGACCCAATAAGAGCTTCAAGAACAACTTCTGCACCAGCGTACATAAAAATCAGTAGCTTAAAAACACACAGGATGTGAGAGAAAAATTAAAGAAAATAGTCACGGACAATTTGCACGGTAATAATCATGGATCCCACTGTGAAAATGTCCAAAAACCGAAAAGAATGTTTGCGAATGCGTGCCGATCTATAACTTCCCCTATTTTCTAGCTGGCCAAAGATCGAGTGCGTTCCGAGTTCCTTCGTTCCAGTGGAACGCATTCATCTCTATTAAGTGCGTCCAGAATGTCCGCTGACCTGTTCGAGTTTTGAAATAAATTCCTCCCACGGGGCCAAGACGGGACAGGATCTTACGCACCGCTGACGTCACACGTGCCTTTGTCCAGCCCATAATTTCTTGTTGTGGAAAAGAAAGAAATCGTCCTAACAAGACTCATGCCTCACATGCGACAGGCTGGACAATTCGTTTGTTTGTTTTCGGACTTTAGTGCTCTCGTGACAGTTAAAGTTAACAATGAGTGTGGCATTTTACGGAATACACATGAGGCCTTTTCAAACTTCCCACACGCCAATCATTCATTTCGACCAAGTTACATGAAGTAGGCAATTACACTGAACGACTTATTTCGACCTTCTGTTCGTTACAGAAACAATCAGCTGGTATTATTGTATTCTGGGAACAAAAGACACAATGCAAATAAAATAGTACATCTCTTCAGTTTCCAAATACATTATTGATTAATTGATTCGGTTTATTTCACGCCTAATCGCGAAGATTGATGAAAATGATGAAACACCCATGCTCAGGGCGGGATCGATCGTGCTAACCACTCTGCCACGGAGGTCGGCTAATGCGTTATTCCCAAGTGCATGTACAGTATATTGAATTCGTGCCTTTATTCTTTAGCATCGCGTCTGTGCCACTTTTGGCTAATCGCGACGATGTGGATGAATGATGATGATAAAATTGATTAATAGGCGCTCACAAAGAACACCCACATATGCCCAGGCCGGGATTCGAACACGGGAACTTCGATGACGCGACCGAAAGTCGACCACCTACCATGCTCAGCCATCAAACCGATGAAGGCTGCAATAATATATTGATAAGAAGATAACAATAATACTTCATAAGCACGGTAAGCAATTTTCTCAAGTCTGCATCCAGCAAAAGGCGTCATGAATGAATGGAAATGGATGATCCTTGTGAGTGTCCGTTCATCAATTTCATCTCATCACTCATCCTCATCGTCGAGATTAGCCAAAAGTGGCAGAAAAGCGACGCTGAATAAGAAAAAGAAACAAATTAAAAATACATGCATAAATCAGCTAAAGTGGCATATGTTATTTGGTGATAATTCTTCTAACTTATGTCACAGTATATCTTCTCCAATGCATCATCATGATGGTCCTCGCGAGCCATCTCGTCTAATGCATAGGTTTTGCTATGGCATACGTTATAAGAATTATCACCAAATAACTTATGTCACCAAATTACCTTGCTTTACCCTACATGTGTCAGGGTCAGCCACTGACTACCAGCCAAAGGCGAGCCCTGAAAGTCGAACACCATTATTTCATGCTTCGTAACCTTGCACTTCATCTACGAAAAGTTTCCTATGTAGTGGTACAGTCAACGGCAATGATGATAATAGGCAAATTGTCCATTCTTATTTACATTCTTTATAATTCTACAACCTGTGCTCTTTTAAGTAATGGAATTCTGATGCGAAGCAAATGTTGTCCTCTTCTTTTGTTAGAATTGATGATCATATTGGTGAAAAAACAGACTGTTACTTTTGCCATTGGGTGTACGTGTATCGTTGGAGGATTATACGGATCTACGGAGATGGATAGTGATAGTGGTTTCGTGAGGTGCGTGAGTGGCAGGGGTGTGCAGGAAGAGAGAGTTGTGATAGGTACAGTCATCAGCAATAGAAAGGGTACACTAGATCCTGACCCACTTCCCTGTAATGTGTGTTGCTTAATTCTACGGCGATGAGCCAATTTCAATAGAACTTCTATCGCCTTAGAGTTAGGTAACACACATTTCAGGGAAGCGAATCAGGATCTAGGTGTCTCATTTTATTGCCGGTGACTGTACGTGCATGTTCTAAAATGTCTAACACTGTACCCTCAACCTTAGAAATGTGACATATATTTATAGATACGAGTAAATTTTTCATATACACGACACGTATAAAGTTCGACATATAAAATCGCCACCAGCATTACTCGATGAAAACTAACTGATTACTAACAAAAAAAAAACAACAACAAAAAAACAGACGAGTGCCCTCGTTTATAATTTAATTGAGTTTTAAATTCCGCGGCCTCACATTCGGCTATTGTTAATTAAAACAATGTAGCCCTGTAGATCTGGCAGTAGGGTTCGAACGCCTATTCCGTGGCGAGTGCATTTACAATAATCCTTGGGGATTATTTACCAGAATTACCCATCGTTCCCGCTCGACCAATTTCAGCAAAAATAGCTTGGAAAAGGAAACCACATTTAATGGAATCCCCGCACCTAATGCAATTCCTTTTATGCCCCCCCCCCCCAAGTCTGCATGCACCTAAAACGAGGAATTTGTCCTCCATATCAATGCTGGCTTCTCACGTAGTAGATATGAGATAATCCCTTTTAATTCGTTCGTGACACTTTCATTAGCTTTAAGGACGTAAATCAAGCGGGAGAAGGGGAGGGGGCGGAGAGAAATTAGTGGCAAAACACTCCCAATGTCCTCCCTCTAATGTTTTGTTTTCTGCCGTTCAGTTAATCACGATGTGCTTGTCTTTCTTTATCGCTCTGAGGTTTACCAGCAAGATTGCGTTTGAGAATGAATTAGATCTGGGTTATTTTCGTATCATCTCTAGTTCTATCTTATATATACAGCTGAAATGGGTATTCATTTTCTGACGCTAAACGTAAACCACACTCTTCACATTCATTATTCGACCTTGAAGCGTATGCTCTGAATGTTACAGGGCATGCGCAGAAGGTTACAGTTCATGCGCAGAATTTATATCGCACATGTAGAAGGTCACAGAAGTTTAGAGATAACGTACAAGTTACATCTCGTGCGCAGAACGTTACGGACGATGCGCAGAAGGTTATAGATCGTTCATAGCTTACCACTCATGCGCAGAACGTTACAGAAGATGCGCAGAAGGTTAGAGTTCATGCACAGCTTACAACTCCTGCGCGAAAGGTTACAGTGAATACGCAAAATAATATATATAGATCATGTACAAGTTACAACTCATGCGCAAAAGGTTACAGAGAATGTGCAGAAGGTTACAAGGTTACAGATGATACGCTTAAGTTTGTAGATCATGGACAGGTTGCAACTCATACCAGAAGCGTACAGCTCATGCGCAGAAAGGCACAGCACAGATGATTATAAAACGTGCACTTAATATTATAGTACACGCGCAGGAGAACAGCACTGGAAATTAGCAAGTTGCATCGCCGCGTCTCTACTCCAGTGTGCATCCAGCTTTATATACATGAAGTTTACTTAGCTATCTCCGTGGCAAAACGGATAGCCCACAGCGTGCTACAATGCCGAGAATGCCGGGTTCTAATCCCGGCCTGGACGTGAGTGTGACTTCATCGATTTTATCATCTCATCACTCAGTCTCCTCTTCACTATTACGTAAAAGCGGCAGAATAGCGAAGGAAAATCAACGAAATCAATCAATGAAGTTCGCTTTCTCAGAGCATCTTGCAAGAGACTTTGACTTAAAAGTAAGAAAAGATAAATAGATATAAAAAAGGAAGAAAGCGTAGAGTATAACCGAAATGGGAGAAGAGAAACTCGAAAACGAAATGAGGCAAATCTTTAAAGATTACAAAAGAAGGAACGCGACGACGTTGAAAGAAACTGTGGAGAGAAAAGATTCACTACAGAAGTAAAAGAACACGAGAGATATATTGACCACTATATAACGAAATATAGAGCTTTTGAGAAATCCGATTTGAAACTCGGTGAAATATGCAAAAGAACTTCTCTCCGGCCACTCTGCGGGGAGAGTTTGTTGGGGGTGAGGGCGCAAAGGTTGCCGGGAAGTTCTCCTTCTTCCTGGCAACCAGGAAATGTTTCACCGTCGATAAAGTGTTCGTCATTCTTCACGTCTTTGTTGGAAGTTTTCCTCAGACTCTTACTGTTTGCCAGTGTTGCCAACCATCCAAAGCTATAAAGCACTAAATCACTGTATTATCATTAGACAAAATTGGCAGGCAGATGAGTTTCACAAATAATGAAAATAGGAACTTGTAAGACACAATAAAGTAGAAAAGGCGTCAAAACATGCAGTGAACCTAAACCTGTTTTAAATTTCCTTAATCAGCTGCACACTCTACGATTCTAGTTTTTTGTATCCTGTTATATATTTCTATCTTTGAGTCGCTTTTTTATTTCTGGTTAATCGCGAAGGTGTTAAAGGGACACTAGCAAAACAACATAATATCTTCTACAATGTACAGTTGAGAGCCACAGTGAAATGAAGTGGAAGTAGCAGAAGAATACCTTCCAAATATGCATATTGTAGGAACATGTTGTGAAGAATAGACACCAAATCTCACAGCAGGCATTTGTAGTCACTTCAGGAAAAAGTTATAGGTTTGAAACAGAATGAAACAAATTTACAACATTAATACAATATAATAATAGAAACGAATAACAAGGTCAAAGAGACAAAACACACACCTTAATTATTATTATTAATAATGCTTGGCGAAGGACAAACACTTTATAGTTCGATAGCGAGAAATGTCGCTCTTTGGTGTAACTTTCTTATTATTGTTACTATTAACATCCTAATATAATAATGGAAATTTAATGTTGTGCAATTAATATTATTACAAAATGTAATTTTGAAGTTCTAGATAAAAGGGAAGAAAACGACAGATTTCAAATTTGATAAATTGGTTGCACCACAAAATTATATAAATGCAATGACGGCGATTAGGGGAGGGCGGGGGCCAGTTGCACCCAACCCTTTGCAACTTTTGCTCCTGCACTATGCTAGACATTTTCTACCAACGGAAAATAAACTGTTTTTTGCCCCCAGTTTTGACACCTTACCGCCCAGTTTTTGGACCCAATCGCCGCCACTGTATAAATGTAATCACAAGTTAATAAGCGTATGTTGTGAATACGCCTTAATTAAATTTTCTTAGTCCTTTTTGGTAATTGTGTGTTTCGTGATGTCTTTAATAGTATATTGTACTATATTCTGTGGTATTTAATCGTATTTTGTTACTTTTAATCTCAATTTTGTGTTACTTATATATTTTATTCTATTTGTGTAAGAGTTTTCCTTGTGTTTTGTCAGAATTGTTATAAACTCCTGAATGTTCATAAATATTATTATTATTATATAAATCATTCCTTATGCTGCACTGAGATTTTCAATCTGCTGTCAGGATTTTTAACCAATTTAAATAAATAATAGAAACCTTACTGTAGTGAAGAGCAGTGAGCTACTAAGGTTGTTTGATAAATAACATAACTGACATACAGATGGCAGCATAGTTAGACTTCATAAGCTGAGGCGGCTGCACGTTCTTTTGGGTTCCACTTTTAAAGGAGGTCCAGTATCAACTAGTCTGTCTGAATATAGTGCAAAACTTAGCGCGAACGTTTGCCTATTGGTATAGGACTTCTCTTCTTGTGTGACAGCCGGGACAGATTCTTGTAGTTAAAATGAAGTTCACTGTTGATGTATTGCCTCTGAAAATATTAACATTTAGTTTTTATTGCAATATCATTCTACGATATGTGAAATTATAAAGTAACATTTGCTGTTTAAATCCCTCGTATGCAATTAACAGTTGTTGTTTCTTTTGTGACGAGCCCGATGAAAATAAACTATTTGTTACACGGAGAAATTGGATTGTTTGAAAAAGTTAATCACATCAAACTAATGGTTTCCGAAATAGTCACAACATATCAGTTGTAACTTGGTCACAAAGTGATCTTGCAAGCAATATGTCCTGGTTCGTTTCCCAGTAGAGATACAATACAGTGGTTCAAATCAGGCTCGTACCCATGATTTTTGAGTGGGAGCAGATCCGAGAATTTGGAAAATGGTATGATCCGAAATGCCGTTGGAGTATTAGATGCGACTTGCAACGCTTTGGTAGTATTGTATCTAGACGTACAATTAGAGAGTTGCAATCTTATGGTTCAAAGTAAGAAAAGAATTCAACTCAACTCTCATAACACTGGCCTACAATGAAAAATCATCAGAGAAACTAATAGGTGCTGTAGACTAGGTTTGACTCCCTGATTCCAAATATATGCTTAGTATAGTTATTGAGATGAGACGGGGTTATGAAATTCACTGGGTGTAGCGTCTAGAGATTTACTAATCAGCTAATTTACCAGCTGCAGCCGTCACAGGGCAACCATCTGATCAAATGGCTGAATTCAGCTGCTTGCATTTCCCATTTGCTCTGGGAAAAAAATAGCTGAACCCTACTGGTGTGATACAATTTCACTAACTAAGGTTGCAACAGTCTGACAGTTTGAGAAGCAGGTCAATGCACTATTAAACTGGTACAAATATCCAGCAGCTGAGTTAGCTGTTCAATTTGTACTAGCTGTTTTGTCAATTGGCTGAATCTGTTAAGAATCTGAATTCAGCCTGCAGTGCCTCGAAAGTGTGTTAACCACCAAAACACCTTCTGCTACGTATGTGGTTCCATCAAACGAAAGTCCAGTGACGTACAATTACACCGGAACTGAAGAACATGTACCAGTGTACGTACTCTGGATGTCCACTGAGGGATGAAGGCAAGTGTTGGGTACCCCACATTACGTGCACATCATGTTCACATTAATTACGTGACTGGATGAACAAAAGAAAACGCAAAACAATCGACCCTTGCACATATAACTTGGGTTAGTAAAGTGCTTGGTGAAGGCATTGGCAAAAATGAACTGTAAAGCGTTCCAATACCTTACTGCTAAATTCCAAAACAAAGCACAGCTAAATTGAAACAAGGAATTTTAGTGGGATCTCAAATCCGATGCACTCTGTGCAACACTGACTGTGGACTAAGGACAGTTTTCATTGTAATAAAGAGAGTTGTTATGAAAACTGTGAGTGCCAGCCCAAATGTAGATGTAAATTTATCATCAGCAATATAAACTGACCCAGAAAATTATGGTTCTACTTCTGATGATTAAAAAAAACTTTTCCTTTGTAGACCAGTGAATCCGTAGTAACCGAGTCGCGTAATGACAAAAGCGTGCAGTTTGGTTTACATATAATTCTGAGTTCTGAGAGTATAGTTCTGAGAGTATTCGGATAATACTGCTGTATTTCGCAAATTAACAATGTTTTCAAATTTCCTTAAATTTTATTTTCCCAGTACCACTGAACAGCCATGATAATTCTGTTTAGAAACAAATATATTTATGAATTAAGTGACACGTATTAGCAATGATTCTTGTAACGAAGAACTTATCTGAATGTGAGTTACAAAAAAAGGGGGCATTTTAGCATCATGACTACAGTCTGAAAGAAATCGGAACAGAGATGAAAAAAAATGTACTTTCCCAAATAATTTGGAACGTCTGCTAGCCTTGCATCAATGGTTATAAAAATAAAATTGCCAAATATTGCAGACTTCTGAAGCATACCTCCCTCCACAAACAACCTATTCAGTTATGTAATGATGAGAAATTCAAAATGCTAGCAAAATCTCAAAAACCGTCAAAGTTCCACTTACCCTTTGGGTACGAGCTTGGTTCAGATACCACTTATAGTGCATGTTGAGTTTAGTAACGGCGCCTAAAGTGTACTAAAGCTTAGGTAATATTTTATATTTACAAAAACAAACACATCTACAACTTCCAGTGAAGCTTCCCACATTCTAATGACCTCTGTTAGCATTCACAGTCGATTCTGTTGTGATTAATGAAGTGAGCTGCTAGATTTTGCTGCGATTTCGATTACGCTAGGTTTGGAGCAATTTCATTCGGGTTGGCAACCTTGCTCTCTCCATCGCCTCTTGCGTCATTTCCTTCGCCCTCTGAACTGTTGCAGTGATTCCTTTCCCAAGGAACAGGTGGCCTCTGCGATTCACCTCTTTCCTGGCCAAAGAATTTTCTTGAGGAACTCCTGAGGGGGCTCAGTCAGTGATTTACTGGCTGAATCTTTCGAAGAGGAAGGGAGGGGGGTCAGAATACGAGGGAGGAGACATGAGAATAACCTAGGAAAGTTGTACGCAAATGTATCTGACGTCATAGTTCTCGAGAATCAGTCGCGGGCAGTGATTTAGCCACACACCCCCAACAACCCCTAACACTCACGGAAGAATTGTTCACAAAGGGCCAATTTATGGTAATTTTGGCTAAAAAATTACCCTTGCACCCGCTAAATTTGGAATTACACCCCTCAAAATGGGAAAAAAACCTGGATAAACCCGTGATTCGTGGGCATGGGGGTCGTCAGAAGAGAGGCTGTAAACCAAACATGGCCAAATCCGGATAAAACTTTATCAGGGTGTCGGATAATTTTATATCCGGATATCGGATATTATTCTGATATCCAGATAGCTACATAGATTATCCCATATCCGGACTATCCAAATATTCTTGTTATCCGAATGTCCGGATATCCAAATATGTGCATTATTCGGATAGTTTGATCGTTTATCCGTTTTACGGGCTATCCACATATTCTTTTATTGGTCTTGTTCGTACTTCACTGTACGGATTTTCTAAAAATCCGCAATCAAATCTGTATTATCCGGATATTCGAATTATCCGGATTATCCGTTGCATATGAAAGAGATGTCGGATAATTTGAAATCCGGATATTCATTATCCGGATTTTGTGAGCATCCCTACTGTTCACCAATAGGGTTTTGAGTTGGGTGCGATGAGCAATACCCGGCGAAAAGCACATGTTGCATGGTATGCTCCACCTGGACTTCTGGCGAAATGAAGGACATAACGCACTACGAAGGTCCCAGGTTCAAATCCTACTTTGGGAATGGATACGGTATGTTTCTGTGTTACTACACATTTCATCAATCTTGCGATTAACCTATAGCAATAGAAAAGCAACAGTTATTTCTGTCTGTCATTTTACGTCGTCGTTCTGCCTCTTGGGTTAATCGCGATTATTTATTTGTCTTTTTTTTACGTTTTTCCTACCTCTGCAGGAAGAATAATTATTCGATAAGATCAACGACGTTACATTCAGGCTTGTTCCAGAACTTGAACCCGGTACATCAGGTGGCGAAATCATGAATCGAACACTCGAACAGCCTCTTCTGCCGAGGTGGCTAGTTCCGAGTGCATCAAGCGTTGGGTACAGCTTTTAAAATAAGATACAACATGCCCACGCCAGGACTCGAACTTCGGATCGCAGGTGACGAGATCGTGAGCCCAAGAAACGCATTAAGAGTTAAAAAGCGTGTTTTACTTGTGGTTCTTGGGACGCGGAAGGGTACGAGAGGGACTACTTGCAGTCCCGTAAGGTAGAAAGACTAAATGTTTCTCCCGGTTCCCCAGCTTGACATTTTAGCTAATTAACCGACAATAAAGTCCCGCGTTTAATCAAGGAACCTGCGACCAGGATGAAGAATATTAGCGCAATTGTCTACGTACTGGCTTCAACGAGCAATTAGATAGCGAGACAAAACATGGGGAGATGATCCGTAACGTTTTCATTTCCTCCCCCCGTCTCATGGAAGCTGAGTGGCTCCTAGACGACTTTGAGATAATTACAGTACACCGTCCGCTAAGTTGAGCCTCGTTTGAAGACAGCGCCCTCTCCGTGGACAGAAGTTGAGCTTCTTCAAGAAAGAAAGACTCGTTCTCGCTTCCGACAGAAAAAGGTCAAACATGGCTACGTCCACACTACAGTGTGTCATACACAAAAGACTATCATTTTTTCAGTGTTTGAAAAGTTACTTTTAAAAATAACTCAGTTACAGTTACTTATTTTGGAAACTAACTCGGTTACAATCACTTTAACAGGTAGCTGTAGTTATTTCTACAGTTACTTGATTTTAAGTAAGTTATAATCCGTACAATATGTTCCATGTATGGACTGTAAGCAAAGTGTCCTTTTTCATTAATGACCATCTGCATGTAACGTTAATCTATCTATCTATCTACATTATATATATAAAAACGGATGTATGTGTGTGTGTGTGTGTGTGTGGGTGGGTGTGTGTGTATATATATATATATATATTTGTTTGTTCCGGCATAACTTTTAAACGCCTGGAGCAATTTCAACCAAACTTGGTACACGTATCACTTGCAACCTGGAAATAATATTTTGGGGTAAGACACAACTTTCACCCCTGGGGTGGGGTGGGAAGGAGTGACATGTAAAAATAATCGAGAACCACCGATATTAAATTCTGCACAGACATCCGTGATTCTATGCAATCCCCACAACAATAGTGTTTCTCGGGTTGTCTAACATTCAGGCTGTATTGCGAATGGAATCCATAGTTTTCGTGACACTCCCAATGCGGTTCAACTCCAAGTTCAATCACCTATAGGCATGGGGGGTGAGAGGGGGTGAGAATAAAATGTCACAAATGACCTAGATTAGTGTCGAATCCATAGTTTTCGAAGTAGCTAAGCTAATTGGTGAAATTCACGATCACATTTAAAATTAGTTACATTCATTAGAATTCATTATTTTCCTGCCTAATAGAAGATTGGGATAAATAAAAGTAGTGCAGGTGGCCCGGTTCTAAAACCTCATTTGGGGCTCGAATCATTATGTGGGGCTCGTCGTAGCCTTTTATGATGTATATTTTGAGGGCAGAGTTGGCAACACTGTGGGCCCACTGTAACCTTTTATGAGGGGGGTCCATTGCCCTCTGTTTACATCTAACAACACTACCGTAGATTCTTTGACAGTGTTGTTAACCTACTGGGTTTTTCACTGTAAATTTTTATCAAAGGGCCTGAGGGGCCCATGTATCTTTTATCTCTGGCAACACTGTTGGGGGCACAGAGTTGGCAACACTGTGGGCTCTTACTGTAGCCTTTTATGAGGGGGACCCATTGTCCCCTTTTTATATTTGGCAACTCTATTGGATGTTTTTTTTTTGAGGCTTGGGTTTTGCCAACCCATCCGAAGAAAATTCCACTATATGATTTTTCACTGGCTAAGCTAACCTACAAATAGGAATTGGCAACACTGACGAGCATCAAATGATGATTTCAAACCTCAAATGATGATTCGAGCCTCGTCGGTGTTGCCAACCCACTCTACAAAAATTCCACTATATGATATTTTGAAGCTTTTTACGGTTTATGTTAATTTTACTAGCAGTGTTTCCTACTAGCAGTGTTTCCAACTCGTTGTAGCCTTTCACGGTGTATAATTTTTTTAGCTGTTTGTGTGTGTGTGAGTGTATGTGTGCCCGAACAAAACGTAGCTTTTCACGATGTGTTTTTGATAATGTATGTTAACCTCACTAACAGTATTACCAACTCGCTCTACAAAACACTAAACTCGCTGAAATGATGCTCGCTGAAAATGGACGCTCGGGGTCAGTTCTCGGAGAGAGGTTAATTTAATCTAATTTTTTTTTGTACGAAGCAAACATACGTAGGGGGTAAAGAAAAAGGGCTTTAGTAGTGCAGGTGGGCCGGTTGAACGTTATTAACTGAGGATCAAAAAAAAAAACCTCAAAAAGTCACTTTCTCTCCACGTTCCGCGACTCATTTATTGCGGTGATGATGTTTCGCAGCGAAGAAAACAGCACCAAAACATCAAAAAAACTCACTTCAATTCACTGAAGTGAGCCACAGTGTTGCAAAACCTACGAAAATTTCATCAAAACCTCAAAACCTCACTTTCTCTCCACGTTCCGCGCATTTATTCGTTGCGCTGACACAGCGTGATGAGTAAATAATGCACTCTCTCATCCTTTGAAGGATGAATGCACCTTATTGTAATTTTCCAAGTCCTGGTCAAATGTTTATATATCGTGACCTTTGTAAACCTCTTTCGGGAACGATGTGCCACACACACACACGCACACGCGCGTGTATTGTGACGAATACACTCTCTCATCCTTGAAGGATGAATGCACCTTATTGTAATTTTCCAAGTCCTGGTCAAATGTTTATATATCGTGACCTTTGTAAACCTCTTTCGGGAACGATGTGTCGCACACACACACACACACGCGCGTACCTGTATTGTGACGCAAGCAAACAAAAAAAAACTTTGCGTGTCATTACAAAAAAAAAACTTTGACCGTATTCTTAAATAACTAACAAGGACAATGAATCTTTTTGGCTTCCGCAAACAGATCAACATGGAGACTGCACCGCCAAATTTCAATAACCTCTTACCTTCCGTGTTATCTAAACTCAATGGTTTACTGATTGTTCATCTCAACAGCATTTGGACGAAACTGAATGACGATGTGGGCAAGATGTTTTATGTTTTTAATAACAATTTATATTTCTACGAAATTCCGATCGACGGGAAACTTCAAATCACCGTGAATCCGGAAAACGCAGGCGAAATCAAAATTTCTACCGGCAAGAAAATTTTTCGAATCAAGCACGACAAGATGCTTTCTAACATTACGTACGATGTTTCTGCAGGAGATTATCTTTACACGGAACTCCTCGGAGATTACGACAAACTCATTCCTCTCTTTGTAGAATTACGAATCGTCTATCCTATTATAAATAACCGTTAACCAAAAATGCCTAACGACATTTTCGGCAACACCAAGCGTGTAGACCACGCAGAAGAGATTCTCATGTTGGACATTCGAGTTAAGAAGTTGAGGACCGATTTGATCGCTTTGCAGGAAACCTTAAACAAAAGTTTAGAGTCGGAAATCGCTACGCTCCAAACGCAATGTCTCGACCCCATTCTGAAAATCGATTCCGAACTGAAGACGCTGATAAAAAATTATGTCGACGTACCTTCTTACGACAACGTTCAAAATATACAGTTGAGCGTGGATTCGCTTCAAAATGATTTGGCCAAATTACAGCAATTTCAATCGAAAAATGAAGATTTGGAAAAATTGAAACTCGAAATCGAAGAACGAACTTCCGCAATAGAAAAGAATTTCTCTGAACTTCAAACCGTCGTGAACGATATAGATGCAGAACGCTTACATGTCGTCGTTTCCAAATTACAAGAAGAATTCACCAGCACGTTGGAAGAAATTAAATCCAAGTTGCAGACTTTGGAAGATACAATGACGAACCTACTATCGTCGGACGAACTGCAGGTCATCGGTAAAAGCGTCGCGAACATAAAAATTCAATTGGAGGCGTATCGAGATTTCGAACACATTCAAACCACCATCGCTACGCTTCAGGCGTCCTTGGAATTGATCAAAGAAGAAATTAAAAATATTCACGCTGAAGCAAGAGCGTTGACGAGCATTCAAGACACGTTAAGCACGGTTCAACAAAAGATCGAATATTTAGAAAATTTGAACGTCGAAACGAATCTCGCTCATTTTCATCACGTACTCGACAACATACAGGGTGACTTGGAATCGTTACGGACGAGCGTGCCTTCGAGCGAAGATTTGGAAAAATTGAAAACGGCGGTGACGGCACTATCCGATTCGAACGACATCAAAAGTTCATTGAGCGATCTCGAGAGTAGGGTGGCCAATCTCCCCACCTCCAAAGAATTACACGCTTTGAAAAGAAACATATCTCGAATGCTGAAACGACTAGAAACGGAAACGGCGAACGTGGAACAGATTCGAGACGAAATTAGTTCGCTGGTGTCGACGCTGCCCACTTCGCAGAGCGTCGCCGACCTTCACACGCAGTTTACAGAGATGCGAAGGATCGTGAACGATCTTACCGAGAAGAGCTCGAAATTGAATCAAGTCGAGAACCTTCAGAACATTGTCGTCAACATCAGAGATCAAGTTGGAGTGCCGGAATCCACGCTGGAATCGACGCTGGCCTCTTTCGGTGCCAAGTTGCAAGAACTCAACGAAAACTACAAGCAGTTGAACGTGGAAGTGAAAATCAAACCGTCGTTTTCTGCCGTAACGGATACCATAATCGAGCATTTGCTGCCCATCGAAAATAAACTCGGACACGTTCACAGTAATCTGCTCGGCGTCGACACTAAATTCGCCAAATTGTTCACCTTGCAAGCCATCGAAATCAACAGCGTTTCCAATCAACAGAGAATCTCCACGTTCGTCGAAGGTAACAAACTGTACATGTTACATCCTTATCATCCGTACTACAAGTCTCTCCTCGATGGCACGATTCAGATAAACGAATTTTCGTACTGGTCTCACGGTAGAAAAGCTAGCGTTCCTACCATGACTTTGATATCGAATCGTGGTGTCCAGAAAGCAGGAAACATTCCTCTGGCACGTTGGAACGAAACGCGCAACATATATGAAATACACGAAGGCGAAGATCTTACCGTTTTCGACGTGAGTGCCGGCGATAAGCTGATCATTCAAAACACGAGCGAAGTGCCACCCTCTTTGAATCCCATCACGCTTGTGCTTCTCTTGAAACGTAATCTCTAAAAAAATGTCTAGGCAAGCCATCGTCGAAGAATTGCATAAACCTGCACGCCGTAACTACGAACGTTTGGCTGTGGTAACCAAGGGCATCGACGACCTCTGACAAAGTGACCTCGTGGAGATGAGTAGCGGCAATTTGAAAAACGTACATAAATTGAACAAGGGCAACAAGTACCTCCTCACCGTCATAGACACATTTTCGAAATTCGCATGGGCTCTACCTTTGAAGGCGAAAACGGGAACATGCGTCACGGAAGCATTCAAATTAATTTTTCGCGAAAGCGGCGGCAGACAACCACGGTTTCTGCAAACGGACAACGGTAAAGAATTTTACAACGCCGTATTCCAAAAGTTTATTCAAAAACACAAGATTCAACATTATTCGACCTTCAGTCACATCAAAGCCAGCATCGTGGAAAGATTTAATCGAACCTTGAAAACACACATGTGGAAACGATTCACGCTTCGGGGAAATTACAAATGGGTCGACATCCTGCCGGAACTCGTCGACACCTATAATGATACGGTACACAGAACGATAGGCATGAAGCCAGCCGACGTTACCAAGTCCGACGAGCAGCGTTTAATTTCTACAGTTTACTGTCCAAAGTACACACCCACGACAAAAAAAGCTAAATACAAAATTGGAGACCAGGTGAGGATCAGCAAATTCAAACGCACCTTCGAGAAGGGATTCACAAAAAATTGGAGCACGGAACTCTTTACGGTGGTTCGAGTTTTACCTGGAAACCGACACACGTATATAATAAAAGATAGTAGCGGCGAGATTTTGAAAGGAAGATTTTACGAAGAGGAACTCTCTAAAACGAAACACCCCGACACGTACCTCATCGAGAAAGTATTGCGTAGGAAAGGTGACAAACTGTTTGTCAAATGGCTGGGACTTCCGGAAAAGAGTTGGATCGACGCGAACGAAGTGATCTTGTGAGTACGTGGAACGTGGTGAAGCGTCTACCGGATCCGGAAAGTCAAACGAGAAAAAAAAAGAACGGTGAGTTGCTTCCCGACAGCATCCGCTGTCTGATCGTAGGTCCTTCGGGGTGTGGGAAAACGACACTGCTCGTGGACAATTTTCTCCTCGCACCGAATTGGTTAGATTGGAAGAACAGGCACCTGTACGTGTTCTCGAAAAGTTTGGAGCAATCCAAATACCAGCAGCTGATGAAACTGTACGATGGTCTGGACATTGCAACGTTCGCCTCGGAAATAAAACCACTCGACGATTGTCGTGAAAATTCAGTCGTTGTGTTCGACGACGCCATCCTGGAAAATCAAAATGAAATTCGCAACTTTTTCACGCAAGGTCGTCACAAAGGAATGGATTGCTTCTACCTAGCTCAAACGTTTTCCAAAATTCCAAAACAGTTAGTACGCGACAACGCTAATTTCATATGTTTGTTTCGTCAAGATCACACCAACCTCAAGCACGCGTACGATGACTACGTAGGTGGAGACATGAACTACAATCAATTTTCGGAACGCTGCTGCTCTACTTGCTGGAACGGTGACGATTTCGGATTCGCGACGATCGACATGACGAGGAAACCCAACGACGGAAAATACAGAAACAAAATCAACGACTTTCTAAACGTTGCAACGTTGTGAGAAACGACGTGTATAAATAACGTCATGACGAAACGAAAAATCGAAAACGAAAATCTCAAGCTTCGCGATTACCTCGCGAAACGCTTCAAAGGTTGAAAATCCGAGAATCGCGGATTCTACGAAGAGAAGAAACGTCAGTATCAACCTGTGATCGATGCCATCAGCGGTCTAGGTAAAGAAATTAAAAGTGTCACGGAACAAAATAAAAATTTGATCAACGAACTCGTACCGCTCGCAGCTAAAAGTTACGCCGTACCCACGCCCATTTCGAGCATTCCTTCGACGCCGTTCGAACTGAAGGATGCACCGGCACGACGTCGAGCCATAGACAGCACGTCTTCGGATAAAATCGAGTTGGGACCTTTGGCACGAGACTACCTGAGCACGGGGAAATTCGACAAGGATGAAGTGTTCGGATTGTATCCCAGCATGGAAACCAACGAAGGCGGTGGTGTGGTGTGGAAGATTGGGAAATCGAAGGTGACCTTCGAAGGCAACGGCATTAAAGTTAATTTAGGCGAGAAGGATAGTTGGACCAGGTATCCGGGTACGGTGGGACTGTGGGAACTCGTTGCCAAAAAGCAGCCGAAAGATTACACCGACGAAGATTACCAAAGTTACAAGGAAATTCTGATCATGACGGATGCCTTGTACCAGAACAACGACGCCTCGCCGAATAGGGTGAAATCGAGCAGCGGCGAGAAGTACAGGAATCTCATCAAACCGATTTGGAACCAGGTCAAAACAGGCAGCGGCGTCAAACGCTACAAGACGTTACCCAAAGAATTCGTTTGGGTGGACGACGTTAGGAAACTCGTGGACCGATTGTTGGTGATAGCCGGCGAAGAGAATGCAGGCAATCGTAATTTCTACAACGAGAAGGTTGGCATCGTGGACATGATCAGCACGAAACTTTCCAACTTCATCGTGAACGACGACAAGGGCATAGGTTACCTGATCAAAATCATCAACACGCTGCCTCCGAAATTTTGGAACGTGGCCGAAGGAAAGGGACTCGTGAACGACATCATCAACAAGTTACCTTTCGAGATGCATCTACCTGGCTACCAGTACTGCGGACCGGGTACCAAACTCGAGAAAAGATTGGAGAGAGGAGACAAGGGTGTGAATCCGTTGGACGCCGCATGCAAAGATCACGACATCGCTTACAACACCACGCAGACGGATCTGGATGCACGTCACGAAGAAGACAGAAAGTTAGAGCACGCAGCTTTCGAAAGGTTCGTGAGCAGAGACGCATCGCTGGGTGAACGGGTCGCCGCACTGGGTACCACCATCGCCATGAACACGAAACAAAAATTGGGTTGGGGTATATAAATAACATACCGTAAAAAAACTACACAAGAAAAAATCTCAGAATATATATATAAATAACATACCGTGAAAATAACACATAGAGCATCAACATGAAGCCCAAGGGTGTCGTGTACCAGATACCATACTCCAATCTTAAAAATCTAGGTGCCCTCGATGGGTTACTCACCAAGAAACAACGCGAGAAGAAACGTTCTTGCTTGAGCAAAGGACACGAAATGAAATTACTTCTCAGCACACCTCAATTGAGACACTTGCAGCGTTCGCGGAAACAGCAAAAGATCGGAGGTTTCATATTCAGCATCCCGGCCATCCTAGCAGCATTGGGGGCCGTTGGAAGTTTGGCTGGCGGAAGTGCCGCCATCGCGAAAACCGTCATCGACTCCAAGAAGAACAAGGCGGAATTGGAAGAACAGAAACGTCACAACCTGGCCATGGAGAAGAAAGGGGGGAAGGGCGTGATGAAGAAGTTTTAAAAAAAGAAACAACAGCACTCACCAACCGAGACATTGAATCTCTGATCGAACCGTTACAAATCAAACACTTCAGAGGAGTTTTCATGTCCGACTCGTTACCTTCAAGCGTTAAAAGAAGAGAATGCGGAGTAGTCAACTTGGACGGTCAAGAAAATCCAGGCACGCATTGGATATGTTACCACAAAAATGATGATAAAGCATTCGTTTTCGATTGTTTCGGAGGTGTTCCACCTACAAATTTAATTCATTATCTGAAAACGAACAAAACCTCTATATACTACAACGACGAACGCATTCAAAATTTCGGAGACGTGAACTGCGGTCATCTCTGCCTCTCCGTGCTCGCGTTTCTCTCTAAAATAAATAACCCTACGATCGAGGATTTCCAGAAAGCATTGTGGAACCTCAAACAGCATCACTAGGATGGGCGTGTTCCATCTCACGAGCGAATCTTCAATCTTGAAACTCACGCTGCACGACGACATCGTCTATCCTAAATCCGTGGCTCTGCGTGCATTCTACAGCATGTACCTCATACCTAACGTCACGCAGCACAACAACAAAATTAGCGTCGGAAGCGAACACATCGTCGTCACGCCAGGACAATACAATCTTTCCACTTTGCAAGCTCAATTACCCAAAGGCACATACCTTTCTCAAAATTCGGTCACGCACAGAGTGGAAATCCTATCCGCGACGGAGACCGTGGACCTGGGCACCATGGGAGAGCTTTTAGGTTTCGAGAACAACCACCCAAAACTCGAAGCTGGCATCAAGCACGTAGCAACCAACATTCCTAAATTCTTGGCCATAGAGACTCTGAACGTACACTGCAACGT
This sequence comes from Lepisma saccharinum, assembly GCF_977018435.1. Lineage (NCBI taxonomy): Eukaryota > Metazoa > Arthropoda > Insecta > Zygentoma > Lepismatidae > Lepisma > Lepisma saccharinum. The sequence continues at coordinate 34,926,611 of NC_139233.1, forward strand.
GGCGGAAGGCATGATCACGAAATCTTCGGACGGATTATTAGGAAGTCACAAGCAGACGGGAATCATAGCCACTTTCAAACCAAGTTCCGAGTTCATGGAACCGATCATCTACACGCCCTCTTCGCCGATCTATTTTCCAGTATGTCGCAACCGCATAGACGACATAGAGTTGGTGGTGACGAACGAGAAAGGAGACGTGGTGGATTTCGCAGGTGCCACTACGACGGCCATCGTGGAGATCAACGTATAATAAATAACCATACATGTAAAATGGAGCAAATCGAAAGTTACGAATTGCAATCTTTCCCTCCCAACCGTCGCACGTTCGCCAATCTGAACGAAGCGAACAGGGAGATCGAATACGACGTGGACGTAGGCGACGGGTTCATTCATCCTCACAGAGCGGACCTCTACCTTCAATTCGACGTGGTGAAGAAGGAAAGCGGAGACGCGTTTCCTGCAGCAGCAAACTTGATACTCGTGGACAACTTCGTGCCTCACCTGTTCTCGCAGGTGGAGGTGAGGAAACACAACACCGTCATCGACAGAATAGATTATCCAGGCATCACGTCGACGGCAGTGGGAACGTTGAAATTATCCAAAACGGACGCAGCGTACTACCAGGCCGGGGGATTCGAAGCCGGGACCAAAATATCGACGAGAAGTCACACGGTGCTCTTTCCCATGCGTCTGCTGCCTGGTTTCTTCTCGGACTACAAGGAGATCATGTGGAAGGGAGGACTGAGGATCACGTTTCGAAGAGCGGCCAACGACAACGACGCACTAATGCGATACTCTACTTTGGGTCCGGACGGCACCACGCCGATAGCCAATACTTTACCCGAAGCAGCGAAATGCGTCATCCGGAGCATGGAATTGAGAATGCCGGTGGTGGAATACGAAACGAACTACGCCCTCAAGTACAAAGCGGAGATCTTGAAAAGTCCGCAGGTGCCGATTCACTTTCACGGTTACCAGTGCGTGCAGAAGATGGCGTCGGGAAGTCACATGGAATTCGACGTGACGACACAGTTCAACAACATACAGTTCGACATGCCAGATTTCGTCGTAGTGCTTTTTCAGACCGGGAGGGACAAGAATCAGGAAAAAGATTCCAGCAAGTTCGACGACTGCAAGATCAAGAACGTTTATCTGAAGAACGGTAGGAACGAAGTGTTCCCGCGCGAGAATTACAACCTCGACATGACCAAAGACGATTACCTCAAACTTTACGAAGCTTACACGGCTTACAAACGCGTGACCGAGGGAAGCGTGGACGTGTACTACGCGCCCAGCGAATTCAAAACACGCAGGCCGATGTTCGTCATCAACACCACGAAAAGAAAGCAAGTGGTGGTCAACGATCGTACCAACATCAAGATTGTATGCGAGTTCCACGACGCCTTGCCTGCAGATACTCTGTGCAGTGTCATTCTTATTGCAGAGAAAACATTTGTGTATGACGTCAAGAATGAAAGAGTGACTGAACAGTTTTAAATAAATAAAAAAAAAATAGCACACAATAAGAAATGTGGAATTTTATATATATAAGTACAAATTGCAATTAGCAGTTTCCAGAAGTTTAATTTTGCTGTGCCATGCATGCATGTAATCGAGGAAGTGGAAGTAAATTAAAATTGTTTTTTTTTTCGCATTGCCTATTACTTTTTGTTACACTCTGGGCAGGTCTTACTAGTTTGGAGGCGATAGTGGCCCCACGGAAGTGTATGGACCCCACATTCAAGAATACACCTCTTGTCGTCGTGTGCATCCAGAGCAACTTTCCTGACAATATTAGTTGTAAGCACATGATCGACGCTTTGGATACGATGCTCTTTTTGTAGAATGGGCGATTTTGTTCTGAGGCACTCGAGGTAATCCTCAAACTTGAGGTGCTCCCGAACCACTTGCCTGCTTACACCCTTTGCCTTTTTTGTTACAGAACCCTCAGCCCGGATCGCATAGGCTTTGGCACGAAGTCCAGCAAACTCCACAATCACATCCCCGTCTTTCTCGTCCTTGAGTTTGCCGGGTATTTTTTTGTTCCGGGGCAGAATTCCATACCGGTTTAGCTGGGGATAGCCCGATGTGTCGAAGAGCTTGACAAGAGCTGGAACTTTGGCTATATCACCATACGCATCGGCCGTGCGAACATGGTACACCAAGCTGTCTGTGTCTGTGTAGAGGAGCGAGATATTGTGGTTGTAGTGTGCACGTAGTATGCCGTAATATGTCTCGAACATGCACAACTTGCTCAGATCCAAAACTGCAGCTCCCACATAGATGGGCTTGTTGAGTAGCACCTCGCCCCGGTTCATGTGAATCAGAGACATCTGTTCGTTGTAAATTGTTCGAGACCTGAACAGCGGGCTTGCAACAAGTCGACGACACTGTGTTTTCTTCGTCACCAACCTCACATCAACGCGATTTCGCACATTCTCCATGGTCTTCCCAAATACCGCATTGTTCATTAATTTGAAAAAATCGCGATCAAGTTCCGAAGTGGCATCAGTGCGATGTTTGGTGTTCAGTTCGATGTACGGCTTCAACCATGGAGACTGCCTGAACAAGAGCACGCGGTAAACTGCTTTGACCGAGACCCCTTGCTGCATTAACCACTGGAGGTTCCGGTAGTGTAGCACATAACGCTTTTTGGGCTCCAAGTCCATGACGAGCTTCGGTTGATCCGAGCCAGGTGGACACTTGAATTCCGGAGCAGGCGAAAGGTCACAGAATGTATCCTGCAGCTTCTCGGGGAAGTCAAGGTCCACCTCGGCAAAAAAACCAAACTCGTCGCACTCTTTTTCGATGTCGTGGTATATGTACGGTAAATGTTTTGTATATTATAGGGAAAAAATGCAAAATATTCCCCCAATTTTAATTCGATCCACCTCTGAATCGATTTTTTACATATTTTCACGCCGGCACATATGTTGTTCTATTTTGCTTCTTTTACTTGCCTTGCTTAATTAACTCTCGCTAATTAGCATTTTTTTTTGGAAGAAGTCAACTAGAACAACATATGGCGGTATGAGAAATATGCAAATTAAAGAATATTTTAGTAATATAAGGGCCCTAGCAATTAGCTTCGTCGACTAAGAGTACTCTTTTAAACGTCTTCAGCTAGATCGTATTACTAAGCGAAGACGTTTAAAATGTTTGGGTGTTGAAAAAGTTTGACTTACTTTTTATTTCTATTGTTTGCTAATAGATGGCGCTGATAGTACCCCCTCCCCTCCCTCTCCCTCCTCCCCCTCTGCTGTATGACAAATAGCACAAACATAAAATCAAGATTTTGGAGAGCAAAACATAAAATTTGCATGCATCTGATGTCGAACTAGGAACTTTATCTTTCGGGGAGTCAATATTATTTTTTTACTCAGTCGTCATATAACATGAACACACGCAAACATTCACATGTGCTTTTATTATTTTGTGTTCGGTAAGTACAAGTATATTCTTACATAAATTATTGTTTAATTTAATAAATTGTAAACTCGAAGCCTGCTATACTAACACTCCTTCTGTGTTTCATTATACTATTGAAAGCGAATGTTGCGTGCATACGGAAATAACACAGAAAAAAAAGCGGATGGAAGCAATTTAAAATCAGTGGAGCAAGGTTAGTATTACGAGAACGTAAAAACATGTGCTTTCATTCAACTTCGAAAAATAAGAATAAATATGTGCATACAGAACACATATGCTTTCTTTTCACAGTTGTAAAATCATATAAATTGTACATGAAGTAAGTTACGGGAAGGCTCTTTCTTTTATGTCTGTGTATATGTTGTACAATTAGGTACAAGTATTGTACAATTAGGTACAAATTGTTGTACAATTATTTTCCCCAGTTGTCCAGTTGGAGTTGGGGGCATAACACTGGTACTATTTGTACTCACAGTGCTTACTCATGTATTTTGTTTAATATTTTATTTCAAATTTATTGTCAGAAACTAGTGTTGTCAGTTCCTGGATGTAGGTTTACCTACTCTGTTGGTTGTCACTGTCAAGCTTCCAGTATTCGTACAGCATAAAAAGCTATAACCCCCCTCTCAAAATATATACATTGTATACGCCAAGATGCTCAATAGCCTAGCAACACATCATGAAAAAACATGCCAAGAGGACCCAATAGGTTTATAAGTCAGTGCTGCCAACTCCTATTTGTAGGTTAGCTTAGCCTGTGAAAGATCATATAGTAGAATTTTTGTAGAGTGGGTAGGCAACACCGACGAGGCTCAAATAATGATTCGAGCCTCAAATGATAATTCGAGCCTCGTCGGTGTTGCCAATTCCTATTTGTAGGTTAGCTTAGCCAGTGAAAAATCATATAGTGGAATTTTCTTCGGATGGGTTGGCAAAACCCAAGCCTCAAAGAAGGAACATCCAATAGAGTTGCCAAATATAAAAAGAGGACAATAGGTCCCCCTCATAAAAAGCTACAGTAAGAGCCCACAGGTCGCCAACACTAGGCCCCCAACAGTGTTGCCAGACATAAAAAATGCATGGACCCCTCAGGCCCTTTGATGAAAATTTACAGTGAAAAACCCAGTAGGTTAACAACACTGTCAAAGAATCTACGGTAGTGTTGTTAGATGTAAACAGAGGGCAATGGACCCCCCTCATAAAAGGTTACAGTGGGCCCACAGTGTTGCCAACTCTGCCCTCAAAATATACATCATAAAAGGCTACGACGAGCCCCACATGATGATTCGAGCCCCAAATGAGGTTTTAGAACCAGGCCACCTGCACTACTAATAAATACCCGGGCAACGCCGGGTAACCAGCTAGTTTTTACTAAATAGGTAATAAATCTTATAATATTAAACACCAAATTGTAGAGGTTAGAAGACGCAACGTAAACTATTGTACTTGGAAAAGTTATGCCACAACATAACGACATGTACAGTCACCGGCAATAAAAATGGAAGAACTAAATCCTGAAATACTGGCTTCTCTGCAATGCGTTCTCTGTGTTTCACAATTCTACGGCGATCAGCCGACTTCAATAGTAACTTTTTATTAGGAAGTTCTTCTATCGCCGTAGAGTTATGCAACACACATAACGCATTGCAGGCAAACCAGTATTTCAGGATTTAGGTGTTCCATTTTTATTGACATTGACTGTATGTACACAAAAACTAACATTTCATTTCTATTATTGTAGCAGATCATGAAGAGGTAAAGTTATCACTTATTATGGAAGGATTTGGTGCTAGAGCTCCACACATTCACAATCACAGCACCACGCTCCGGCCGTTTTAACCTTTCAAAGTTGGTCCCCAGTCCCAGGTATACATTTTGTAGAGTCTGGGTGAACCCCAGAACCGTTTTATGCGGGCGCATTGCTGGAAAATCCCAATCTGAAATCACCCACTCCGGGAATCGAACCTGGGTTTCCCGTGCGGAAATCAAACACCTCACCGACAGGACCACAGCGGCTCGCTGCACATTGGAAGCATGGTCAGTATCACACTCCGGCCACCTTTACCCTCCTTTTCTTTCAGGTATCCATTTATTACAACCTGATTTTAGCAAACCAAGGTAATTGTAAATGTAACTGTTGATTTTGTTGCCTAAAAAATATGACCGAATTGCAATTACCGTTACTCAGACACCTTACGTAGAGCAACTGTGGTACAAATGTGTGTTGCTAGGCACATTAGAGGCGAGAAAAAGTGTGCGAAACTCAACGTTGGGTAAAGCGAGGAACGAATACCGAGGCAGAAAAGACAGAGATCCATTTAAGGCACTTATCACTAATGGAAGGTTCAGGCCGCACTACCAGATGTCGCTGGTGTATGCTAACACCTTCACTGCGTTTATAAATCTCCCTGAAGAGGAAGAAGATTGCCCCTTCTATTATCGCTTCACGGAGACAGGCCGTGTGAAGGGCGGAGAAAGAACGTGGCAGAATCTTTTTCTTCTTTCTTCTACTTCGTTCATTTCCACGTTTACAATTTTTATTACCTAAAAGAAAGAGAAGATTTTTCCCTTCCTGGATCTCTTCCACCATAGATGACGCGCGGAAACGGTTGATGGATGCTTTTGATATTTAATGTCGATTTGTCTTTGTCAACTGTCTTCCCTCGCCGGGTTTGAGAAAACTCATTTTATGCTATTTTTTTCATGGTCGCTTGTTCGAAAATCTTGTTCGAACATTTTCTGACAGGTGCATCAAAAGATGAAGCTCGTGGGGACGGATTATGAAGTGAAGCACTGAGAAGACGATGAAAAATTTCCTAATTTAATACTAAGGACATTTTGTAACAGCATGTCGAACTGCAGCACAAAGTTGCAGGAATAGTTCATTATTTAGTTACAAGATGGCAGCGCAAAGTGAAACATCTTCAATCTGATTATTTGCCTATCAGTCAAAGACGCTAAATTCTGTGTTAGAGATAGTAAACGATAAAAATTACTTGGGAAATAAAAATGGCAGTTTATATTTGTATACTTTTATTAACATAGCTTCCAATTACAAAAGAATCATGGGAATTCGTAAGATTTTTCAATGAAATACTGATAACCTTGTTAAATTTTAATATTCTAGTAATTTCTGTTCGTTGAATCTGCTGATACCATTTGTACAAAATACAGATTACAAAATGAGAAACTTTTAACTTACCTAACAGAAGTAGCAGTCCAAGTTTGATTTAAGTCCACTTTTTGTTCAGGTAGGTTACCCGGGATTGGATCTATAATTTAAACTGGAGTCCGAATCACTATGTGCTTCCGCGGGAAATCGAACCTGGGCCCTATTTATTTACAAGGCAACAGTTAACAGAAGTCAATTCAAATTGCACATTATACGTACGTATTAGCCAGTGACGTAAAAAGGAGTGGGCGAATTGGGCGACAGCCCGGGGCCTCGCGTCCCATGGGGCTGATTCGAAAAATGTAATAAATATAAGGGAGAAAAATATATGGAAAAGGTTAATTTTTGTGGGCATGTTTTTAAATTCTAGTTTAACGTTATAATTTGAATTAGTACGTCAAATCAGAGTCGTAATGTATAGGCGGGTGGGCCCTACGCCTAAGGGTGCCAGAAAAATAGTAAAAATTTGTTGCATTTCTCATATGAAACATTTACGCAAAAATTCACGGTAACTTGCTTGGACATCTTTATCCATTTATTCTTTTCTTGAATAAAAAGCACTTTGTCTGGTATTTTCTTCTTTCTCTTGACCTTAATCTCCTGATTTATTATGTTAATAATAACTCAAACTCCCACGGAGCAAGATGTGAGACATTTAAATGATTACACTGTTTTCAACTCAAGGAGGGCATGGATAATATCAGCAGTTCTTCCTTCCTTCCTACAGCTTCAGGCCATGCAATACAGTCTCTACGGGACTCTTCCCAAGTTCTTCCGTCCGTGACAGTGTGCCAACTTAGCTCTCTTGGAGCCAGATCTGGCTCTTTAGGGCACTCGTTCGGCTGTGAACTGGGACGCCCATCCCCCGTGCCCCACTATGATGCCATCACTGGTTCCGGCCCACATAGACCAACTTTGTCATAATTATGCATTTTGCACGTAACGTGATATTGTTATATAGGCTGCGTCTCTCCACTCCCTCTTATCTCCCCAGCTACTTCTTTATAGCGCCGTGTTTGACGTCAAATTGACATAATATTGTTATCAGGGAATTCTTTATTTTCGATTTCATACCACGGTGAATTATTGAGATGGGCGATGCCACTGGATCTAGATGTTGAAAATTAAGAATAAATTGTCATCAATTTAGTTAACGATAATAGGAGTGCCCCCAACCTTTTGACAACTAACATTACCCTGGGAGGCACTTTATCCAGCCTTCGTAAATCTAGCTCCATGAAAGTCAGTTTTAACTCCATTTAAGGTGAAATTTAGTTATTTTATGCACATCAGGTTTGGCATCACTACCAGGAGGCAAGGAGAAAAGCATTGATCATATGGGAGTATGACTTGATTCGTACTCTTGGGAATATAAAACTTCCGATGGAATAGAAAAATATGTCAACGGGAAGAGGGCAGTTTGAAGATGCATTTCACCAGCGGAAAAGTCGAAACTTCTATTTGATTATCCGTAACTTGATGTTGAAGTTGATCCCCATAAGGAATACATGGGATTCCGAAAATTCTTATTCATCATATTTTTCAAATATCGTGTCCAGCTTAATAATCAACATAAAAAAACGCTTCCACTTGTAACATGGAGAGAAATTCATGCTCTGGGATGCACTCAGTTTGTTTTTATGTTACTTTAGTAGCAATGCCCATTCGGGCGATATTGAAATAAAAGCACATTGGTGCGTAACTGTATCTCTTCCCCTTCAGAAGCAGCGATTGCCCCCTGTAACGAGTAGGAAGATGATTTGAAGACTGAAATTGGTAAACGCTGTAAGTGCCACAAGAATTCAAACACCGTTTTCCACGTTAAACTGTGAAATGTGCCATGCTTTATAATATGGTAAACGTGAAAAGTGGCTGGTAGCCCTCTAAGTAGTTCAAAGGGAGTGTAAAGAGGTCACTAGTGTAAACGTTCTTACGGGCTAATGTGCGGAACGATGCGATTTCCCAACGCTTTCGCTTTTGGCACTTACAACGTTTACCACTTTGAGTCCTCATTTATCCTCCGAATTTTCTGTTCAAGTTCTATGTTTCAGGAAGGTGCTTAAATCTGATATCACGTCAACGACATCCATAAATGCTTTGGCAAAGTTTCTCCTTGATAACTCTACAATAGCTTTCAGTGTTCTCTGTAACCTGTACCCCCCCCTCTATTTGTTTCTTACTCTTCCAGTAACAGTAACGACAGAACTATATTCCTCAAATTTGAAATTTAGGCAGAACTCCTGGAAGCTAGTGTAGAGTAGAATCATTCAGGCCAAATTTAGCGGACTCAGTATTCTCACTGTTTAACTTGAAAGGGCGAGATCTATTGATGTGAAGTAAAAGTGTCATTCGCAGCCCAGAAGTCAGCTTTCTGTCAAAAGGGGCGAGGAGGGGATTGGTGAGTATTTGTCTTTTCTTCTTTTGAAGACACAAATGTCAAAGAAAGATATGTTGTATTTTTATGTAAACTCACAGACAGAGGTTCGATTTGTATATTTATGAAATTAATGTAAGTGTAGCCACAACCAGCCATACAAAGTAATTACTTAAATATTTGGATGAATCTCACTGTACGTAGGGGACCCAAATTTGTTTCTTACTGGCGCATACTTGACGATTTGGTACGCCACTGGGTCAAATGTTTAGTACTACAAGAACATTTCAGGCGAATACAACAAAATGAAGTTCACAATTATCAACTATGTCCTGAAATTCAAAATTAACTGGCACAACTAATGTACCAAAAGTGAAAACGGCTACATCTTTTTTCTTAAAGTCAAATTGGCTGTACCAATTGAATGTACCAAAGATTACACACGTATGAAGCAAATAACTATCGTTTTAGGATTTGTTGATATTGAAACAGTTTGTGTGGAAGAGTCGCCTCGTAGTTAGATCTTTTGTGCTCTCGTGCACTAAGCACCGACATTTTATATGCGTCGTTCTATATTTTGTTCTTATGTCTTGGTTTGGGATATTTACATACTTCAAAGTTTGAAATGAGGAAACAAAGAGAAACTCTTTAAAAATAATATAGGTTATGTTTAAAGATTCATAATTTGAGTTTCTGATTTATTTTTAAAAAACGTAGCATATTAAAGATTTTGTCTTAGTGCCTGATCTTTAAAAACGTAGCCTACTAGGACCAAGGGCACCCACAGGATTGTGTCTCAGGGTGGCAGAGTTATGGAAACTATTATTATTATCATCATCATTATCATTACTACTACAACTACTACTGCTACTTCTTATGTTTTTTTAAAAAAAATTACATACATTTGTAATTTCCATATTCTGGGTATGTATATACAATTTGCATAACTGTATACTTAACATATTAATTCATGTAGGACGAAAAGCTGTTTTTTATAGTTTCAGTGCACATCACACTGTAAGCTTAAAAGTAATAATAATAATAATAATAATAATAATAATAATAATAATAGTTGCTCTAACTTACTTCCTGCAAGTCACAGAAAACAACATTTTTTTATTAAATTATCGCTGCAATTCCACCATTCGGATTACATTAACTCTTTCTAGAAATCTCAAGTGGGGCCCTGGGGGGGGGGGCAATGAATAATGGTGTACGGTCTTTGTCTCGATGATAAATAAAAGATTCTAATATTATCGCTTGATGCTATGCAAATTCGAAGTTGATTTCAGAGGGGAATTTTATCAGTGTTCAAACATAACATATCCATCTCAAGGAATAATCTGATTTTAAAAATTCGTATTTTCCTCCTTAAAAAATTAAATTAATGTTTTATTAATAACTACTCCGCCTGTTGATTAAACAATTTTATGAGTGCTGTATAAATGCGAATATGCTTTATCTTTAACACAAGACATAACATTAACAAAATTTACACGTTTTTGATGTACAAATACATCCAACTAATGTCCAAAATGGGATCTCCAGTTTTGGACAATATCTGGCTGTGTATGGGACATTTACAGATGGTACAGTTTTGAATATCTAGTTTTGGATATCCAATAGACGTCCTATGGATATCTACGTGTTATGGATATCTACAATATCCATGGATCTGAATTGGACATTGTGTATATCCTATGGACGTCCCTTGGATATGTGTGCTGTATGTGTAGTGTGTCAATGTGCACCATATTGACTCCATATTGATTGACACACTACGTAGGATAGGTTGCTACATTGGAATGAATAATATAAAGTTGTACTGTCCATCTGTTTTATTTTTCAAGCATATACATTTTTTCTATTTTAAATGATATAATTGGCATATAATTACTATTAGGCTACACAAATCATTCAGCTATTTCTAAGCTGATCATGTAACTCACTTTCTATAAACCTTAGAATCATTGGCCAATAGATAAAAGCGTTCAGACTTCAGTCGATAATTGCTTTCTAAAAAGTGGTGTACTCAGGGGTGCTCCAGTCTCCTTTCTTGGACAAACCTTCCTTTCAACGTAAAATAAAGTTCAAAGTAAATAGTTATTTAAAGCCTTTTAAACCTCTATGTGTTAATCTTGATGAGAAGAGGGTTGAATTGATGAACACAGTGCCGACGATTAAGGGGACACTTTTGTCCAATTTTGCACCCGCACTATGCTAAACCTTATGTACCAAGGGAAAGTAAACTATCTTTGCCCCCCTGTTTTGGTACCTGACCCCCCTCTCAGTTTTGGAACCCAATCGCCACCACTGGATCGACATATGTAGAAACAATCGAAAAAAAACTCCATGTCTTATTAGGATTTCAGCGCTGTATTCTAATCACAAAGACTAGCCGTGATAGTAAAGAATTAAATAATACATTAATGCCAGAAGCTTTAAAAAATGCATAAGTTTCCACGTTATGTCCGTTCGGAAATGGAATTGACTTTTGGATCACCCTGTAGTTTCCACTTGAAATTCGCTTGGGCAATGCTCCATATACGGATCCCAGCTGCGGCTGAAAGCGGAATTCACGTGGGATAAGATTCTTCGCAGAGGGCGAGCAGATGATAAATTTCAGTCTTGAACATATCCCCCGCCCCCTCTCCAAGTTGCCACCATGTTCATTAGGCCTCGTAGAGCACGGTCCATTTCCTTACGCCGGGAAATTCTTCAGGGAAAAGCCACCAGAGGTCTCTACTGAGAAAACCGCTCTCCGGACAGGTCCATTAGCAACTTGCTTTTGGGACACAAATATTTGCTAAACGTGACGCTCGGTTTTTTGTCCCAAAGGGACACTACAGCTATACATCTCTCTCTCGCGACCGGGGAGCCATCTGCAGCGAACAACAGAAGCACGGAGATTCCATTAGAAAACTAAGAGGTGAAAAAGGACTGGATGGACAAATATGGACTGTGAAAGCCGCCATCTTGTCTGCAAATATTATCTTTGCTAATCTACTTGTTGGCCCCCGGAGATCAACTGAAGATGTCTGAAGAGGTAGCCACGCGGTCAATATTGTCTGTGGAATGAGCCCCACGGTGCATTAAACATAAGAAGTTTACCCTATTTTCCGAATAGCGACAGCGGGGCAGTTTTTCACTTCTATTTTCTGAAACGTTACTCCTACCTCCCCCCTCTTTTAAGGTCTTTATCCACTTATGCGGGTGGCGGCGTTGGATTGGAGAGCAAGAACCGTTTTACGAAGTTTGTTTTTGGCAGAAACTTCAATGATAATCTGCTTATAAAGCTCCAGGGACTTTTGCTACCCCTTCTACTGTCCTTCTAATGTCACCTTTCAAAGGAAAGCTTCCCCATCAGTAGCTTAGTAAAGTGCCACATTGGGTGCACCAAGATAAGGCTCCATGCATTATCGATTCCTGGAGAAGGTAGAAGTTGTACTGCCGGCCTTAATGGGGGCAGAAGGGACACTTGCTCGAGGTTCACACTTCGGGGCGCCTCGCGCCAGACCGGCAGGGCATGAAAAATTTAAAATGTATAGAATTAATAGTAGCGACAGTTTACTTGAAAATCCTAAAAGTCGGCGTTCTGACGCACTTAAAAGTAATAAAAACAAGGAATTTAATACATTAAAAACTTGTTCTAAAGTATTAGATAAATTGCTTATTTATACAGGGTGTTTCATAAAGGACTTTACAACTTTGTAATTATATATAAAATTATTCACACGCCTCACAGGGTTGGTTTTGGTGTCATTTTGTAGCGAAATACATCACGTTTTTACTCACGTAGTAGCTTAGTTCCGAATCACACCACCTCTAGTGCTAGCGACAGTTGTACCAAAATGGCTGCCTTCACTGGTTTCCAGTGAGTGCTTGCAGAGCTTGCAAATTCACTTCCAGCAAGATGACGCACCGCCGCACTACCTCAACGACGTCCGGGATTTCCTCAGTAACCGCTTTCCAAATCAGTGGATAGGTCGAGGTGGACCGATTGCATGGCCACCTCGTTCACCAGACCTGTCACATCTTGATTTTTACTTCTGGGGATTTATCAAGGATAAAGTTTTAAGATCACCCCTACCTGCTACACTCGCTGATCTCGGAGCAAGAATCTACGATGCAGTTGAGGAAGTTACGCTTGACATGCTGCAGCGGGTTTGACAAGAAATCGACTTCAGATGGGATGTCTGCCAAATTTGCAATGGAAGTCACATTGAACCTTACTGACTTATGGGATAAAAACTTGATGTATTTTGCTACAAAATGACACTAAAACCAGCTCTGTAAGTTGTGTGAATACATTTATATATCATTTCAAAGTTGTAAATTCATTTATGAAACACCCTGTATAATGGAACTACGATGTAAAAATATAACAAAGTGCAGAGTAAAATTTTACTGGAAAGTAATTGAAACACAATTAAGAATCAAATTGTTATTGAATAGGATTATGAATTGCAACTTACGTAGGCAAAATAAGTAAATCGGAAATAATTTCTACTTCCTTAGGTTAGGCCCTCATCTACTGTTTATATTATCACCTCTAATTGTTGTTAGCCCAGCATGTGCTGTTAGAGGATAATTTTGAGAGTAATATTTTTTTATGTTGTTGCAAAAATACAGTAATAATAAACTATTCATATTGGTCAGATCCCAAAGGAGAAGTGAAAGGCGCCAGACGTACATTAAACATTAGACTACAACTCTGCACAGTTTTTAGTTTATTGCACAGACGCCGCAGTGTAGAATGCTTCGGTCAAGAGCTAGGTAGTGACGTTAGCAGAGTATCTTTCACTTCGTTCATCCGTTTCCCCGTCTCTTTATTCCTTCATTTCTCTCTCGATCACTTTCATTCTTCCTCCACTTGTCTCTCTGTCTCATTTCCAGTTCTTTCTTTCAATCTAACATTCGAATTTCTCGTTTCTTTTACGTATTCTCCTTCTTTCTTCTCTCCCTAAACACTTTTCTTGCTGTTTCTTTCTTCCTTTTCTATCTAACGATTTTTCTTACTCTTAATTTTTTTCTCTCGAACATTCTTCCTTGTTCTTTCTTTCTCTCTTCGTACCTGACGTCTTTCTCACTCTTACATCTTACTCCGCTTCCCCCTCTCTCTAACGACATTTCTCTGTTTTATTCATTTCTCTCTCACTGGCACTTCTGCTTCCTCTCTCTATCCAACACCCTTTAACCGTTTTCTGTCTTCTATTTTTCTATAACTTATTCTCTCTATATTTCTGTCTCACACGTTGTCTAACCACTCTGTTGTGTGTGTGATTGACTAACCGACTGAGAGGACGTGTGTGTGTGTGTGTGTGTGTGTGTGTGTGTGTGTGTGTGTGTGTGTGTGTGTGTGTGAGAGAGAGAGAGAGAGAGAGAGAGAGAGAGAGATTAACAAGCCTTTCTTCAGACGAAGCACCCTTTTCCAAAGAAGGAAACAATCCAGTTAATTCGGTATAGGTGAGAGACCACGTCCGATCAAATTAAACCTGTAAATCTTTTAAATCCTGTACGTTCACTCGGTGGACCGGGTTGGCTGATACGTTCCAGCCTATATTGCAGCATCCTAGGCCAGTTCCAGCCAAGGTAAGGCGACAAGTGACCAGATATCGGCCTGCGAAGAACGCCAAATCGATCCTTCCTCCAAGACCTCGGGATTGGGGAGCCTCTAAAAGCCCTACTAATTAAAGACTGACAATATTGTCCACAACATGGAGTTGGAGTTTTGCCAGATGGGTCGGCCTCTTCTCATTTATGCCGCCATTTTAACAGCTGGGAAGTGGAACTCTTTAGTCTTCCCCTGACATTTTCTCCGAATCCAATTTTCCGAATCTCAAACCGCATCATTTTCAACCTGAAGGCCATTTCTAGAAATCCGCACTTGACCAGTCTCCGTGGAAGTGATTGGTAGTCTTTCCGGGGCCACACTAGCGCCGAGCAGAATCCGAATGAATGGTTCTCCTAATCTCTTTAACTTTAATAGTAATATTCTATACGATGTTGCCAAACTGCAATAATAACAATAAGCTTTTGTTATTAGCCAAATATATGGCAGTGTATAAGAGGGTCGTGTAACGGGTTCAAATCTCTCCTATTGGACTAGCGAATATTTTGCACTAATTGTATAAGCAAAGAATCAAAATGCCAAAACACTACATTGGTTAAAAAAAAGTTTCAAAAGTTAAATTAATATCATACACATGAACACAGAAATAACGCGCTACGACGCCAGGGCGTCCAAGTTCGAATCCCGGCCTGGGTGATCTTTGTGAGTGTCCCTTCATATATTTAATCATATCATCGGAGGGCCTCCCTGATGACGTAGCGGTAACATTGCCGCCTTGTAATCAAGGGGTCTCGGGTTCGATACCCGGTGGGGGCACAAGTGGTTCGGATCCACTTAAACTGTAAGTTCAGTCCCGATTAGCCTTCCTGCGCATAAAGTGGACTTGAAACCAAAACTCAAACTCATTAATCATATTATCACTCATCTTCATCTTAGCGATTAGCCAAAGGTGGCAGAAAAGCGAAGTAGGTAAAATATACCAAATCAACAACAACATTCACTCAACTGAATAAAATACTGTTATGTTTAATATAATTACCAAATTGTTTCGAGAGAACTTTTTATTTAATTCAAATTTGTTTTAAATTATAATTGGACACAGATTGGATAATCGGGACTGGACCTACAGTTTAAAGTGGGATCCAAACCACTATGCTCTTCTACCGGGTATCGATTTATTGATTGTTTGATTTGGTGTGTTAAGTCCACTTTATGCACAGTAAGGCTAATCGGTACTGGACCTACAGTTTAAAGTGGGATCCCAACCACTATGTTCTTCTACCGCATATCAAACCCGGGACTCCATGATTACAAGGCGACGTGTGTACAATGGTTATAATTTAAAGTGTTTATAAATAATAAATAAATAGTAACAATTTAATGAAAAATTGTATCACTCTTTATAAATAAGTAGGTTGGTAATTATAAGAGGTTGGTTGAGGCTTGTGCGTTAAGCGAGTTCCTTATGGGAGAAGGTAAGGCTGTCGGCAGAGAAAATGCACCGGGGGGCAGATGGTAGTGTTATTTCCTGCCGTATGAAAGACCGAGGCGCTGGCTGCTGCATTATCATTTGTCTCCTTGCTCGTTCGTTCTCTACTCTCGCTCGCCTCAGCGTCGTGGAGAGAAGGGATGGCGAGGAAATAGCGAAAGGAAGTGAGCAATATCTCCTTGCGCTCTTCTTTGCCTCGATTTCTTTCGAGCGAAGGGGCCAGTAATGTCACATTACTATAGCATCGTGCATAACGTTTCAGCGAATTTCATGGTATTACGTCCCAACTGCATAGAAAGTAGATTCAAATGTTACACAATTTATGAAACATTCCTTAGGCAATTGGTTTTTCTTTCTTTGAGTCTTTGTACTTCCGAAAATGAACCACAGTAGCGTTTACAATGGAATATCATCTTAATGTACATGTAAAATATCCGTTCTGGCAGTTTCAACCCACAATCACAATTGGGAGAAAAATAATTTATATACACATTATTTTTTTTAAAAAATGGTCAAATTTAATTGAAAAAGGCAAGAAAAGGCATTATAATTAAAAATAGGCAGTGGGGTCCCAAATAGGCAAAATAGGCAAAATGAAAATGCTTCTAAAACATTCGAAACAACATAAGAAAAGTATATCCGGAAAAATTTTATCAATATATGCAGTAGATAAAAAGAGGCATTTTGCCGAACTTCCGGGCTCTAGTGATGACTGTGTTTACTTAAGTTTAATTTCACTCCGTCTTTCACATCACGACCCATATTTGAGGGCTCGCTACCACAAACAAATTACGGTTATACGTGGACAACTGGGCTTCAAGCGTACATTGCTCGTTTTGCCTGTTCGAGCGTTATTCGCTCGAGCAAAGAAGCTCTCGTTTCCTACGCTATTTAGCGTCGTCCGTGCGAACGAATTTGGTACTCGAGCGAAATGCTCTTCCTGCAGTACTCTAAACCACATCCTAACAGCTGTGCTTATTGCGAAAAATAATTTGCGTTTGTGTTTAAGTCCACTTTATGCACGTCAAGGGTAATCGATACAGGTTCTGCAGTTTTAAAGTGGGGCCCGAACCACTATGTGCCCCCACAAGGCGACGACGACACAGTGTCAAATTCGCACCTCTACGGTGCTTAGTGTAACGTGCTGCTGGTTCAAGCTCTCCTCAAGGCTTAGAATATTCCATTTTGTCTGTAATATCATTCATGTATTCAGTTCTTCATTCATCCTCATCGTCGCGGTTAACCCAACAGCTACGAAAGTGACGGAAGCTAACCGAAATAGTTCCCGAATAATTCCCTGTGCCAGAAATTCTCTGTGACGCTTATTATTTGCAAGTACTTCTTCGATCCATAATTCTTACATAACTTATGTTACGAATAATTCCTGCTGTCAATAACTCTCGGATAATTCCGGTGATAATAATTCCAGCAAAATTTCTGGTGCCAAACATTATCTCCTGTGATTTCTGATGTCTAGTTTTCCCACATACTTCTTGGTGGAAATAATTTTCACAGAATTTATGTTACGAATAATTCCTGCCGCCAGTAACTCGCGAATAATTCCTGGTTCCAAAAAATCCTGAAAAATTCTGATGATAATAATTCCAGCTTAATTGCCTATGTCAAAAATTCTTTCGCGTGATTTCTGGCGCCTTCTTGGTGGCAATAATCCTCACAGAGCTTAGCTATGTTAGGAATAATTCCTGTTGCGAATAACTCTCGGATAATTCCTGGTTCCAATAATTCTGTTCATACAAATAATTCCTGAATAATAGCATGTATTTATAATTCTGCAGAAGTCTATGCGCCAAAAAATCCTCGTCAGCAGAGACTGAACAAATCATGTTTTCAGCGTAGCAGACGAAAGGGTGAACTTGGAAACTTCCGACATGTGACGTGTGGCTTTGGTACGTGGCGGAAACCGTTTGTGTCCGTGCATTGTATCAGTAGGTAACAAAGTTGGGTCCTCAGGAGGCGCCTCGCCTTTGTCCTCTGTTTGCCGACTCCTCCTCCGTCAAGGATTTGCAATCCGAGGCAACGAACCGCGAGGACTTGCGGCTAGCACAAGAAGCCTCGGAGCTCGCCGTCATCCATTTAAAGGGACCCCTCCGCGGCCGCTCGCACAAACAACGGCTTTCTTCATTTCAGGGTTCTTTCCTTCAGCTCAGTGTTGCCACAAAGGGGAATTTCCCTTACCATTGGGAAAATTTTATTGCAAAGGGAAAAAAGAAATTCTATAAAAATATTAAGAAAATACTGGGTAATCTCACATATTGTTTCCTTTTCTCGTTGTATCCCCCCCGCTATTTTTAAAACTGTGTTATTCAATAAACTAATACGCGAATTAATATTTCATGAATAACAATAAGGATCATTGATGAAGTTTTTTCAGGATTGGCAACACTGTCCGTGCAAAATACAAATTCCATGAAATATCATGCTTTTCTTGCATCTTCACTCTAGTTCTATCTTCTTTTCTCAGTTTATCCTGTTCCCCCTTCCGTTTTGTCTCGTTTACTTCTCTACTTCTCTGCATCGCATCTTTCTTTGTACTTTTCTCACTCTTTCTAGTTTCCTTCTATCTATTTCTTTTTGTCTTACCCTGCATATTTCTCTCTCGCTCTCTCTCTCTCTCTCTCTCTCTATTTCCTTTCTCTATTCTCTTTCTCTCTCAATGTGTTGGGCATCTTTATTTCTCTTTTTCCTTTCTCTTTCCTTCTTTTTCTTTCCACCCCCTTAGTCTGTGTGACTCTTTTGGTATACTTCCCTCGATGTCACGAAAGGAACTCTTTCAGTTATTCCGCACTCACTTTATATTCTCTCGGTTCGGCGAATCCATTACAATCCTAAGCGAACTATAGTGAAGCTAAAGAGGCCGCGCCCCTCAGAGAAATTTGCCGCCCCCCTATCCACAACCAACGCTTATCAAACAGATACACGTACAATGAAGGAATACAGGAGCAAAAAAATATGACATAACAGTTTACCGTTTCTTTCATATTTCTTCTTTCTCTCACGCTGAAACCTCTCCCCACCATATGACACCATAGATTATTACACTTTTCTCTGCAGCGTTGTTTCAATGCTATCAACCGTTTACTATAGTATACAGTATATACATGTATATACAACACGTAATATACACTTCAGTATTTGAAAATTTACCACAAGATGGTTTGATGTGATGTGTCTGCTGTTGGAAAATGAGAAAATTTCATTATTTACTTAGACTATATTATTCATATTGTTTTTACCCCTTTAAAAAAATGTACGTTTAGTGCTCAAAAAAAACTTTATCTGGGTTCGTTCATCATGCAATTGAATAAGGATTATCACCTCCATCTGTTGGAAGAAACAAATGCTGGGAATATTTTCCATAACTCTGGTCGATATCGCGAGATAATTTTTCATTATTCGTCGGCAGGAAAGCTTGAAGACTTACTTTGTTATTACTGTTTATTTTTTTGTTTAACACGCATGATGTATAATACATTCGTTGTTATTAATTTCAATTTTGGTTATATTTCGCAAAAAAAATATTGTGCTGAATTAATATGATGAATAATTATCATCGTATTACTGTGTGAATTCTGTATATAAAAACAAATGAATGTAGATAAAAGAGTGTGTTAATATGTGGAGATTTATAATATTGTCGTTCTGCTTTTCATTAAACTTTATCAAACTGTAGGTATATATTTGATAAGAAAAAGGAAACAATTGGATGGTCCGTTGAACTTTAGCAAAAGAGCTTGCTTAAAATAACAGTTTATTATTAAATTCATACATGTGGCACCTCTGCCGCAGTGATACGCGTGCCGTGGGTTGGCCACTGCTGTTCTAGTGCTTATTTACAAGAACGTTGGCGTTGACAGACTAACTTGGCGTATACATTGAATACAAAGCACGCAGTGATAATTAAAAAGTGCTGCAATAATGTACAATCACCCTGTATTTATTCTTTACCCACGTGTGTACATTAACCCACCGAGCGTGGAATGGTGAGTAGCATAATTCACTAGGGTCCAACTCGAATCCTCTACCAATAATTGCAAAACCATAAAAACAAGCGCCAACAAATTCACAAGGTACAGAAGAGCATGGAACCAGCAGCTGTGGAACCTTCGCAATTGAGGATCCCTCAACGACAGCAATGAAACCTCAATAAATTCGCAATATTGAGACACGTCTTCCTTTCGCCCCCTTTTTTCCCCCAGAGCGGATGAATGCGCAGAGGGAGGGGGGAGGGAGGATTTATTGGCTCCCGACAAGCCTGAGCGTTGACATTAATGCCCTGGATGACGACGTTTGCTCGATAAAAACGCCATTGTCAACAACTGACAATGACATCACGTATAATTAATAGCCTCAAATATGTTTGCTCTCCTGCTTCCAGAGGGAAAGTACGAATATATATATTTTTTAATTTTTCTTTTCGCTGCGGTCAGACGATTGGAATTACGAAAAAAATAAACATCGTATACTGAGCGCGTATTGGGATGATTTTTTAAAGACGCTTTCCTGCGACTATACGACTGTTATGGTGTATTTCCCATGGATGATGGAAGCCGACAGGGTTCACTTTTTCTCTCTCGGCACAGGGAATTCAGCGCGAGAATCCTCACTCGGTACACCAAAGTGGTGCCAGGGTGCCGCGCCCTCTCATAAAATTGATTTCTGCCCCCCCTCCCCACCCCGCCCTCTTCGAATGGTCGTTCTTACAACCGGCCCTTTGCCAAAGATTGATTGATTTCGTTTATTTTACTTTGCTTTTCTGCCACTTTTGGCTAATCCCGAAGATGAGGATGAGAAATGATATGCTGAAACTGACGAAAGAACACTAACAAAAAAACACCCATGAGGGGATTCGAACCCGGGACCTCTGGTGTTCTTGCCAAAGAGAAATTCTGATAGACATGATGAAAACTGGCAATGCAATAAGGGACAATACATTCAGAACAAAAGTTATAGAATATGCTAATAAATGTTGGCATTAGTGCATAACATCACAAAGAGAGTGCAGATCAGTTGTGATTTGGTCGGCAGAGAGTCTGACTGCCACGCGGAAATGAGTGTTTATTGGTCCTTCACAAAGCTATTCTGAGGTTCACCTAACCTCAAATAAATGGGTTCTTGGGAGCAACCCTGTGAGGTAAAGGCCACTGGAGCGAGGTGCTGAGATCGTGAATGTGTGGAGCTGTGCCACCACAGTTCCTCTATGTTCCGTCAGAGCACGGTGTAATGAGCACGGGATAAATTAGAAGATAACGTAAAATAGCGTCTTCTTGTACGGTCAGGAGACTTGTCCCTGTTCTGGAATCATGAATTGTCTACTATTTATATTCCTTTTTGCGAAACAGGTGTGGGGCATTCCCGATGACGTATGGTAGCGTCGTCGGTCGACTTGTTATCAAGAGTTACTGGGTTCAGTACCCAGTGGAAGTACATAGTGGTTCGAATTTCATTTTAAACTGTAGTTCTAGCATAAAGTGGACTTGAAACTCAAACTCACAAATTCAATCACTGGGATCGAACCCGGGACCTATTGCTCACCAGGCGACAGCATTACCACTTTTTTTTTAGTTTAATTAACGTCTATGCTGTAGTGCTGTAGTTTCCCCCGTCATTCAATTTCTCTGATTCTCACGTATATCAATTTTTACGAATTTATCGGTTTTTATTATTAGGGCAAACGCAAATATCCATGTCTGAACCGTGATTCGAACCCGGAACCCCTGGCATCTAGTGCTTTGCGCTGACCACTTCTACAACCATTTTTGATAGAAAATTAATGGTGATAAGATGGAATGGATGAGGGGACAATCGCAAACACTCAATGACAGCGCACAACAGGAGCACCATTGAGGATTATAGCGGCCGTAAGACCAGACGCCAGAGCCTCGTTAGTCTGCAACAGTTCAGGGACATTTGGCTGTCTTGATTGATTGATTAAGTCCACTTTATACACAGTAAGGCTAATTGGGACTGGACCTACACTTAAAAGTAGGATCCGAACCACTATGTACCTCCACCGGGTATCGAACTAGGGACCCCTTGATTACCAGGCGAAGACGCTACAATTACGCCATCGTGGAGGCTCCGGTGTCTTGAGACTCCATCACTAAGCCATCAGGTAGTAGACGACGATGTAGATGAAAACGTAGAAATAAAAATGATTCTCAATTAGTAATGATACAAGAAATCAAGAATGATCAAAGTGAATGTAGCACCCGCAAGTAAATATTTACGGACGCAGTTTCTGCTTCAGCCGCACTGCTGCAGCGAGGTAATTTGCAATCGCCTTCGGCTCTGAGAAAGAAGATAAGTTTATCTGAGGAGTTCTTGCCCCTGCGCCGGGTCCTCTGCCAACGGGAAACAAAAACCACGCTCTCGGCTCGAACATGTGGGACCGCCGAGGTCATAAATTTCTTCTGCTACATTCGACAGAGAACGAAGAACAGCGGAGAGAGGGAGTTTGGAATGAACGCCGATAGATACGCTCAGTTTCTGTTGCAGATCTGGTCAACCCCCCCCCCCGTAATTGTGAAAGAGGGGCGGAAAGGAAGGAGTGAGAAAGGCAGGAGGCTTCGTCGGTCACGTTCGTGCATTGGGAAACATCTTGTAACCGATTCGTGAGTAACTAGGGATGGCCATATCCGGATAAAATTTTATCCGCATTTCGGATAATTTTCTATCCGGATTTAAAATAACCGGATATTCTGATATCCGTTAATATGTCTGACAAGTTTACAATTCACGATGGGTTAAAACAAGGAGTTGCATTATCTCCATTGCTCTTTAATTTTGCCTTAGAATATGCTGTAAAGAAGGTAAAAGAAACTAAAGAAGGACTAACATTAAATGGTGTGACTCAGTTGTTAGCATATGCAGATGATGTAGACTTACTGGGGGATGATGTGAATACAATTAAGAATAATGCTAAAATATTTTTCAAAGCTGCTAAAGAGATAGGTTTGGAAGTTAACAAAGAAAAAACTAAATATATGCTTACAGGCCGAAACCAAGTGTTAGGCAATAATCAAAATCTAATTATTGATAACATTAAAGGGGGAACCCCCGAATGTTACCAAACCTCCACCCGTATGCATTCGAGGGCATACGCTTTGTCCCAGTGCCTCTGTGAATAAACTGGGACGTCTTTTGCTCGAATTACGGTTCCTCCGTTGTTGTTTTGCTCTACCACTTTATTAAATTTCCCATTACAATATTTGAAAGTATGCAAGAAAATAACATTACTACATACATGAAATTATTACATAAAATAGTGTATGGACACAGTATTACAGTACACAATTATTTCTTCGTGAGATGGAGATTCTGTATGAAAGTGTTTGCAGTTTATTGTAGTTTGGTATGGCTGTAAGTACCGGATTCTGTGGTACCAGAATCTAAGAAATTGAGGATTTGTATGGCTCGAGTGCTCTATTTAATATAATTGGTTTTTAAAGGTATGATTAGGCTCCTGGACCAGCCACCGAGAGAGGGTGAGTTGATGGTTGAAGACCATTTTAGTTTGTATTGTTTCGTCGTTTGCTCCACCCCAGAGGCTAGGTGCTCCGCCCTCGGTGTCCCGTCCCGTTTCCTTTAGGAGGAAGTGGACAAGGTATAGAGCACTCGAGTTCCATCACTATAGTGGAGTATTGCAATTTGTAGTGAGAAAGAAAAAAAAAACAACAAAAAAAAACAGAAGTTGTAGATAAAATAAAAGAAAAGATCGTCGCCATGTTGTGTATGTGTAGGCCGAAATGTGTGCACTTCAGCTAATTCATGGCGACGTGTATGATTACAATCAGATAACTAGTAAATGTAAAGTAAAATAACTTTTAATAAAATATTAATGAAAATAACAATGATAATACAAAAATAAGATACTATATTATTATGAGTATTAATAATGAATACAATGGTTTATGAAGCTCCGGATTTCCGGTGCTATGTTCTTACTGGCGTACCAGTACGTGTATCTACAGAGGGGTTTTATTTGATAATTTTATGAATTTGGGTTGTGTTGTTTTGAGGCTGTATTGATAACAACTCGTTTGAACCAGTTTCCAAATTCAAATACTTAGGAGTAATATTAACAAATGAAAATTATATTAAAGAGGAAATAAAAAGTAGGCTTAATTCAGGAAATGCATGTTACTTCTCTCTTCATAAACTTTTGTCTTCTCGTTTAATATCTAAGAAACTAAAAGTTAAAATATACAAAACAGTAATTTTGCCTGTAGTATTATATGGATGCGAAACTTGGTCCCTTACATTGAAAGAGGAACATAAATTGAGAGTATTTGAAAATAAGATCCTTAGGAAAATCTTTGGACCTAAAAGGGATGAGGAGAAGGTTACATAATTTAGAAGTACGTAATTTTATTCATGTCCAGATGTTATTAGAATAATTAAATCAAGAAGACTTAGGTGGGCAGGCCATGTGGCACGAATGGGAGAGGAAAGAAGAGTTTACAGGATTCTTGTTGGGAATCCTGATGGTAAGAGACCTGTAGGAAGGCCAAGACGAAGATGGCGGGACAACGTTGAGATGGACCTAAGGGAAATCGGTAGGGATGGAAAAGAGTATATAGAACTTGCTCAAGATAGGGAAAGATGGAAGGCCTGTGTTGCTGCAGCCACGAACCTTCGGGTTTAAGAATGCTAGGGAGTTAGTTAGTTAGTTATTCTGATATCCGTATTATCCGGATATCCGAATTATCCGGATATACGAATCGCCCAAATTACCAGGATATTCGGATTATTCGAATTATCCGAATATCTGTTGTACTGATATTGGATTATCCTGATACCTTATATCCTAATATTCGGATTATCCGAATGGTCCAAATATCCGATATGTGCACTAACCGGACAGTCAGGAGCGTATATTCTAGGCTAGCTAGGCTATCCGCGAAGCCTGAAGTCTAGAGAATAAAATACAGGAGCAAAATCAATCAGAAATTGTAAATATAATTAGGCTACTCATATCAGTGAAATTATGATGGTGATTCTGGAGTTGGGAACCTGATTTCTTGTGAGTTGGCAACCTGATTTTTTGTGAGTTGGTAACCTGATTTCCTATGAGTTGGCAACATGATTTCCTATGAGTTGGCAACCTGATTTCCTATGAGTTGGCAACCTGATTTCTTATGAGTTAGCAACCTGATTTCTATTCATAGCCTAGGACCACGTGACATAGTGAGATACCCCAGATTTTGGACACAGTATACGTCACTGCGGGGACAGTTATATCTCTTGTCCGTATTGCGAGCTTTCCACATACTCTTTTATTTTTATATTCGTCATGTTGATATTTCAGTATACGAATTTTCTACAAATCTTTCATCAAATCTGTACTGTCCGCGTATCCATACTTATCGGACACTCGGATTATCCAGATATTCGAATTATCCGTTGCATCCGTAACGGATATTGGATAATTTGAAATCCGGATATCCGTTATCCGGATTTTGAGACCATCCCTGTGAGTAACAATGCAGTGTAGCCTTGTAATAATGGCAGAAATAACAGGGGTGGTTCCATTTAAAGTAGGGAGCCTTTCCCTGCAGTATTATTACCCCTCAACGCAAGCGTCTCCCCAACCCCTGTTCTGCTACTTGAAGTGTATGCGGGAAGCTCGCACCGCACGGCCTCCACAACCGCAAGTTTATTCCTAAAGCTTGCTCTGTTCTGTTGCACCAGCGTATGGAGTTCACGAGAGAGGAGGGCGAACGTACCATCAGTCGCCTGCGTGGTTCATTTCTAATTAGAAATAAGCAGAGAATACCGTATGTATTATTTCTCTAGTCGAGATAAGAAATGCAGTTCACTTAACTGGGATTCCAGCAGAGTAACCAAGGTAAAAGGCATTGAAACATCGAAGAATAGAGTTTAAAATGTACTTAATACAAATAATAAATGGTTCCCAGTGGCGGCGATTGGGGGGGGGGCGAGGGGGGTCAGTTGCCCTCCTACTTTTTGCCACTTTATCTCCCACACTTTGCTAAACCTTATATACAAAGGGAAAGTAAATTGTCCTTGCCCCCTCCGCCCCCAGTTTTGGCACCTTGCCCCCATAGCTTTGGAACCCAATCACCGCCACTGTTGGTTCCAAAAGTGTTCAAGATTTCACAAAATGAAACTTTCATCGAGGTGATAAAATAATTCCCACTATTTATTGAAGGAATAGTGTAATAACAGAATACATGCATTATTAATTGTATTGTGGATATAAATAAGGAAAAACAATTATCCTCGATATTCACTCATCCAATGGTTTCAGTAGAAGTATCGATACCTGACAACCCTTACAACAAGTTTTGTCGTTCATGCACCAGAACGGTCGAGGCCTTAAAGTTCGTTTAATTGTAAGACATCTTAACAAATGGTGCATAGCTTGGGATGGTGTTGTGACGATATTTTGAATGAGCAAGCTTGTGAAGCCTTTCCAACCTTTGGTTAGTTAGTTCTTGGTCAGTGTGGTTCTTGTCTCGGCGCAGAACGAAATATCACGATATAATCTCTTGTATTGGAAAAATGTATGCAAAAATTTAAATATTATTATTATTAATAATAATAATAAATAAAAAATGAAAAGGCTTTTCTCTTTCTTTCTGATCCCTCTTCCCTTCTCTTCAGTCTCTCTCCTTTTCTCCACACACACTATCTTTGTCTCTCTCACTACATTTTATCTCCTTATTCTTTTCTGACTTGTCTCTCTCTCTCTCATCTTTGATATCCCTTTTCCTCTTATCTCGCTCGGCTCGTGTGTTTGTGTGAATGTCTCTTTCTCTCTCTCTCTCTCTCTCTCCTGCATATCTCTGTATTTCTCTCTTTCTCTTTTTCACTCACTTCGCTCTTTTGTGTTTTTCTCTTTCCTTCTCTCCCTCTTGCTCTGTTTTCTGTTTTTTTCATCATTCCCTCTTTCTCTCCTTTCGTCTCTCACTTTGTCATTTCCATCTCTATCTTTCTCATTTTCTTTTCTTACACACTCCCTTTCTCCAATTTTCCTCTTTCTTCTCTTTACGGTTGGTGAAAGTAACTAAAGAATAGATATTTTCGGTGAGGAAAAACATGAATATAGCTGAATTTCCTGGCTTTTCCTCAATTGGACTGCAGAAGCCGTAAGTACAGGTCGAACTTGTTTCTCAAAGAAGAAGAGAATCAGATCAACAGGCAATGCTCCGCCCTTTGTGCTCGCAAAGTGTTTCCTTCGGGCAGAGGAAGGAGGCGCGAGTGGGGCTTGGCCTCAAAGAAGAGCGAGCCGAAATCATTTCGTTCTCCTGTTATTGTCCCCGTTTTAAAGTCCGGAGAGCGGAAGAAACTCAAACAAGACCCGAACTGCGTTTTAATTACAGAAGCCGAACGAGAGGAGCGCCAGATTAACTAAGTTGGAGAGGAAGACAAGAGGAAGGAAAGGGGACTTCTTTGGCAGCGCGTGCCTGGAATACGACGCTGGACAGACTCCAGCAACAAGGGAAGTGCTCGGGTTCACCGATCACCAGTTGCAGATACCCGAGTACTCAGTGGTCTATTTGAAGGGGGTCTGCGTCTTGAACCAAAACTTTTATCCGGATATCGATAATTTTCTATTTGGATTTAAAATATCCGGATATCGGATATTCGAACTATCCGAATTTTATCAGAATATTCGGATTATCCGAAATGTCGGGATATCCGAATGTTTTATCGGATAGTTTTATCGTTTATCCGCTTTACGGGATATCCACATGTTCTTTTATTAGTCATTTTCGTATTTGACTGTACATATTTTCCACAAATCCTCCATCAAATCTGTTCTATTCGGATTATCCGAAACGGATATCGGATAATTTAATATCTGGATATCCGTTATCCGGATTTTGTGGCCATACCTAGTATCTATACGCGGTCCCAGCTGCATTGGGCCTTATGAGCTATTACTTTTGAGATTACCACCCTCATATAAGAGTGTTTTGTCAGAAATAATAGTCGTTATGAAAATGCACCAAATGTAGGGAATGTAATCGTTTCCTATCTTTTCACACACAATACGGATCATCTTTTAAAAACGTATTCGCTTCTTGCGTTTTTCGAAATTTGGGGAGCTAAAAATAAAGGCCTGTTGCCCTCGCTGAGTGTCGGGAAGAGGAAAGGGGGTGCAGACTGTCCAGGCAAAAGTTCGTCAATTGCCTTTCTTGGTTGTCGAGTGGTGTATTGCATCTGTGTGTCCTTTCTTGTTTTGCGTAGTGTTGAGTTCGCAAATCTTTAAGATTAGTTTACTAGTTGCCCCTAATTGCTTTCAGAATTAGTGTGTCTTAGTGCCATTGATTTGTCGTGCCGCTCTCGTAACGGTGGATCACTAACTCTTGTTTCGGTGTGTACTGTAGCAGACGTCCAATGCGCCTTGGAATCATTGGCAACACTGTCGCCAGAATTTGGGTCTCCCTTATAGCACAACGCTAGGACAACTTTGCGTTCTGACGTCACCATGGAATACTTTTATTGTTAGGTTAAATTACTGAGTTGTTAGGTTTAGTTTTATTAGCATAAATAATACATTTCAAGTGTATTTATGCTAAGAAAAACAAACCTTAACAGACCTATCTTAACAATGTAGGCAGGCATTCCTTGTCTGACGTCAGAACGCAAGGTTGTCCGATTAAGGGAGACCCGCCATAATGTAAGCATCATAGAGGATCACCAATAGTTAAAGGCTAGCGGTGGGCTCCTCCAAAAATTGTGCCACATAATCTCCAAATGTTCATCAATAGACAATAAGGGAGCTTTCAGACTGAAGCGACGCCCACAATACAGACGATACAGAAAGTGTTACTTACAAACAAACCTTGAGAAATAAATGTAACATTTGAACCCAAGTAACACAACAGGCTGCAACTGCAATGGCGCGATTAGTGGGGGCGAGGGGGGTTGTCCCCTCTTTTCGCCACTTTTGCCCCCGCACCATACTAAATCTTATCTACAAAGGGAAATATACTGTCTTTGCCCCCCCCCCCCCAATTTTGGCACGTTTTGGAACCCAATTGCCGCCACTGATAGTGTAACTTGTCGCTTACGTGTCGCTCGGACTGGGTAGTTCTCTCAATATCGTGCATCGTATCGTCTTGGTCTGGTGGTTGCAGATTTTATATATATACTGACCGAAGATGTCCTAGCAGCTTGTCATTTGTCGCTTCTATCTGAAAGCTTCCTGAAAGTGCTGATCATACATCAATATTTTATCTGAAATTTCAGTTTGGAATCAACAATGGGAAACTAAAGCCTTTAGCGACAATATAACGTGATACAAGAACTTGTTTAGTGCAACAAATCATGTTTGACGCCTACGAACTGCTAGCTCCTCGAATCAAGTTTCCAAAATGGTCTCCGTTTCGATACCCGGTGGAAGCACATAGTGATTTGGATCCCATTTAAACTGTAGGTCCAGTCCCGATTAGCCTACCTGTGCATAAAGTGGACTTTAAAAGAAACTCAAAACTAAAAAAAAACTTCCCACAAAAAAAAAAATACACTTGAAAACATATTCAACTGTATTAATGCTGGTGAAAATGTAGGATTTTATTAAGAGTCAAATTGATAGGTATATTGGAAGGTATTTTAGTATCCCCCCCCCCAACACCATACGAAAATTAATCCCAGACGAGACTAGGTGGGAGATCTCTCTACTTCTGCTCTCGTTTCAATTGAAGGGAAAGGAAAAAAGAAAACGATAGATGTAGAATTGAGGGAGGAAATAGAGAAAAGAAGAAAGCGAGATGAAAACAAGTGGAGGCATGTAGCGTATGTTCTGGACCGTGTCAGGAACGTTGCCTCGCGACGCTGGACAAGTCATAAATCTCTCTCCCTTTCAAGAGACTGGTCGAGAGAGACTCTCGCTTGCACCGACAGATGGGGTTGCGTTCGTCAAACTCCCAAGCTCTGGACGTCCCTTTCCCTGGTTCCATAATTCATTAAAAACAAGAATAAGAAATGGGAGAACATTCCCCTCTCCTTTCCTGACAAAGACCTTTCGATTTAATTAATGAGTCTGTCATCAACAGAATCAACAATTCACCATCTTCTTCATATAGTGTTTTTTTTTCCTTCATTAAATATTTAACCTTGGCGATAATTCGGCGTGTACAAACATTTGGACTTGCGTCTCATAATATCCTCGGTGTGTACAAGTCATTGTGTTGATTCTGTTATGGGTAGAAGTTTTGTTTATCACGCGAGCCAAATTTGGCTACTTCAGAACATTGCGGAAATTGTATATCAGCTACAGTTACAAGTACATGCTACAATTTCAGTACCATAAATGTAATATGAATATCACATTTAGAGCTGATATTTCAGTCTATCATTTTTTTTAATTTATTTAAATCAAATTATTTTCATAAACATACGAGTTACAGTTCTGTAATTTAACTTTTTAAGAGAGAGATGAAAAAAAATTATCTAATGCATGTTGAGACATGAGATAAACTTACGTATTTCCAAAGGTTATGTAAGTGGTAAAAATCCTGAACCGTGGACTCAACGGGGGAATGAGATGTCTTTTGTTTTTAAGTCCACTTTGTGCACAGGTAAGCTAATCGGGAGTGGACCTACAGATTAAACTGAAATCCGAACCACTATGTACCTCCACCGGGTATAAAACCAGGGTATAAGACCACTTGATTACAAGGCGACGTTGCCACTACGTCATCGGCGAGCCCCTATGGTAGTCACGTGTAGGAATGTGGTGGTAAAAATTATTAGCAGAACTTTTAATACTCTTTGATGCAAAACAAACAGCATTTAGAAATAAAAATAAACCGTAATTCAAGCACAATAATTTGCTATAAATATAAACAGAAGTAAATGCATTTATCAACAGTGAATACATTATACAGTATACTCCGTATGCCGTATTTAATTCCTTTATCCAAAATTTTAGTAGGCTAACTATACTCTGTTCTGGGAGTCACTGAAGCAAGCGAACGAAAACAAGCAAACCCCTGTGCTAGTAGAATTCGAGATTACTCGAGCAATGAACTCGACAGAGGAGTGCATGGAGGTGAAAACACTGCTGCAACTACCAGCCGTTTGCAGCAGGGCGCGCTGCTTTGTTCCACCCAATCGCTTTATCCCCTTTTCTACGGTTATACGCAGCCTTCCTCCACAGATTCCCGAGACACAGTGTACATTCATTACCTATATTCTTCATTTTCATACGTTATTATGGTCCGCATTTTCCCTTTCTGCTCGCCCTCCGGTGATCAATTTTGCGAAGTGATCATCAAAGATCCCATTTGGTACACATGACTTCTGCATTGGTGCATCATTTCCCTCCTTAGGAAGAATTTAATCCTCTGAGACTCGTATAGCGTTTCCTGCCAGTTTGGAATTCCTCACAATGGTTTGTCGATGAAAGGAAAGCCTCGTCTGTAAGAAGATGACGTCCGTTTAACGAAGGCGGATTCTTGGAAGAAAATCTTTTTAAAAGGTTTCCTCTTTCCTCCAAGGATTCTGGGAGGGATTTAATTGGGAGGTTGCGTCCCAACATAAAAACGGATCTGGAAGAATAAGCGATTCTAATCCGCCATCTTGTCTGACGGAGATCGCTGATTGGACGAGGCCATCACGTTGATCCTTGCTTCTCAGCGGACTATAAAGCAGGCGGACAGGTGCTTCCGCGGTTTCGCGCGAGATTGTCACTCAAATCTTATCCGGCAGGGGGAGCGTCCGTCACGTGTTCATACGCGCTGGAAATTCCGGAGATTTGGTCCAGAGATGCAAGGCTTTGGTGGGGAAAATCTAAAGTGATGCTCAGATTCTACGGTGGCCCCATTTTCTCTGATTCTTCTCTTCGAGTTATCCGACGCCGGATCTCCCCCCCCCCATTTCCTCCCTATTTTAATGGAAGATGCCGAAGCACGAATGCTGAAGGATTAAGGTCATACTCTCCTCAAGGAAACTGAGTAGCAAGGCTCTAGAAGTCCTGGGTTCCTTTCGCGTTGCGGGTACAAGGTTCGTCCACGTCAGGACTTCCCTTGCATTGTTGCTGTCCGACACTTCCTATTTCTTATAGCTTGGGCTCGGAAGTTAAAGACCTTAAAATAGCCAAAAAAGACCAAAAAATATTAAAAAGAAGGACCTAAAAGCGGAAAAAAGGACTTATAAATGTGATCCAAATTAATTAATAACTTTAGTTTTAATTAATATTTAATGAATACAAAAATACAAAATTCTGGTGGTATGGAACACACAGTGCAAAAAAAACTGAAAACTTCAAAAAAAGAGAAAGTTGCCACTTACAGCGCGACCTTCCAGACAAGTTACGGTTAAAGGACCTTGTACCGTACCTGCTTCAGGTAAAAAAAAGGTAAAGTGCTCCCCTGTGCATAGCACCACGCCATGAAGGCGTATAGGGGGTGGGGGGTAACGCCCCACACTTTCTTGATCCGGTCGTGAGTGATCAGCATCACGCCCCTGACCGTCTTTATTCCCCAGGGTTTCCCCCAGGTACCCATGTTATTCGACAATGGGTGGGCGCCGGGCCGCTTCCATCGTTAGAAAAGTTCCCGGATTTGAACCGGCCGGGGATCGAACCCGGGACCTTTAGCATGGTAGTCAGACGCGTTACCGACTTTTTTTTTTTAAAGGAAATACCCCCTACACGGAGGTATCCCCCACCATTCACTCTTTTTCTCACTTTTTTACACTTTTCAATTCTTACATTTTCCTTTGTTTCTTATCAACTGGACGAACACAAATACCCATGCCTTACCCGGGACTCGAACCCAGAACCCCTGGCGTTGTAGCGCGCTCTGCTAACCACTTCACCATGGAGGTCGACAACTGAGCCACCGCGGCCATACCTGCTTCAGTCGTCCAAAAATATATTTATTTATTTATTTATTTACTACAGAAAGGATGTTTAAGATGTGATGAAATGATGATGATTCGAATTGAGAATGGGCAGTGAAAACGTAGTCGAAAGAAGGTGAAGTTTCAAAAAATAGCCGTTAAGACCTAAAAAAAAAAGGCTAAGAAAGGATCAATAAGCCAAAAAGAACGTCGAAAAAGGCAAAAAAAGGACAAATAAAAACCCACATTTTTCTGGTCTACAATGACCCAAAATGAACATATATTATGTTGGGCCTCGTCTTCGGACACTAGGGAAAAAATGAGCCCTACTTATAGCCGTTTCACTCTCCGCCCTTGTAGCGACACTGGCCTTTTCTCTGGAGCAGGCAAACGTAGCGACGCGAGACGACTCCACCAATGAACGCCTGAGAGGGAACGGGATTGCGTGGAGGGAAAAGCGACTGTAGTTACCAGCCTTCGCTCTGCCCACTCCCCCTTCTCTTTCGCTAGACGTGACCTTGCTCCAGAGATAATTGGGACGGGGTATAGGTCAGAGAACAGCGTGTCGCTGCACAAACTTTCACAGGCTATAGATGCCACAAAGGCCAACAACTCTTCTTAATAATATTTTTATCTCAGGCCTCGTTTGGACGCTACGAACATTCGGAAAACTAAATTTTATCCTGAGTACATATGAAACCATGCAATACCATTCTCACTATACCTTGGTGCAACCTATCTTGACAGTGACGTCAGCTGGGACCGCACTGCAACTTGATGTATCACTCCGTGCCAAGCATGAAAAATTTTCTCCCTCACATTTGCGTCTCCAAGTCTGCAGAGAAAGTACATAGAAGGAGCGGAACGTTCTTGTGTGCAGCTGATCTGCATGCAGAGAAATGTCAATGCTTGGCGTTTACGAAATACGAACACGAAAAGATAAACAAATTACAAAGTTAAAGATATATTTGGACTGAGAAACTAACGGACTTTTAATGTTTTGTAAACATGTAGTAAACGAAGTACTGACATAAAGTAAACATTGATTTTACGAGTCTCTCAAGAAAGCCAGTCTTGATGTAATTTTTCGAACAGAATGATACGAATTATCCATTATCCATGACAATTACGCTATTTGGTTGCAGTTTGGGTAGAATGTCGACGAACCACGTCTCAAAGCGCTGTCTCAACATCTTTTCTCGAACGAAACAACAAACACTTTCCACAAAACCATCTTCACTTCCTACATACACAACAACGATCCTTCCATTTTTCGCCTACGGCTGAATTCTGAGCCTAGATGGAAAGCATACCAATGTGACAGGCACGTATCTAGAAATACATTTCGGGGAGGGGTACGACCAGGTGTCTCAATAATAATAATAATAATAATAATAAGATAATTAGAATAATTACATTGAATTAAAATAATATTAATTGAATATGTAAATTAATTAATATTGCATTGTTGTTGTTAGAATGAATAGGTAAAAAATAGTAAAAGAATATATATATATATAACATCTATTTATTATGTAATTTAAGTGTAGTTAAGATCGCCAAAATTTGTGTAAAAGCAACAGCCCTGGCAAGGAAATTTATGTCAAATAGACATAGAATTGAATATTTATTGAATAACAAAAAAAGGACTTAGATTGTATTGTAATAGGCAAAAATAATTGTACTGTGATCGCTTTAAATTGCCTATTGGAATTGACGAAAGTAAATTTGGTGATTAATATTTCTTGCATAATATCATACGTAGTAGTGTGTATAAATCTTTGGAAGCCGTATGAGCCAAATTCCTTGCCTTTCAATAAGTTCAGCGGGTATAACCATCGATTGTACAGTCAACGGCAAAGATAATGGTAAGCAAATTATCCACCGCTATTTTCATTACTTTTTTATTCTACATCCTGTGTTGTTTTAAGGAACGAAACTATGTTGGTTAGAAGCACGCATTGTTCTCTGCTTATTGACGTCTTTATTTCAATTCATTGTCATCACATTGTGTAATTCAGACCGAATGAAAATCGTGGTGGATAATTCGCCTACTGTTTCTTTCGTCGTTGGGTGTACAACAAATGCTAAACGATTATATTTTCAATATTTAATTTTAATACTTCCTAAGGTGGGGGTCCGAATCCCATGGATCCCCTAAATACATGCTTGCAATGTGAAACAACCGTCGTGCCCTCCCAAGCTTTGTTTACAGAATGGCCGAAGGCCGACATTAACTCATGTGACGTACATATAATGAAGATTTTTCTTTCACAGCAATCCGATATCGCTTTATTGGCGCAGATATTGGTGAAGCCAAGCAACAATGTCGTCTACGAACGCTTCCTTATCTTAATACAAACCCAGGTCGTGCAAAATACGCCTCATTGTTGATGTGCTTATGGATCAGGATCTCAATCAATTGCGGCAGCCACTTTTCCCACTGTTGGAAATTAAGCTTTCTCATTACCCATAAGCGTTTTTGTGACAATTGAAATCGGCGTTTCATCACAAGTACGTCGCAAATACGAATACGTTTACACATCCTCCCTCCATATGACTATTCCAAGTTTTCCTTTTACAATGCGATTTAAAGTAACACGCAAGCGAAACTCTTGCCCGGATCTCGCTCGCTGAGGACGCGCGATAACCAGCAGACAAAGATAGATTCGCCCTTAACCTCACTTCGACCTGCAACACCTCCGAGATTCGGGTCAACGAACCCATGCATAATTTTTTTTAGCTTTGACTCGCATCAAAACAATCGTACGGAATACTCTTCATTTCAACAGGTTTTCAGAATCTAACATCTGAAATACATTTCTATGTACTGTATACGATGCAACGTGCTTCAAGTAAGGAACTATATTTTTGTGCTCAAGTCTCGCGAGCTTGCCGTTCGAAGGCGTGTTGACATCCCGTATTCATTAACTGAATCCAAATCAGTTTCGTACAGTTTATTATGTTTACGTATCGTGCTCATTTTAATGGTTATTTATTATACGTTATTATATTCTGCAAGAATCCTCGCATTGTGACAGATTGAAATTCCTTCCCTTGTATCTTAATCTATTGAATTTCATTCCCTTGTTTTTATTTTTTCCGAGTGCAGACAGTGAAAGTATTAACGCTGTAAGTTTGCAATGCTGTTACGAAGTCACTGTCAAGTGACATTGATTTCCATCGTACTTATTTCCATACAGCACAAATCTCCAAGCGACATGAATAAGATATCCACAAATGTCCAGATCAGATTCGTGGATATTATAGATATTCATTAGACGTCCATGTGATATCCAGTCTTGGATATCCGGAGGATCTCCCGTCCTGAAGATCCTGACATAAGGTCCAATTCTAGTTCACAATATATCATTATCAACAATCAAGTAAAAACATTCAGAAAACATTCACGTGAACCAAGTCGCACTGATGTATGAAACATATCCAAAAGCGATCCATGTAATGTCCAAAAATGATCCAAACAATCTCCAAAACATATCCGAAAATGATCCACAGAATTTCCAAAACATATCCTTGCTGGATATCCTATGGATGTCTCGTAGACGGACATACGGATATCCAGGGGATATATAACGGATGTCCTCTGGATGTTCCTGAATATACTCTGGATATTCCTGGATATCCTCTGGATATCCAAATCTTCGGAACGAATATCAAGAAGATATCCATTAGATGTCTCCTGGATATTTTTTGTACTGTACGAGTTATAAACACACTCTATGCATTATCTACCTAGGTATAATAATCTGTTATCCACGTGCAATATCTGAAGTGGCATAGCAAAGTAAAACGCAGTTTAGATATTCTTTTCAATATCATACCAAGTCTAGAGCGAGATCGTGAGTCATGGTTTCGCCTCAGTACATTCTTACTTCAAACCATGTTTATTCTCAAAATATGCTACTGAGTTAGCATCAAATGTGGGTCTTCTTTCTATACTTGCTACTTGTTTTACTGCCAGTTTAACCAGATACCAAAGATGATGCTGAACAAATTTGGATGAGTTCATAAGCAAGGAAAACAATACACGTCTACCCTATCTTGGCTCCATCTACATTCTAAGTAACTCAACAAGTACCCTAAATTATATTCATAATGTGGCATTACATTGACGTTTTCATTAAACAATGGTTTGGTGTTCGTAACTCCCAAGTCCACGAGCATAAATATATATGCTCGTGACTCTAACAGACCCTAGTGCTTCTGAAAAAGAAGCGTGTTGCAATTCTCCGAAAGGGCCAGTAGCGGGGGAACACCCATTTGGCAAAACAAGAGCAAAATTGTCAACCACACTCTCTACTTACCCCTTCCCCAACCCTCCAAAAATGATGGTTGCGGGTTTTAGTGGGCGCCATTGCTACACCAACGCCATCAGTCGGTAAAAAAAGAAAACTGTGTCCCGCTGATTGTCCGACGGTTGGTCTGCAATAATGTCATCATTGGGTTTGGTCGGTTTAATCTCCGTCCTGGGAAAGGGGGAGAGGGGGAGCAATGCCCCCATCCCTGTTAAGAGCCCATATCTCACGCAACACAGCCAAGAAATTACTTCCCCCAAAAATGGCTAGAGGAGGGGAGGCAAAGCTCGTTGAATTTCCGAAAATTCCGTGCAGGTGGCGGCAGCGTCGCTGCTGACGCAATTCCGGTTCGAGTTGTGCTGGAGGATGATTGCAGTGTATAACGGTTTTAGCTGGACGTCTATATGTCATGAGAAGACACACGGCTCTTCTCCACAGAGAGAGGGGAACACACACTTTGATAATGATGATGATAAGAATAATATATAATAATATAGAGGAAAGTGTCTAGTTTCGAATAGTCCCATGTCAGTATTTCAGATTGTCTACCAGAATATCGATTAGCCTACATTATGATTAAATCTCTTTCTTCTAAACGTAGCAGACCTAAGGGGTTCGAGGGGGGTGCTTTCACGAGTCTTCTGTTTATATCCTCGAATCTCCAAATTTCCGCACAATAGCAATACTAATAATAAATCTCAGAAAGAAAATATGCCCAATCCCGATTGAGTTCTGTGTAATGAAACTACTCTTACTTAACCACCAAACAAATACAATTTCTTTTAAATCAGTTGCGAACATTTTTTTTCGTATTCGTTACCCAACTATAGCTTTTAGCTAACATGTACGTATACTGTACTTTTCAGCATGCCTGAACACACATAGGTAGGGGCCTAGGAAGTTTCGGTGCAAGAAGTTTCGGTGCAGGAAGTCTCGGTGAACCGAAGTTTCGGTGCAAGAAATTATGTTCGTGTTTAGATTCGTGTTGAAGGGATTGCAGTTTCCTAAAAATCCATAAAGTATATATAGAGTATAAATTATTTTATTTAGCTAAAAATTATATTTTGTACAATCAGTAATTTGACTAGAAATATGAAACAATACAACACACTATTTAATTCATAGTATAACTAGACAATCAGATCTTTAAACAAGCATCTTCGTCAACATCAAAGTTACAAAGAAAGATTGTGAAGTTACAAAGTAACTTTGTATGAGTTACAGAGAAAGATTGTGTGCAACTCCTCTCAAAACATCCATCACATCCTGCAATCTGCATTCTGTACACACATTACGTAACCTCTTACTCACATCTTTGTATTTCTTTATAGTTTGGAAGTCATACCCTGTGCACAGTTGCTCCAAGCGCATTTCCGCGAGAGAATTCTCTCTTTGCAGTGCATCCAGAAATTTCCACAAAGAAGGATGTCCTGCCGATACATTACTTTCGAACCCACTATGCCACGCTTCTACATTATTTGTCCTGGACACTTCATTTACTGCTGAGTAGTGCAGATTAGAGAGTTCACCAACATCAAGTGAGGAGCTCCTTATGGATTTCTCTCGTAAGGCATAATCCTCACTTGATGGCGCAGTGTTGCCAGCTCCTTACCCGAAAAAATCACCAAGGTTTTTGGTCTAACCTAACCTAAAGCATGGAGCTGGCAATTTTTTTCTCGCAGTGTTGCCAACACTGCGCCCGAAAGTAAAGCTCGGTGGGGCTCGCCTTGATGGTTTGCTCTTGTAAGGCATAAGCCCTATTTTCTCGCAGTGTTACCAACATCTTACTCGAAAAAATCACCAAGGTTTTTTTTGTCTAACTTGGCCTAAAGCAAGGAGCTGGCAACCTTGCTTGAGGCTTGCCTTACAGTGCATAAAGCAAGGTTGCCAACCTACTGGTATTTTTGCCATAGCCTTTTACAAAAAAAAAGAGAGGGGAGAGAGAGAGGGAAGAGTTAAACAACCGACAGCCTACCTACAGCTTTTTTTTTTGTCTAAGCTAACCTAAAGCAAGGAGCTGGCAACCTTGCTTGAGGCTTGCCTTACAGTGCATAAAGCAATTTTTGCCAACCTACTGGTATTTTTGCCATAGACTTTTACAAAAAAAAGAGAGAGGAGAGAGAGAGAGAGGGGGAAGAGTTAAACAACCGACAGCGCTGCCAATTTTCTCGCAGTGTTGCCAACATCTTACTCGAAAAAATCACCAAGATTTTTTTTTGGGTCTAACCTGGCCTAAAGCAAGAAGCTGGCAACCTTGCTTGAGGCTTCTTAATGGTTTGCTCTTGTAAGGCATAAGCTCTATTTTCTCGCAGTGTTGCCAACATTTTACTCGAAAAAAATCACCAAGGTTTTTTTCTTGGTCTAACCTAACCTAAAGCAAGGAGCTGGCAACCTTGCTTGAGGCTTGCCTTACAGTGCATAAAGCAAGGTTGCCAACCTACTGGTACTTTTGCCATGGCTTTTTTACAAAAAAAGAGAGAGGAGAGAGAGAGAGAGAGGGAAGAGTTAAACAACCGACAGCTGCCAACACCCACCTACAGCTTTTTTTTCTTGGTCTAACCTAACCTAAAGCAAGAAGCTGGCAACTTTGCTTGAGGCTTGCCTTACAGTGCATAAAGCAATTTTTGCCAACCTACACACACTAAACAAGGAGAGCCGGCAACAAACACGCACTGCCGTAAAAGAGAGAGAGATGGGCGGATGGCAACACAGTATGTGTGTGCGTGTGTGTGTATAATATGTAGCATTATTAACTAGAGTGTGTTGGCAACCCACTTACAACTAAAAAAAAATAGAGATGCCAACGTTGCTGTAAGATGAAGAGAGAGAGAGAGATTTATGGCTGGCAACAGTGGTGAGCGAATGCGCCATATCGTAATTTTCCAACTCCGGCAATGTTTGTATATCGTGACCTTTGTAAACCTCTCTCGGGGGAACGATGTGCCACACACACACACACACACACGCGCGCGCGCGCGCGTGCGCGTGTATTGTGACGCAAGCAAACAAACATAATAATAATAATTGTTGTTTTTTAGGATTCCTGGCCCCCATAACCCCGCCAGGAGTGCGTGGTGCCCAACCAAAAAAGTAAAGGTTTTCCCGTACGGCCTTCGAACGTAGAATTGATTGACGTGCGGGCGAATCTCTTCCGGAATGTTTTTCAATTCGCACATCTGACCATACATGCTATTCATCATCAATTTAGCCGTGTTCTGTTTGGCGTCTATTTCGAGCAGTTTGCCCGGCGGTAAAGTCTTATTGTTTTTAAATTTTTTGATTTTTTACACAAGGCTATGATCTTACGGATGTACGTGGCGTTTAGCGTGTCCTGTGAGAAATACACGTGAAGATCAGCTTCCGTGCAGCCGGTTGGATTCGTGACGCCGCGATAAACATCAACTTCCGTGCCGGGCAGAACGCCTGTTCCGGCGGCGTGGAATTCGCGCCACTCCCAAGTTCACGTTGAAAGAGGAGAGGCCAGCTGCTACCATGATGCTCGGGTAGAGTGACGTAAAGCCCAATGTCAAAATAATCTCATCCTCTGTTCTGTTTTTGAGTGCCATGTTCATGTAAGGGTTACGGTGTACGTAACCCCCGACCAGCTTGTGATGATACTCGAAATGCTGCCGTAGGAAACACAAACATTGCTTGTTCTGCAACGCTTCGCTGAAATAGTAATGCGAGAGATGCCAGTTGAGTTTGTGCCCTCGAACCTGGTCCGCACGCAACACGCTCTGGCAGCACCTTTCACCGCTTCGGGTAAAGTGTTGGCTATCGGCGTGGTGCCAATATTCAAATTAGTGTATCGCATCAGTGCGTCGTTGTCGTTGGCAGCTCTTCGAAACGTGATTCTCAGTCCTCCCTTTTACATGATCTTCTTGTAGTCCGAGAAGAATCCCGGAAGCAAACGCATGGGAAAGAGCACCGTGTGACTTCTCGTCGATATTTTGGTTCTCGCTTCGAATCCTCCCGCCTGATAGTATGCTGCGTCCGTTTTGGATAATTTCAAAGTTCCCACTGCCGTCGACGTGATGCCTGGATAATCTATTCTGTCGATGACGGTGTTGTGTTTCCTCACCTCCACCTGCGAGAACAGGTGAGGCACGAAGTTGTCCACGAGTATCAAATTTGCTGCTGCGGGGAACGCGTATCCGCTTTTCTTCTTCACCACGTCGAATTCAAGGTAGAGGTCTGCTCTGTGAGGATGAACGAACCCGTCCCCTACGTCCACGTCGTATTCGATCTCTCTGTTCGCTTCGTTCAAATTTCCGAACATAGGTTCTATTCATATTTTTACTCACGTATAGGCGTACATGATGAATCAGCAAACATATTTTTTCTAAGTCTTGCCGTTTCCAAGATAACCCTATTTCCGGTAGCTATTTTCGATTTCCGAGCATAGGTTCTATTCATATTTTACTCACGTATAGGTGTACGTGATGAATCAGCAAACAGATTTCTCCTAAGTTTTACCGTTTCCGAGATAACCCCACTTCCGGTCGCTATTTTCGATTTCCAAACATAGGTTCTATTCATACTTTTTCTCACGTATAGGTGTACGTGATGAATCAGCAAACAGATTTCTCCTAAGTTTTACCGTTTCCTAGATAACCCCACTTCCGGTTGCCATTTTGGATTTCCGAGCATAGATTCTATTAATATTTTACTCACGTATAGGCGTACATGATGAATCAGCAAACATATTTTTTCTAAGTCTTGCCGTTTCCAAGATAACCCTATTTCCGGTCGCCATTTTCGATTTCCGAGCATAGGTTCTATTCATATTTTACTCACGTATAGGCGTACGTGATGAATCCGAAAACAGATTTCTCCTAAGTTTTACCGTTTCCAAGATAACCCCACTTCCGGTCGCCATTTTGGATTTCCGAACATAGGTTCTATTCATACTTTTTCTCACGTATAGGTGTACCTGATGAATCCGCAAACAGATTTTTCCTAAGTTTTACCGTTTCCTAGATAACCCCACTTCCGGTCGCCATTTTGGATTTCCGAACATAGGTTCTATTCATACTTTTACTCACGTATAGGTGTACGTGATGAATCAGCAAACAGATTTCTCCTAAGTTTTACCGTTTCCAAGATAACCCCACTTCCGGTCGCCATTTTGGATTTCCGAACATAGGTTCTATTCATACTTTTTCTCACGTATAGGTGTACGTGATGAATCCGCAAACAGATTTTTCCTAAGTTTTACCGTTTCCTAGATAACCCCACTTCCGGTCGCCATTTTGGATTTCCGAACATAGGTTCTATTCATACTTTTACTCACGTATAGGTGTACGTGATGAATCAGCAAAC
This sequence comes from Lepisma saccharinum, assembly GCF_977018435.1. Taxonomy (NCBI): domain Eukaryota; kingdom Metazoa; phylum Arthropoda; class Insecta; order Zygentoma; family Lepismatidae; genus Lepisma; species Lepisma saccharinum. Next base: position 34,969,124 of record NC_139233.1, read on the forward strand.
AGATTTCTCCTAAGTTTTACCGTTTCCAAGATAACCCCACTTCCGGTCGCTATTTTCGATTTCCGAACATAAGTTCTATTCATACTTTTTCTCACGTATAGGTGTACGTGATGAATCAGCAAACAGATTTCTCCTAAGTTTTACCGTTTCCTAGATAACCCCACTTCCGGTCGCTATTTTCGATTTCCGAACATAGGTTTTATTCATACTTTTTCTCACGTATAGGAGTAGACCTATTGTCCCGGTACTGAACCCGAAAATGGGGCTCGGTGGGGCTCGCAGTGTTGTCAACGCTTTACTCGAAAAAATCACCAAGGTTTTTGGTCTAACCTAACCTAAAAAGCAAAGGAACTGCCAATTTTGCTTGAGAGTTCACAAACCGGAAGTGGGGCTCGTGGGGCTCGCAGTGTTGTTAACTTCTTACCCGAAAAAATCACCAAGGTTGTGGTGCTCGTCGTAGCCTTTTATGATGTATATTTTGAGGGGCAGAGTTGGCAACACTGTGGGGGCACTGTAGCCTTTTATGAGGGGGGTCTATTGCCCTCTGTTTACATCTGGCAATTTTATTGGATGTTTCTTTTTTTTTGAGGCTCGAAATTATTATTTGAGGCTTGAAATCATCATTTGATGCTCGTTGGTGTTGCCTACCCACTCTACAAAAATTCTACTATATCGTAACAATATGATTTTTCACTGGCTAAGCTAACCTACAAATAGGAATTGGCAGCACTGACTTATAAACCAACTGGGTCCTCTTGGCATGTTTTTTCATGATGTGTTGCTAGGCTATTGAGCATCTTGGCGTATACAATGTATATATTTTGAGAGGGGGGTTATAGCTTTTTACGCTGTACGAATACTGGAAGCTTGACAGTGACAACCAACAGAGTAGGTAACACTAGTTTCTGACAGTGAATTTAAAATAAAATATTAAACAAAATACATGAGTAAGCACTGTGATTACAAATAGTACCAGTGTTATGCCCCCCAACTCTAACTGGACAACTGGGGAAAATAATTGTACAACAATTTGTACCTAATTGTACAATACTTGTACCTAATTGAGAGAGCCTTCCCGTAACTTACTTCATGTACAATTTATATGTTTTTACAACTGTGAAAAGAAAGCATATGTGTTCTGTATGCACACATTCATTCTTATTTTTCGAAGTTGAATGAAAACACGTGTTTTTACGCTCTTGTAATACTGACCTTGCCCCAGTGATTTTAAATTGCTTCCATTCGGTTTTTTTTTTCTGTGTTATTTCCGCATGCACGCAACATTCGCTTTCAATAGTTTAATGAAATACAGAAGGAGTGTTAGTTTAGCAGGTTTTGAGTTTACAATTTATTAAATTAAACAATAATTTATGTAAGATTATACTTGTACTTACCGAACACAAAATAATAAAAAGCACATGTGAATTTTTGCGTGTGTTTAATGTTATATGACGACTGAGTAAAAAAATAATGTTGACTCCCCGAAAGATAAAAGTTCCCGGTTCGATATCAGATGCATGCAAATTTTATGTTTTGCTCTCCAAAATCTTGATTTTTATGTTTGTGCTATTTGTCATACAGCAGAGGAGAAGAGGGGAGAGGGCAGGGGAGGGGGTACTATTAGCGCCATCTATTAGCAAACAATAGAAATAAAAAGTAGCGTCAAACTTTTTCAACACCCAAAAATTTTAAACGTCCTCGTTTAGTAATACGATCAGCAGAAGACGTTTGAAAGAGTACTCTTAGTCGAGAAAGCTAATTGCTAGGGCCCATATATTGCTAAAATGTTTTTTGATTTGCATATTTCTCATACCGCCATATGTTGTTCTAGTTGACTTCTTCCAAAAAAATGCTAATTAGCGAGAGTTAATTAAGCAAGGCAAGTAAAAGAAGCAAATAGGACAATATGTGGCGGCGTGGAAATATGTAAAAATTCGACTCGATTCGAATTAAAATTGGAGGATATTTTGCATTTTTTTCCTATAATGTACAAAACATTTACCCGGGTTCGATACCTACTGGATTCCAATTCTATTTTAAACTGTATGCCCAGTCTTCTGATTAATCTATCTGTGCATAGAGTAAACTTAAAAAGTTGGTTAATTATTGTTGCGATTAAGCATTAAAAAAAAAGAGTGGGTGAAGTCAGATTCAAAAAGAATGCCACGTGATTATTTTGATTCAATAGCTTCGTCTAGTTTGCAGCATTTTTTAACTGCACTTACGCGTTTAGTTGGTTATACGGTGCAACCTATCTTGTTGATTTTGGGTGTTATGTAGTGTATTTGGTGTCTGCACCACGTCTTAGAGAGGTGTAATATGTGGTGTGGTGTATGACCACGTGGTGAGTGGTTAACTAATCAAATGAATGTTTAAAGCAGCAGACAGGTATTTGTTGAATCTTCTGAACTTGAACACTGCTATTTGTCTACTCGGTTGAATGTTATTTTTTTTCACCAGCCTGACACCGGGATACACCTGCACTGCATCTAATGTCAAAGAAGCGCAGCGTACTAGACGAGGATATTAAATTGCATACTGATCTATTGCATGCTAACCAAACCTCTTGGGAGGTGGGCCACGGTCCTCCACATGTATGTATGTATGAAATGCGATTTAGGGGAGGCCAAATTTTAAATTTACAGCTTAATTAATCTGCATGCATGCTTAATGTTTGATTTTTTTGTTTCTAGTTCGACATGAGATACACACAATTTTATTTTTTGAAGTACAGTTAATATTACCTAGGTTGATCTGTGACATACAACTAGCGATCGATACGACCACCTGATACACAGACACAGAGAGAGTGAGCAAATTTAAAGTGTGATCTATCGTGAATTAAACTAAGTTTTTTCACCCACCCACATATAGTCTTACAGGTGACTCAAAAGCAGAAATTGGTCATAGCGTGACAGGTCGATCTATCGTGAACTAAACTAACCTCCCCCCCCCCACTCATACATACACACTATGTCTTACAATAAGTAAAACTGCTATATCACATGTAAGGGCTGACGGTTGCCAACACACGCAAGATCTATTGCAAATTTTATTAACCTACGACATAAGCCATGGACACACACACACCAAGTCTTCCAGATAGGCTATAAGCAACTCACCTCTTGCAATTGTATAACGGGGAAAATTAACCTACAGCTAGCAACACTGTTTGAGCTGCTTTCGACGAGTAGTGTTACCAAACTTATTTTTTTACAAATAGACTCTACAGCTAGAGGCTTGAAACATATACCCTACCAGAGTATGCCAACTTACCTCATGTAAAAATATTACCTAGTACGGGTTAAGCTGTGACATACAACTAGCGAACGACACGACCACCTGACACACAAACAGAGAGAGTGTGATACAGCTTATACGCAGTTTTTCCTACACACGTACTGGGTTTAAAAGGTAACTTACAACAACTATTTTACTCACCTCCTATCATATAATAAAATTACCACAGGTTTTTGATACTTGCTGCCAGAACATGGTAGTTTTAGACTGGAAATTCAGCCCGATTATTCTATTTATGCAAGAGAAAAATGATGATGCCTGCATTTGGAATATATAATTCTTCTTACGGTATTTTGCGTGCCCCAGTAATCTTGCTTTCGATTCACGGAAGCTATGACGTGTATTTCCTGTTTCGCGAACATACGAGAACTTTTCACAATGTTGCATCAGAGCGAGTTGGTTGTGTATATAAATCTAGTTTGGGGAATGGACATGAATATAATGTCAAAATTATTGCATAACTTAAAAAGAACATTTATTGCACTGCGCTTTCTAGCAAAGGTAAATGTGGAATGCCCCCGGCCCCCTCAGAGATTCGAATACTGTTAGTTAAACAGCAAGCATTGTCATATGGACTGACGATTATTATTTTTTTAAAAAAAAAAAACAGACCTCGTAATAAATTATAACCTGAGCTGTCTTGCAAGTCTCTCGAGTTTGATATCTGGTGAAGGAATATGATGCCACTATAAACTGTACACAAGATATACCCAGTCCCTGGCATGAGATGGACGAGGACCTATACAGTTGTACAATGGTTGTTTTTTATTAAAGCATAGCGCTTATTTACATGTCAGCACAACATGCATGCAAAGAAGGGAGGGAGACCATAACGGATAATTCTTATTTTGATTTCAATATTTTTGCTAGTCACGCTATCTAGACGAACACTGGAAGATGGGCAAAAGCGAGGGAAAGAGAGAAATGTTATTTTTTGCCCCTCTGCCTGTGTGTGATATACTAGTTTTACATGCATACGGCTGTATTGTGAAGCGAGGCCGAAAATAATTTTTGAAAGCAGTCTCGAGCATCTTCGCGTTCAGCCAACAAGAGAAATAAAATATTACACATGGGTGTGGGGTGCAACAGCCACAGTACGGTAATGTGCATGGATGTTAAAATTTTTGGGTTTTATGAATAGACATACATATCAGTTTTGCAGTCTCCAGATGGGACCGGAGCTTATTTTTTATTTGGACAAGGGGGTTCAGATCAACTATAATTTTTCTTCACATCAAAATGAAACAAAGGATTTTACTCCACTGCTTACTTATTCAATATTTTTATTATTGTAAAGAATGGGGCGGTGTGTTTTATTGTATATAGTCTTCCAACAACCACCTCGGGGGCGTAAATTTATGTTTCTGCATGTATGCAAAATGCACTTAACTTCAGTTGTGAAGTTTGTTTTGCTGTTGTGATTAAATACTAAACTAAAATCACTGATGTGATATGAACCCCCTTCACTTATGTGTATTTGAATATGCGAACATGAGGTATTTTGAATAATCGAGGCGGACAATCACAAAAACAGCTTGCAACGGTATGGAGAGTTCAAACTTCAGACGATTTTTGTTAATCTACGAAAAGCCAAGGGGCGAACGGAGATCACTACGAAAATTGTAACGCGAGGCTATTTTGGCTAATGGCAACGATGAGGATGAATAATGGTTGTTTTGATGAAATTGAAAAAGTGGGGCACGTCTGCTTCGAAGTGCATTACACCAACAACTACAATTGTCCCTCTTCCCCACACGAGGCGATTAACAGAGGTGTACTTTTGCCGGTCTACGACTCTGAGGCCTCAAGTTACAATGTTTACCTATAGCTGTACATATTTAAAAATGACCTGAGCAATTAAATGTTACAATACCGATCCTGATTTTTGTCGGATGACGTAGGTTGCAATCCCACCCCCGATGGCGTATAGACTTAAATGTTTCCATAACATGAAATACTGTTAATGGAAATCTGTTGTTTCTAATGTAAAAATCATATAACAAGAAAAAGAAGAAAATAAATGTTGCGAGCAAATACGGAGCCTCAACCCAAACACATAAATAATTAGACAAGATGTCAACGGTGCGTTCATAACTAACAAGTGATTATTCAAAAATTGAAATGGTGCAGGGGGAAACAACCAACTAACTAACTAGGCTTCTTAAACCCCGAGGGACAGCAAATACACGCCTATCCTGATCTGAGAAAGATCTCTATCTATTTTTTTCCATCCCAACCGATTTTTTAGGTCTATTCAACCCCTCATGGTACACGAGCTCCTACTGCCCTGATGGTGGAGGAAGCGAATCTATTTGGACATGAAAGAGCATTATGTGTGGGAGACTATAATTTATACATGTGGTTGCTTGGATGCTTACAGAGGATGCCATAGCTCGTGCGATTGAGGTATTTTATTAAGCACATATTTTGATGAGTGTAAAGAATTAAATAAGTCACAAGGGGCTGAGGCATGGTTCGAATTTCTCGATCTAGGTATGGATGCAGACAGACACGAAGTTTTGTGTGTGGACACAAATGATAATGGAAAAATGCCGTTCACCCCGATAGCATAGTGGTAATGTTGTTCTTGCCTCGTTTCCATCGACAACATAGTGGTTATACTGTCCAATATTAAGAAGTTCTCAAAATTATTCAATTATTTTTTTTCTTCTTCTATCATCTCGGTAACCAAAAAAAAGGTTTTCTCAAACGTTTAGACGGCTACGAAAATGTTGAAATGTAAAATATTGTTGCATTGTAATCAAAAAAGAATTTGTTGAATATGCCTAACCTAAAATAAAATTCAAGAATTAATAGAGTTAAATATTTGCCACTCTGAAATGGCGACGGCTATCATAACATTATTTTCAGCAGGATAATAATGACAATATTATATATATTAAGGATTAGGCCCGAGGGATTCTTATTCACTACACTCGTTTCTAACCTGTCCACACAGGAAACCGAAAACACAAGTACGAGACACTAACTTGGGAGAGGACATGCAAAAACTCTGCGGGGGCTCATCTTAAAAACTTCAGTAGATGTTTGTCATGGAACTCCCTCCTTAAATTCGATTCGAAAGGCACAAATATTCCGGTTCTTGAATAAGAAGCGCGTATGCCTTCGGAAAGAGAGAAGAAGAAATAAATAAATCAACTCATGCATATTCTTCATGTACGTATGCTTGGTGACAAGAAACAGTATTTTTTTTTTCTCTTCAAGAAATTGTTTTCAACTTTTTGCTAGGTGATCCAACAGGAGTGGACGAAATAGCTTATTCATTCAAACTGGAAGCTTGCTTTTTTCAACAATAGAAAACATATTATTTCCAGTGAAATATCGACTCAACTACCTAGAATGGCTACCACGGGCTTGGTGACTGAATACTAAAAAACTATCGAGCGACTTACTTCACAGCAGTGTCACTTAGTTTCAACAAGAACAGTTCAAGGCTTCCTGGGTGTCCTGCAAGGTTCGGTATTTATTTTTTTAATAGCAAGCAGATGAACTGGCCTTACAATATGAAGACCCCTCTCACTGTGTCGGTTGCAGTTATTTTCTGGTAATTATGTCTTGCCGATGGCGTTGTCGCTTTGTAATCATACTTAGGAGTTATTTTTTTTATTTTGCCTTTCGCGACATGTTCGACTAATCGT